>NC_068959.1:6609318-6910454 GCF_026419915.1 Harpia harpyja
GCAAAGGCATCTCCCCCTTGGGCTTCAGGAGGGTCACAGAAGGGGACGTTCCCACCCCTGCCTGGGGTAGGGACAGAGCCCCCATTTTATGAAAATCTTCACATTTCTATGAGGGAAGGTTTGGTTGGGGGGTGTGTGTGTATTACTGAATTAATTCACTATAAAGCTATCATACCTCTTTTCTTACAAATGGATGTAAATCTCTGAGCAGCCTGATGTATTTTTAGCCATCAGATGATAAATCTCTTGATGAAAGCATTATTTAAAACACAAATACTCTACTTGAAGAATACAGTTAAAGATTTCTGGGTTATCAGTAATTTCCCTCAAACCATTTACAGACAAATATCAGCAACTACAAATGGAAGGTACTTGAGTCTTAGGAATTTATTTGTTATTAAACTAAGTGGGGATGGAGGGAGTGTTTAGTGTGCAAAGAGAAGACATGAAAACTTGAAATTGAGTTACAGAAATGTTGCTAAGCCCTTTCCGTTGGGAAGCCCTCAGTAGCCAATCCCTAGATGGCAGTTTTGTCACATATATGTGTTTTATGAGAACTTGAAGTATTTTTTAAAGGTTGCATTATGCTATGCAAACAGTACGTAGGTGTGAAGCCAGCAGATAAATAGCAAGCACTGGCACCCTCCTATCTATGTTAGATCGGACAAAGTAGCCTCGTTTTGTGGTCTCTGCATGGGAAGCCAAGGAACAATTGCAAAATACTACAGGTTTCCTTTCTCTCCAGTAGTAAGAAATACGTGTGCTAATGTCACCTTGATTCAGAGCTGTGCGGTAGCTTTTTTTGCATCTTTTGAAAGGACATTCTGTGTTTGAATTACAGATCTGAAATTCATTCTGAGAAGGCAGAGCACTGAAACAGGGATGTGCGCCATACCTACAAATACTCTTCTATTACATCCAGATGTAGGAGACATAATTTAACAGCTGAGCTTAGTACAGTGGTGGTTGATTTTTGCTTTCTTAGTTTTCCGGAAGCCCACAGTTTCTGCATTCTTTCAAGTAACTTTTCCCTTTTTAATTTAGTTATGCTCAGTTTAGCAAAGCTTTGAGCATAGCGATCTGTAGATGCGTGCCACTGCCCTGTGTTGAACGTCGTACCCGAGAGCAGAACAATGCTACCACAGTTTTGTTGTGTCCCCCTGCCCCCCCCCCCCTTTTTTTTTATGGCTTCAAAAGAAGTAAAGCTTATGCAGTGTCACTGTCTGTCAGTCCCCAGAGAGCTTGTTTGCCAGGTTCACTCAAATGTGGCAGGTATCAGCTATGATATGCTTGACAAGTTTGTGGACATAATCAAATAGAGAATGAAGGTCTGGCTGATAGTTCCACTGAGGAGCAAAGTGCAGGGAGAGCTCAGCCCGTGTGAGCCGTGTGGGAATCCACACAGGCGTTTAACCTCGAGACATGAATCACAAGAAACTAGTTTGAAAGGTTCTGCAGAGTAGATTGAACTCTTTTCACTAAAATTCCATGCTGAGAAGGTTTGTACAATGTAGTGTTTTTTCAACACTCATTCTGAGAAGTGCTTTTGGAGGGTGATTCTGCATCCTTAATGCTTCACCCATACACCAGGTTTGGCAGACAGCTAGCCATCCTCCAAAAGGCTTTCGCTTCTCTTGGCTGGTTGTTTTATATATTACCCATCCCTAAGCATAAGGGATCTGTTGCAGGACTTGTCTGAATGTTCACCCCTGCACACAAGCAAGATGTTAAGCACAGAGTTGATGGAGAGGTTGGGTCTGAAATTATTCTTACGGTGCTCATCAGCCACAAGAACGCTGTGTTAGGAAGGGTGCAGATGGCATGAAGCAGGATGAAGACTTTTGCCCAGCATGGTCAGGCTTATGCCACAAGCTGGAGCTGTGCATGATGCAGTAACTTTAGGGAGGTGGCTGGGATGAGACCCTGTGAGCATTAAATAGTTGCGTAGGAGAGAGGTGCTTATCTGATGTGAAGAGGAGGTAACAGGATGGGTCACAGCTTCATCATCTTTTCCCAGAGCCCTGCCAGCCGCTGCTGAATCGCCCCTTGTGCGTTGCTGCAGACCTAAGCTGTCTGGTTTCAGAGAGAGGAGGATGCTGTGTCACATCGTGCTGGATCTCAGGGGCAGGATGATATCTTCACCCTCAACCGTAACCAACGTGCTACAAACAAATTGGGGCCGGGGGGGTGGGGAAGCAAACTTGTTCCTGCCCACACTTCTCTCCCAGCACCTCTTATGTAGGCCTGGTTCGCTGCACACACTGTGGAAGACACTAGAACA
This sequence comes from Harpia harpyja, assembly GCF_026419915.1. NCBI lineage: Eukaryota > Metazoa > Chordata > Aves > Accipitriformes > Accipitridae > Harpia > Harpia harpyja. Next base: position 6,611,600 of record NC_068959.1, read on the forward strand.
TGAAATGTTTTCTTAAATGAATGTCTGTTTATTTAAATGAATGATATGTTGTGTAATACACAGGTCACATAGCATGAGATTATTTACATTTCTAATTCCCTTTTCTCTTACATATGTTCTCATGCTTTTCTGCAGGCGTGCACAGATCTGTCTTGTCTTTAATCTTGCAACATCTGTCCCTACTTTCCTTTCTCTCTCCTGCTGTTCTGCTTTTATCTTTTGTTAGAATAAGACAGTCTGCAAGGCAGTCCTTGCAGCCTGGCTCCTTGTCTCTCTGTTCAGTGCTCTGGAAATGTTGCTACGTTAGGACCTTGCTAATCCAAGTGACTTGCTTAGCAGCATGCTGCCACAGCCACCAAAGTAATTGGTTTTTATAATTTAGTTTTCTCGTATATGAAAATTCTCATTTTCAATAAAGGCAGCAATGTGGTAGTGCACCTAAGTATAAACACTTGAAACATCAGCAATCACTCGTGGGAGTAAGAACTTTCACCAAATTATGAAACAGTCCAAATCTTCATGTTAACAAGTTTTCATCATTTTGAAGTGACTTTCCATGTCCCTTACAAATGTAGAAAGGAGCGATGTAGCAGACACCGAGTTAGTACCTTGGCCCAAACTTGGCTGGTAGCAGTCATTGGCAGCATGTCTCTGCTCCTTGAACTGCTTGAGCCTTGGGGCTACCGTGCAGGAATTAAGTGGAAGAAATAATTGCCCCCTTCCCCATTTCCTTCTATTGCCATGATTACGAGCATCTCTAATGGACTTAATGACATCCCAGTGCTTCACAGTTTGATGCTGCTCTGTGACATGGGGCCATCCTTGTACAAAAGCTTTGTGCCCGCTAGGTATAGTGGAAAGTGTTATACATCAGACTGGCAGAGGGTGTATTAATACTCTAAACACAGAGCGCAAGATGGAAAAAGAGTAATAATTCTGTGATTAGGTGTGGACTCGGTAAGATTTTGGTGTGTGTTGCTGGCCTTCCTGCAGGACCAGGCTGTGTTTGATCTGCTGGGGATCTGCTGCTGTGCGCTGGGCGTGAGACTATGCAAAGTGCCAGCCAGCACATCGGCTCTGCGGCAGAGGCACTCTGCCAGGATAACCAAATCTGAATTTACAGTACGAGTGTGGAATAAATGGCACATTTATTCCAGGTCGTGTGTGACAGCCCTGGACTATGAACTGAGACAGTATCGGCTCTTTTCCTTTAACCACTTGCTTGATTCCAAACTAGATAAGGCTTGGCTACATCAAACACTGCTGGACTGTTACTATTCCTGTGTTGTTCTTTTTTTAGCCTATTTTGTGCTGCAGGTGATCTATGCCCGGCGAAAGTACAAGATCTCCCCTCCCAAGACAACAGGTCACCCTGAATTTGAGCGGATCTTCAGAGCTCAGTAAGATTTTGACTTTTTTTGTGGTGACTCCATCTAGATATGACTTGAGTCAACTGTCACTACCAGCGAAGACTCAAGTCACCCTCAAGTCACCTTTTTGCTTATTGCTACAGATACTAGATTTTTTTTTTTAATGCTTTGTGCGCAGAAGTCTGAGTTTTGATTTGGAGCACTTTGCTCTGGCTGGAGTGTTTCTGTCCATCCATGATAATCCTCCTGGCATTGTAAGAGGCAGCCAAATTATGAATTAGTGGCTATATGGAAGAGGTGCTGAGCATTAATGCGTTATAATCATTAAGTTTAATATTAATGTTGGCTCCAAATTGTGAGAGTAGCTGAAGCTATATTAATAACCTAATATTTGCTTGTAAGTTTTTGCTGTTGAACTGAAGCAAAGGGCCTTGCTGGCAGAACCAGCTACAAGGACGTTTTAATTTTTTTCCTTTTTTTAAGCCATTGTACTGTGAAAGTGAGCACCCGCAGGCCCATGCCGAGGGCTGTTTCTTTTTGCTCTGTTCCTATGGAGAAAGCAATGCTGGAGCTAAACTGGAAACGTTCTCAGATCCCTCCGGCTTCCAGCAAGCACCAGATTCCATCTTTCATCTCAGTCATTCTGTTTCCTAAGTGATTGAAAGGAATTGGCCGGAGCTGGTTTGAAGGGTAGCTCAAGCACGGCACTAAATCCTGAACAAAGCAGCTACGTTTCCTTGCCAGCGTGCGGGAAACGTTTGTGGAGTGACAAAAACACCCGCTTCGGTCCTTTTGCGATGCAGTGAAAGGCCAGCCTGCATGGAAGGCATCGGCCTTTGCTAGCTGGGTAGCTGCTGATGTGGCTTTTAATTAAATACTGGGCTGTGTGTTAACCGAGTTGTGCTGTGGGCTGCGGCGTGCCGGGAAGCCCTCCGCTATATTCCGCGGAGAAGGTGACCTCAGCAAACTCAGGTTTGAGATGGTATTTCTTCCTTGTGTTGTTTTTTTTCCTGTCCTTTATTCTTTTCCCTGTGGAAAAGGGTACAAATGGATAATTTGTTTTGATATATTAAAAAAAAGAGGGGAAAAAAGGTACTGCTTTACTACTCACTCGTGGAAATCTGGCAGCCTCCCCTCGCTGAGGCTCAAACTGCATTTACAGCGTAAGGTTCTTCAGACTTTTTCCAGCTCCTAATCTGGCTCCATTCCTCAAGGCTTGGCAAATTTTTGGCCAAATGTAAGATTAAATTGCCTGGGGAATGGTAAAATGTAGGAGAAATCAAGAAACAAAACCATTGTCTTTAATAGCACAGCTCCCGTCCTTTCTTGCAGAAAATCTGTTTTTTTGTCACTAAAAGAAAAAGGAAGGAAGAAAACCTGGCTGCAGATCTGATCACCTTCTGCTGAATTTGATCTGGGAGAAGGCTCTTTCTTGGAGCACAACTTGTGTGACACCCAAATTTGGGCTGTGCTCACCAAAGGGGAAGAGAAAGCTCTTTAAATAAGGATGGGGAAGGAAGCTCTACCTGTGCAGCTTTTAAGCTGCAGCTGTACTAGATGCCTGCGAAGGTGCTGTGCGTGGGGCTGAGATGGAGCCTGCTGAGGGTTCAGCAAAGACAAATCTCCATCTCGGCCACGGCTTGTCATTGCAGGGTCCACGTGAATGCGGGTGAGGTGAACGCTGTGCATTGTTTGGGTGCTTTTCTTCTCTAAAATACAGATATTGGGTGTCCTTGGTCGCAGAAAAGGCCCTTTGTCCACAGGACAGCAATGCCTCTTATCAGCCCTTTCAGTTTGCTCCGACATGCGTTTCTAGCTCACTTCTCTGGCCTCGGTTAACCAGCCTCTGACGTACAAGGATGCAGTTTTAACTCTCGTCTCTGGTTCTCACCAGGGTGAATTGCTCAGAGTACTTCCCGATCTTCATCTCACTCCTCTGGGTTGCTGGAATCTTCCTCCATCAAGGTAAGGGGAATGGGGGGGGAACCCCAACCCAAACCACATGCACAAACCAAAAAAACCCCAATTTAAATCCCACTGCGACTCAGGCACCTCCTCTCTGTACCTGTAAGGCCGTTACTTGGGGAAAGCGAAGTTCCCCTTGGGGCAGCCCTTGGTCTATCTGGCCAAACTCCAGCCAGCGTGCATGAAGCTGCTGGTAGCAGCCAAGCTGGTCTCCTGCCCAGAGGAGGTTTGGTGGCATTGGCAGCCCTCGCTCCTTCTCTGGAGCCCGGCTGTCCCCCCGGGCTGCTTCTCTTATCTAAGGATAAGGTCAGAGCTGCAACACGATACCCAAATCGCTACGTCAGAAGGAGAAACCGTAACCCAAACAATTAGTCATCCACCGTCCATCCCGTACCAAGCGGGTTTAGGGGATTTGGCTGCCGCCATGGGGAAGATGCGAGGAAGGACCACGGAAGGGAGCGTTGCAAACCCAAGTCCCAGGGCAACTTTGGGGGGCAGAAAAGTTCATCCCTCACAAAAAGAGAAGGAAGAAAACCCGTTGAAGCTCTCACAGTGTTTTAAAGCAGAGTCCCGCTGTGTTTGGCTCTCATGGCCGTGCCCCATCTGCAGGGGGAAGCCAGGGACATGGGTGACTGCGCTGGGCTGCAGCTCCGGCAGTGTCCGGGGACCTCCGGCCCTGTTGGGACTCGGCTCCTCTCTCCCCCGCAGGTGTGGCTGCTGCATGTGGGCTGCTGTACCTCTACACCCGCTTCAAGTACTTCCAGGGATACATCGTGGCTGCGCAGGGACGGTTAGTACGTGGCTGGGGGGCTTTGGGCACCCCAAACCAGTCCAGGGAGGCTGGGGGCAGGATGTGGTCCCTGGGGCAGGTTTCCTTCCCACGGGTGGAACTGAAGGCAGATTTGCATCACCTCCTTCTCCCACGTCCTCGTGGCCATGCCACCTCTTCCCTGGCTCTGTCTCGAAGGAGGGTGGGGGACACCGAGCCCCTGCCCGCACGCTTCGTGCCCCGGGTCGGCTGGTGGCGTCTGATGGTGTTTTCTCCCCGCGCAGGTTGGGGCCGCTGTACGCCAGCGCCTGGCTACTCTGGCTGCTGCTGGGGCTGGCGGTGGCCGGGCTCCTGGCACATTTCCTACTGTCCCCCTCTTCTACATGGATGGCAGCGCTGGCGCGGCCCCTCCAGCCGCTCGGTGCCTGGTGAGAGGGGCCGCGGCTCTCCCAAAACCCACCGTTCGCTCTCGGCAGAGGGGAGGGAGTCGCGTGGCACGGTCAGAGACTGAGTATCGCTCCCCAGCTCTGTGCTTACCTTTGAAGCGAGGTGGATGCTGGCACTCCTCTGCTCGTGAAGCTCCAGTCTTCAGAGAAAATTTTCCTTCTAGAAAGCAAACACTGCCCAGCCTCTGCCCCTGCCGATGGGCTTCACTGACAGGCTTTGTAGCACTCTCAGCTCTTAAACCTCTAATGCCTTTGGCTTTGCTTCACAGAGCACGGATTGACCCAAACGCTGTCATCACTCCTCCTTACTGCTGTAATGATCTATGTTGAAGGATCACAACATGGATATACAAAAAATAAATTCCTTTTCTCAGTAGAAATCACCTGTGATTGTCAAAGGTGCTTGGGGACAGGGTGTGAGAACATCTGAGGTTTAGGGGATTGGGTTGCATGGGAAAAGCTGCTGTGATCAGAACTGACTTGAAAGGATGGGTAAACTTGTCTAAAACTGTATCCAGATTTGGGGGAAAAATGCTTGATTCTAGTCCAAATGCTAATGGCTGTGTTTGGCATTGACTTGAATGACCTTGACTCAGTGCTGACTTCACTTATCACTGACCCACCAGTAGGACTTTGCCCTCTCTCTGAATTTCAACCTCCACTGCAGACTTGGGGTTTGCAGGTAACTAAAGCAGGCATCAAGCAGGTAGCTCCTCGCTAAGCTGTGCATGCGTATAAAGAAAAGCAACTTATTTTGTAAGACAACTGTTCCACGATTGCACCCTCAGGCGTATGGGTGCCCGAGCACCTTCCTTGCTCCCTGCCAAGGAAAGACAGGACCAACCTTTCTTTTTTCAATAACTGGTGCAGGTTCCTGTGGCACTGGGGCAAAAAATAATCAGTCTCCCACTGGGCTGCTCTAAGTGCTTTCCCCAGCATGAGCAATGCTTTGGGAGTATCTGGTATTGGTGAGTGCTGAGGAATAACTCCATTTTGGGTGTAGGGGCTACAGCTGGTCCCCGGCCCCCAGGGACGCCTACCTGTCCTGGGGAAGGGAACAGGCGGGTAGAGCCAGAGCAAGTGCCTCCCTGCTGTGAGTGACTCTCACTGCCACACCAAAGGTTTAAATTTAGCTTTTATTACAGTGCACATTATTTTATATATTTATATAGAGAGATGTACTTGAAAAATCAAATGTATCCAATAATAAAAAATACAGCACATTAAAGTAGTATAATGCATTCCAGTGTATAGCTGAAGAGACATTGGGATTTACACTAATCCCTACTATTTTTGAACTGGGCTACTTCTGCTTTTTTTTTTTCCTCCCCAAAAATTCACACCAATCGATAACTGAAATAGTTATTTAAAAAGATGGTTTCTGCACTCAATCTCAAGGCATGAAGACACTGGAGACTTCACTGTGAGTTAAGGGGCTGTGTTCAATGCTGGCAGGCACAGTGTGGCGTATTTTGTTTTTTTTGTTTTCCCTGCCATAGTCATAGCTCCAACCCCTTTGGATTCGTTCCTCCTCTGCTGAAGGAGGGCCAGTCTTCACCCTCACTTAATCCTCAGCTGTGGCTAGGACTGTTGCCTGGGCGAAGGCAAGGCAGACCTCGGTCCCTGGCCGTCTCCATCCCGGCATGCCTGCAGGGTCAGCCGGCAGGACTCAACGTGACCGAGCCCCCGCTCTGTCCCCAAATACAACCAGAGATTGCCCTGTCCTGGGCTGAAGGTGCTTTTCGTCCCCACGCTTGCTATAGCTCATCCTGACCCCAAACTGTCCCCTGTGTCAGCGTGGCCTGAGCGGCACGCACGGCAGCCTGCACCCACGAGGGGCCGAGGGAGCGCCCGGGCTTTGCCGAGGGCAGCAAAGCCAGCCCTCTGCGCGGGATATTGGTTTTTCCTTGTTGCTCTTCTTCTGGAGAAGACGACGTCCTGGCCCCGCAGCACCGGCGAGGCGCCGCGGGGAGGAGGGAGCGGGAGGGGAGGGAGCAGGACCGGGGATCCACGTGTGTCCGTCCACCCTTCCTCACGCCCGTTTCACTCCGCTTTTTTGATAAAAATCTGAAAGAAGAGAAGGCTGGGATCAGAGAGGAGCGTGGGGGGGGGAAGGTGGCGGGGAGCCCCAGGGCTGAGCGCTGGGCAGGGCTGTCCCGCTGCTGACGAAGCCCAGCTTACCTCGCTCAAGATGATCCACACCGGGGAGTCGGTCTGGATGGACAGCCTGATGGCTTCCAGCGGCCCGAAGGATGGGTCCACCTCGCCCTCTGCGACACCCTTGGAGAAGGAGCCTGGTGGGGAGAGCACAGGGGTGACATGGGGACGGTCCCCTGGCATCCAGCCCCCCCGTACCCCGAGGGGACCACGAGCAGCCATGGCAGCCCCCTGCCCGCAACTCCCCGACACAAGATGGGCTGAAAACCAGCAGCGTGGATGTCAATACAGTGCAAAATGCTACACTTAGGGGAACAAAAAAATCAGCTAAACAAAACAAAATGGGGAGTATTTGGCTATGCATCACTGCTGTGCAAAAGGGGGGGCAGAGTGGCCTGATGGCAGCACCATCCTGTAAAAGACACATCAGTTCAGGACCCAGGGCATGGAGCCAAGTCATATCATTAGTTCTAGCAAGGTCTCAGCCTGTTGCTATGTCCCATTTTTGGGTGTGATATTTTTTTTTTTTTTTTTGAAAGTGCAACTGGGAGAAACCAGACAGCATGCAGAGGAATGCTAAAATGGCAAAAAGCTATGCGTGCCAGGGAATTTTTCTTTTATTTGTCTATTTAAAAAAAAAAAAGTCTTGGCAGGGACACCAGGCCTTTACCACGCACCAGCAGGTCCCCATAGGCTGCAATCACTCATTCTTGTCCAAGGGCAGGACAAGAACTAAAACAAGCTCAGGTGGCAGGAGACAAAGTCCAAGCTGCAAGTGGTGTGAATACCGAGACAGGCTGTGGAGGGAGAGTGTGAAATCGCGCATGGTAGAGGTTTTTTAACATCAGGTTAGACAAACGGGTAATCTGAATAATTTGCTCCCAGCTCTGAGCAGAGATGTAGAACTGAAAACTACCTGAAGAGGACGCCTAGTCTAAGAGGGGAGGGAGGGCAGTGGAGGAGAGGAGACAGCGACAATTAAATCCTGTTCCAACCTGGCTCCTGGCAAGCAGGAATTACTCTTTGCCAAGCAAACAGCACTAAGGGTCTTGATTCACTTGAAGGTGAGGATATGGGCTGTGTTATCAAACCCAGCGGGCAGTTTACCACGCCGCACCCTGCTGTACCTATCTGGATGTAGCCATCTGGCATCCTGCGGTATTTGACGACTGCACCTCTTCCCTCCTGTAAGGCTTCCTTATCCGACTGCAGGCTCTGTGAGAAGGGAAGGAGCTTTGTGCGAGGCCAGTGGCAAGAGCCACCCGAAAGCCCCAAGCGACAGAGCAACCCTCGAGCTGCTCTCGCCAGCAGCCCTTGGCACCTCATCCCCACTCATGCCCCAAAACAAGAGGACACTTGCTGCCCTCACGCTGCTGCTTCCCCTGCACCACCCTGGCTCCATCCCCTCCTCTGCAGCCATCCCACGCATCTGAGCATCCCCTCTGCAGGCAGGGACGGCTCCCATAGTGACTGCTCAGCGCAGGATCTCCACTCCAGAGGTGGTACGACACCAGGTGTGACCCCCCCCCGGCTCCCAGTCAGCACCTCTCAAAGGCACTCGAGTCTTGTAAAGCTTTTCCTGATGGCTTTAAGCAGTTCCCTTCTCTCAAACCTCTTTTGCTTCCCACTCCACCCCCATCTCAATTCTCAATAAAACACTTACGTCAAACGGCAAAACCTCCACAGTTGTATTGAAGAGTTTGTCTTCTGGGTGCTCGATGTTCCCGCTGCGGAAGAAGAACCTGTGACAGAGACCAAAGTCATGGAAACCCACACTGAGCACGGGGCAACATGATGGCTTTCACCCCAGCTGAACCATCAAACAGCTCAACCTAACAGGCACCTTCTCAAAAAGCCCACATGCACGTAGTTTGTAAGGAGACCTGCATCAGAGTAGCTACATCATGGCTTGCTCACAAGCGCAGGAAAGCAAAGGGCTCCAGCAAACACGGCCCCACCAAAAAAGGGTCAGGTTATCCTCCTCCTGGAAGAGCACTGCTCCCTCCTCCTGGGCAGCCAAGCAGAAGACAGCCAAGAAATTCAACATGAGCCAGAAGAGCAAAAGGGAAGTGTCTCCACATGCTCCAGGCTGTCCCCACGTCCCCTGCCCCGCTGATCCCCTCAAGCACTGGCCTTTCGATGCGGAGTGGTTTGAAGAATCTGAATCGGATGAAGTCTCCGGCAGTGGGAGTGAAGGCCCAGAAAAAGTCCTCCCGCAGGTAAGCCTTCTCCAAGGTGAAGTGCTGGTAGGTTTTCAGGCTGGTGCTCACCTCCGCAGGAGGGTTGACGTGCTCTTTCCGCAGGGCCTGCTTGCCAAAGTCCTTGTCCTTGGTAAGCACAAAGCAAAAGGGCAGAAAAGGGTCATGAGCTGCTTTCGCCTGTGAGGAACAGGGGTCCCAGCAACAAGGCACCGCAAATTAAAAGCTCTCAGTTTGCACAGCGTAGAAGGATGAGGGATGGAAGTGAGCTGGGGAAGGCACCAGACGGGGCAATGCATGGCTGGATCCCAGGAGGACACAACTCCAGGAGAGGCAGCGCAGAGCAGCACCACTGCTCTGCACTCTGATCCAGCACCAAAGAGCCTTTCATCGTCCAAGTGTCCCCGAACACGTGTCCCTGCCCCAGGAGCTCTGCAAACAGTCCTTCCACCTGAGGAGAAGGTGGCTGATGATAGCATAAAACAACTGGATTACATGGCCTGACGAACACTGCACTGCAATGCAACCTGGATTACAACATCCATTTACCTGGGGATCGGACAGACACAGGACTGAGCACAGCCCAGGGATGTGTGTCTATGGATCTTGCACATACAGCTGTGGGAAGCTTGATTTTGTTGATGTTTAAGCACACATACAATTTAAGCTCTTTCACAGCAAGGTCTAGTTCGCCTATCAGCGAATCCCAGGAACAAGGAGAGGGGTGCGAAGGAAGTCAGACCAACCCAGGAGTCATCTCTCCGGGGTTTTAGAGTAGATGCTTTGAAATCACACCCAGACCATGGTCTGGCACTCGGGAAGGGCAGCCAGGGCCAGTACCAAGGCTTAAAAGCCTGCAGCGACTCTTGGTACACGTCACTGCCACTCTGAGAAGAAGGAGCTCCATGAGCTCACTGTAATTCAGAACAAAACACAACCACTGCACAGAAATCCAGCTGCCACTGTCCCACCAGCTGCTGTCACTGATGTTCCCACCCCAAAACCAGCCAGTTCCTGGGTGCCTGCAGGCCAGGCCTGGCAGAAAGGCCATCTGTGGCTTGGACAGGCAGCTGGTACCCACCTTCAGCTTCTGTATCTTCCCAGCCAAGGAGGAGTGTGTTCCCACGTGCTGGAAGAGGGAGGGCTTGAAGCGGATCCTCAGGTTTGCCTTCTGCCTGTCGCAGTGTTTCTGAAACGAGACAATCCCGCAGAGCCCCATGCTTAAACCTCTGCGGTCAACTGTGACCCACGAAAAGAACGGACAAGGGCACAAGGAGTGATAAACACCCCTGCCTCTCCATCTCTTACGCCTTTCTGTGATATTTTGGCTTTAATTTAACCGGACTCTGGAGGAACCTGTCCATGACTCTCGGCCGCTCACCCACCGGGCTCTGCTGGGCAGCCAGAGTGCCCGGGTTTAAGTGCCAAATTTCTCGTTGCCAAGCATAGCTTAGCAAACGCTGAGCAAATCTCCTCTGTGCTGTCAGGTAGGGACAGCCAGAGAATTTAGTTTATTTTGTCGTTGGCTTATTGGGAAAGCCTTTTTCCTACAACTCAGAGCTCGGGATCACCGATGTCTGAAGGTAAGTCAGTCCTGGGATGATTCAGAGCCTAAGTGAACAGGTAGCAAGTGTAGGCTCTTTTCAGACAGGCAGAGTTTTCAGTTTGTTGGCAGGTGTTGCTAAGCAGATGTATGGCACGTGCCATTGTCAAAGCTGTTGGGCTGTTTCACGCCCATCCCACCATGTAAATAAACTTGGAGATGCAAATCCGATGCAGCCAGTGATTTTCCATGGGGTGGAGGGAGAGAGATGATAGAGAGGGAATAAAGGACAAAGGGGAAAACCACTGAGAGCGTGGAGACAAGAACTCAACATTTTAAAAATAGTTCATTTCTCTCCGTTTGGGGGAGCAGAACAAAAATACAGGGTTAAAAACTGGAGGGAGAGGGCATTTGTTTTCCGACTTTTGCTTTTTCCAAGAAAAGAAATGCATGCACACCCCTACCACCATCTGCTCTTGCAGCCTCCCACCCAAGAGAAACCCCGGCAGAAATCCCACTGCTGGGCGCTGCGTCACCGGCTGCCTGGCACCAGGCAGGGCGCAGTGGGGAAAGCCAGCCACACTGAGCCCCCGCGATGGGCTGCCCCCACGGGCCACTGCCACCGTGCCGGGAGCTGGGAAATTCCAGGCATGACCCTTGCGAGCTGCAGAGGAGATAATCCCCTAATCCAGCTCACGTTACATTAGAAAATTAAAACTAGCCATGCTAATGGGAGAGACCCTACTCATTGCCAGCAAACCCAGATGCAACTCTATGAGGTCTGATCTCACTCTGGATGGGAAGAGAAGGAGAAAGGGGAACAGAGGGAGGTACAGCATCTCCTGATTTCTCTTTCTCCCCTTTTCCCCTTCTGCTAAAGCAGCACTTGCTGAAAGCGGCGTTGTCTCACTAGAGCCAGGAGGGGGAATGGCTCAGTTGGTGGTAAGAAGGTCATCCTTTCACACAGCTCTACCCCAGGTAAATCTAAAATTAGTTAAAAAAGAAAGAGCAGAATATATCCAGAGCAGGCAAAGCGCTTACCAAAAGCTCAGGTCAAACAAACTTTCAATCAAAAAGACAAATCCTCCCCACTACCAATTTGATTCTGCACAGTGGGATTTACAAGGGAAAGTCATGTTTGAAAGGGCTCTGTGCAGAGTTAATCATGCAAACAGTGGGGGAAAGGAGCCAGAAATCCACGCAGAAAGTAGGTTAATTTTTAAAAAGGCAACACATTTAAGAGGTTTGCAGTTTCCCCTGCGAAAACCTTGGCTCCGCCAGGTAGGAGAAGATGAGCGAAGATGAGCTAAGGAGAAGACGATCCCGCGCAGCAGGATCTGCATTTAATCAATGCTCAAGCTGAAGATTTTGAAGGGGGGAGCACAGGCAGCAGCATGGTTCCCAGCTCCATCCCAGCATCCCACCACCCCGGCTTCGCCCACGGCTGTGAGGACCCCGGGGGCTGCCGGACAGGCCTGGGGACTGCTCTGTCACACCTGAGCACATGGTTTGAACTGCCAGGAGGACACGATGGACATCATCTGAGACTGGTCCTGCTGCACCCGGGGGACTGGAGCTGACATCACAGCCTCTGCCAGGGATCCGGCCAAATTAAATCACATCCTTGTCCCAACTCTGCAGAGCCCTGAGGATGCCCTGTCCCCCCCCCAACACAGAAATCAGTATTTATCCCCAGAGTGACCACTTGCTCTGGCAGTTGCCTCCACAAAGTAGTTGTGGCCACGAGGTCCATCCTAAGCGACTGGCTTCAAGCTCTGCACAGGGACTCCGCTGCTCATTCTCTGCCGGGGGAGGAGGGCAAACGAGCATTTGAGTAAATACAGTATGTTCAGGGAGGAGACGGGAGAGTATCTGGTGGTGAGCTCATCTTACATTTGCTGTCACACACACTCCTCCTCTGCCCTTCCCACTCGCTTTAGCCCCTTGCTGCTGCCGCCAACGGGAGTTCAAACACAACCTCCGCAGGGCACGGGGGCTTCTGTGCTGCTGTCTGCAGGGCTTTGTGCAGGCAAACGAGATGGCAGCATGAAAACAGAGCCCATTTCACCCCTCTGCACCCCCCTAGAAACCCCGACAAGAGCTTTGTGGGCTCTGGCTTTATTTTGGCACACTATGCACGGCGGGCTTGCTCTTGGGTCATCTGGGGTGAGCTCTCTGGGCAGCCTGCGTGTGTGCTCCAGGTGGGTACGGTACATGAGCCCAGAGCCAAAGAGTTATTCTGGGGTTATAGTCAGCGAGCAGGGGAACGGCTTCAGGGAGAGAAGCACACCGGAACAAAAAAACAGCACAGAAGAATGGGGAACAGCTACTCTCCACAAGGACTGGAGGAGGAATACCCTGTTAGTGCTTAGATGCAGAAATAATGCCTTTTCTGGCAGCTGCAGACTACAAAAGCCGGAACTCCCAGGTCTTTGCTTACACAATCAGCAAGGACACCCTGCAGCACACTCCACAGGGACAGCACGGTTTGGTGCAAAAAGTCAGCTACCACCAAAGCTCACAGAAAAGATCCTCTGGAGACACAGACCAAGCGTACATTTGCTCACACAAAACAGAAGGTTTCCCTTCAACAGAAGTTGTTTACGTACTGCATCTTTCTCGGGGTTGCAGACTTTCACCCAAAGGATGTGATCCAGCAGCCAGTCAATGGGTTTGTCCTTATAGAACATCAGGATGAACTCCACGATCAAGCTCAGATCCAGAGACTTGAACATTTTTCCTACAGCACAAAGAAAGAGAGAAGAGAGAGCAGCTACGGTACGAAATGGTCAAGAATCAGAGCTGGGAAGAAAAACTTGGGAGACTGGGCTGTGGAGGTTGGATGTGTGCATCTCTCTACGTAAAGGAAATAGCGTGCAGCTCTGTTTTATGTACCAGTACTGCCGGCATTGCTAATACAGTTCCGGATTTAATATTCATCGCAGAACTAGAAAGCATTAGTGTCTCACAGGTCACAACAGTATCAAAAGGTCTAAAACTCTTCCATTCAGTAGGGAGAAATAAGGACGAAAAACATTCAGCCAGCTGCAGGACAGACCATTTCCTGCCCCCAAAACTACAAGTTTTAAGCCAGTCAAACCAGTATCCAAAACAACAGATCAAGCTGCTACTGCAACCATGTACTGCTGTTCCCAAAATAGTTCTGTGCTGATGTAAACTTCCTTTTTCACACTCTTAGGCAACGCCAGATCCCATCCAGCCTAAAAGCTACTGGTCACATCTAAGCTGTTTGGCTGTCGGCTGGGCCACCGACCAGGTTTATTTTTATTAAAAGTGAGTATCAGCAGTACCAGCTGTGAGGAACTTTCTCCCCTGTGCAAACACAGGGGTCATTGCAAAAACAGGGAGGGCTCAAGTCTGAGTATTTTACCATCTTATGGGGACAACTCATCGGACCACGAGCATAAGTGTTTGCAAGAACCAGCGGGCACTTGTGCCCATGCCAGACAGGACTGGGGTAAGCGGGGGAGAACATTACCAATAAACCCCAGCTGAGAAAACTCCAGGATCATCCACTCCTCGGAGGGCTGCTGCAAGGCAAAGTTCTTCATCGTGCTGAGATAGTTTGGTTTGGCCACAATATCATCCTCCAGCTGCAAGAGGAAAGGACACTCAGTGCCAATGATCCATCCAGGTTCCACTAAGAGCCTCTCTGTGCAGAGCAATCACGCCGTAGACCGGAGGAAAGCTTTGGCACAGACCTAGTTTATTTCGGAATATGCTCCAAGCAGATTTTTCTCACCCAATCTAACAGGTAAACGAAACAAGGATTCCTGCCCTCCCTAGGCAGGAGGTCTCCAAGTCTAAAGCATCTTAGAAACCCAGCTTTTGAACCTATCTGGTTAAAACTTGCTCCCACTCTGCTGCATCACACAACTGGACGTGCTTTTTGCCCACTCTCAGCTGGGTACGAGCCACAGTGAACTCACAGGTACACCCATCTCCCCTCCACCCCCAGCACCAAACCCACCTGCACGTAATATATGCCTTTGGACTGGGCATACATCATTAAAAAGCAGTAGTCAAGGTTCTGCTTTGTCCTCCACCTGCAAAAGAAACACGATGGGAGCACGGATCTCTCCTGGGATACCGGGCTGCACAGGGGAGCCAGCCAAGGCTGGGTTTAAGCCGGGAAGGTGACACAGTTTTTGGAGGAGGGGATGGCATATGACCTCTCCCTTTTGGTCTCCAACTGGTCAGCTAAGAGTTACTGGAAAACTCAGGGACTTCCAAAATGAACATAACCAGGGTCAAAATGACCCCCTCGCTCGGTGACAGAAACACTGCAGTACAAGGCAAGCCCTGCAAAGCTGGCACCAGTTCATACCCCCCGCCCCCCAAGTCTTTCCAGCTTTTGGATAAAGCAAGTTTAAGGGCCTCACCTGGCCCTGCAGAAGAGTTTTCCCTGCTGGAGTCAGTGGGAAAGTGCTGCAGCTACTTAATTCAGGGCTTGGTTGCTTTTAAGCTCATTGATTCTTACCTGACTCTCTCCTTGGGGTCCCCAAAGGATTCCCGCAGGTGGGAGAAATCAGGATAGAAATGCGGAGACGGGGAAATTACCTCCAGGAGACCTGAGTGTATTTCCTTTGGGAATCTGAGGGACAAAAGCAGCAGAAAACAAATACCTCCATGTCTGAGACATCATTTCATAGACCAAATCACTAGGTAAACACAGAGCCGCAGAACCAAACAAAAAATACAGCGTCTAAGATAAAACTTCCCCAGTAGCTAGTACGCTTCTAGGCCTCACCGAAGGACATCAGCAGGGACTGCCACGGAGTTTTAAAGCTGCTCTCTCCCTCCCATGGTCTCTAATAGCCCCACATTCGTGTGCTCCCCCCAACCCCAGCATCCCTCCTCCCTCCCGCACGCACACATGGGTCAGCTTTAAGGACCAGCCGCGAGCACCATGTACACTCTACAGGATTAAACGGACCTGCAGACTGGTGCACCAAAGAAAGGACTTGCTGGTATTACCGGCATTTAGAGATTTCCCAAATGCATCAGTAATTAAAAGCCATTTTGCAGAGATTATGTTATGCATTTCTGATAAGTTACTTAAAACACTGCTGTGCGGTAGTTAGGACAGCCAGCAGGAATTCCACCTAGTTCCCTTATGCTGATAAAATCAGCATCTATTTTCCCTATGATGCTGTTAAGAACCCTTTAAAGAGTCAAACTCAAAAAAAATGTCACCCATCTGAAAAATAGGTACCTACAACAGCCTTGCAAGCAATACCCAGAGATTACTGTAACTGTGAGAGATAAGCCGGAAAACCAGTTATTTTTATACTGCCTTTTTGAGAACATTTGGTGCAAGGCTGACTTCCTTTGTTTTTGTAGAGCCTGGAGGACAGGAGATGGGGCAGAGGGAGACAAAGCAGCGAGACTGCCAAAAACTTCTCACTTATTTTTCCCTTCCTTATTCCCTCCTTGGGACTGGCAAGATTTTCAGCTAACATTTTCAAATCTTCCCTTCCTCAGGCAGCAGTGAAACAGAAGCTTCTCACTGAGCTGATAAAACCTGTACCAAAGCAGCAACGGCTTTCTCCCTCCTGCGATATGAGCTCAGCCTGCCCGGGCCCCACACCACCTCAATTCAATTTGGAAGACAAATAATTTCAGTGAATCAGGGAAGGGCAGGAGGCACTGGAGAGGGGGACAGCAAGAAATCAAATCATTAAGTCAATTAAAGTTTCAGGCCTTCTATGCAGAACCACTCTCTGCAGCAGCGCCCAGTAATTTCATCAGGATCCATCGGACAATCAGTCCATTATCCCCCGATAAGTGCGTCCTCCTGCCAGCAGGCAGAAGGAGGAAAGCTCTGCCAGCTCCTGCACAGCAAGATGGAGGGCTCTGTTTCAGCTCTTCTGCAAGTGCCCGGGAACACAACCCTCCCCGCGCACATCCCAGCCCCTCTCCCACCATTGGCTCGGGACGTGGGGCGCCGGGAGGATGTGCTGCCCTTTTGCATCTCCTTCTTATGGCGACTGCGATCCTTTGGAAACATGCAATCGCAGGAGCTGGACGGGAGTCACAGCCTCTTCTCTCACCACCTTTTTCTTTTGCCTCCGAGCTCTGATGCTGTTAACGCCTGGACCGGCTCACGGTTAATAATCCGTCACTGGCTTCTGCTTAAACTGCCACAGGTGAAGCTGCAAAAGCCACTAAAACTCCAGGACATAAATAGCAGCTAGCATAAGAGACAAATGTAACTAGCGCCTAGAACAAGGCAAAAACAAACAGGCTGGAGTGGGAAGAAAAATGGATCATGGATTTTAAAGCAAAATAAGGCAGGAGCATTTGGGCGTGCTTACCACACTGCCCAGTTGCTCTGACTCCGCAGAGCAGGTAGAGGGCTGCACTAGACACAGAAAAAATTGCCAGGATCACTGGAAATGTAAATAATCCATCTTCTCACAATGCCACAGGACAGAAGGAGCAAAATGAACCAGCATGACCATGTGTGTTAAATACTGCGAGCACAAAGCAGCCTACTGGAAGCTACATACGGGATGGATTTTAGAACAAGCAGAAAGTGGAAGCGGCAATAGCAAAGGCAGCCCAGAGTTTAAGAACAGAAAAGAACCCAAACAACAAAAAAAAAAAAACAAAAAAAAGGGAAGCAGAAAAGTGTGTATTTTCTCCTAAATGAAGCTGTTCCCTGGCCTTGCTACAGGCACAGACCGTACCGCCGTAGTCATTTGGAAGTGCTTACAAGTTTTTGATATTTTCTGCCACTCCAGCTGTGTACTGCAGATCTGTCTGAAAACAAAAGATAAGCAGTGTTAGATCCTTCAGCTTCAGCCTGTGCCCCCTGTGGCTCAGAAATCACCTTGAACGCACAGCCGGGGTACTGTCACCACCTCTGTACCATCTTCATGTCTCCTTTTATCCAGTTTAACTGCTCTCCCCATGCTAATGGACTCCTAGGAACCCTCCTTTGTGGCCAGTGTTAACCAAAGGCATCACACACCAAAATCCACCCCAAAGGACTCAAGACCCTGTCCATCTTCCCCACATGCTCTCCTGGCACTTCTGCCCCTGCCGGTGCCAAGCATTTGCACAAAGTGTTAACTTCTGGGATATTTATTTTTTTCTCTATACATGCTGGCTTTCATCCAAGTGAATGCTCTTGGCAGAAAAGGATCTCCATCCCTTTTGTGAGAAAGAGGGGTCTATTTATAAGCATGCATTTTTCATTTCAGGTTTGTTTTGATGCTTTTCTTCCTAAAAAACCAGTTTGTTCCCACAATCAACCTGGCAACCTGTAACAGTTGGAGGCAAAGGTCAGCAGCGCCACATGCCGCTATCTGTGGGCGAGATAAGTGCAAACACAGGGACAGTCACCAGACAGAAACCATCTGCACAGTGACCGGGAAAACAAAATCCAAGAACAAAGGGCAGGAGACCCAGGAGCAAAAACCGTGCCTGTTTCCTGGTGGTGGCATTGTTTTGGGCGGTTGTACGGATCATGGGACTTCGTGTCCCGGGCGGATCTGCAGACACAGCATCGCAGAAGCCGGGACCGGCTGCCGCTGTGCTCGGTGCCGGGCAGAGGTGAGAAGTGAGACGCCAGGAATGTGTGTCACAAGCTGAGGACAGCACTTCCATGCTGGGGCGGTGACAAGGGAGGGTTTTCTCAAAAGGAAAAAGGTCCCTTTCCCAAACAGGGCTCAGGCTCCTGGTGCTGGACTGATTTCTTACCCCAGCGCTGCCAAGAAAACAGCAACGGGCAAAACAAGGGCAAGAAAGATGCTCCTGGCTTTGGGAGCAAACGTGCAGCTCCACTCCAAGCGCCCGGCTGCCACCGAAACGGTGGGTTGGTGACAGCCGCGCCGGCCAGCTCTCCCCGGGGCTCCCCTCCGCCAGCTCTCCCGGACAGCCCAGCCGCCGTGGATGACACCCACAGCGGTTAGCGGTGGCATTTGGAAATGAGAAGTCTCCATCCCAAAAAGGACGTTCAGTTGCTCCACTCGTCGTCCTGAGTCTCCAAGTTACCCAGCGTCTGCTCCAGGTTCATACCACCCTCTCCGCTATTTATCCCGTGCCTGAGGAGCCCTAACAAGCAACACCAAGTGCAGGGACATCAAGAAATGCTTTGGGAAGAGGCAGAGCAGGCACAGCGGTGGCTGACGCTTGCAAGGAAGGAGGACGTTGTGTAGCTACAAGAGCAAGCTTGGCAAGAGAGGACAGTGACAGCGGTGGTGATCTGCAACAACTACCATCGCTGTTACTGGGCTATGGTGCGTGTGCTCCTGCACTTCACGGTATCAGAATTAATATATTCGTTGTTCACTTCCCTCATCACAGGTACACGTGGAAAGTCAGGAGCTGCCATCACAGCATGCACCCTATTTTCAAGTCAACGGAAGAAAATATTACTGCAGTCTAAACCAGGAGATATTTTTGGTCAAGTTGCTTAAAACCTCTCATGCTTTAACTCACCCGCTGTGAAAACAGCCATCAAACCTGTCCTGGCTCAAAGCAAAATGACAGCCAAGACCAAACCTCATTCCCGGGCACTTTGGGCTACACACCCATCTGAGCACACCTTCCCCTTGTACAAAATACCAGCCAGAGACCCGACAGCCAAATGCTACTCAAAATGTCAAATTATGGGTAAACAGGCAACAAACCCAGACATTTATCTTTGTTCCGCTCCCAGTAACACGCTACTGAGGTTTATCTTTCTCACCGGATTTCTGGAAATGAAGACAAATGCACTTCAAGCTCAAGAAAATAATCCCGAGGGGAAAGCCATGGAGAAAAATAACCATCTAAACCCATAGATAAAAGCAGCTCTTGCGGATTAATGTATCAAGGCTTTTTAGCCCTTGGATTCAGCAACTGATTCCAGGCTCCAGACACCAGTATGAAGAGGCATATTAGTCTCAGCCCCAAATCAGCAGGCTCTTGGGTGTCCAGAGGGGTTTAGTGCTGTCTTACAGATATGCGGAGAAACGAAGCTGCTTCAGGAGCAGGTCTGAGAGCTCCCCTAGACATGGCCATGGGGCTGCTCCAGCACATTTTGGGAATAACCACTCAAGCACCCTGCAAGAGCCATCACGATTTAGATCAGAAAGATAAATGCACGTGCCACACTGGCAGCTGCTAACACAACATGTTTGCCCGCTCGCATCCTGACCCTCTCTGGCCCAACTGGTGTTTGATTTTGGGCAGGACGCATCTAATGAGGTGGGTGTTGGTCTCTTTTCCCAAGTAACAAGTGATAGGATGAGAAGAAACGGTCTCAAGTTGTGCCAGGGGAGGTTTAGATTGGATATTAGGAAAAATTTCTTCACTGAAAGGGTTTTCAAGCATTGGAACAGGCTGCCCAGGGAAGTGGTTGAGCCACCATCCCTGGAGGTATTGAAAAGACTGAGGGACATGGTTTAGTGGTGGCCTTGGCAGTGTTAGGTTTATGGTTGGACTCGATGATCTTAAAGGTTTTTTCCAACCTAAATTATTCTATAATGATCCTGGTCGGATGGCAGCCCAAGGCTGGGCTTATCTGCCCCGGCAAGCGGCAGAGCGGACCTCCAGGTGGGCAGCCGTCCTGTTTGGCACCAAGTTCGGCAGACAGCGGGATGGACTGGGGGCCAGGGAAACAGGGTAAACAGGCAAAGCTCTGTCTTACCTCAGCGATGAGGACGACGATGACGGAGTCCTCCTTCTCCTGCTGAGTGAGCTCTGAGATGAGGGAGTTGAGGGTGTCGGTGAGGTAGGAATG
This sequence comes from Harpia harpyja, assembly GCF_026419915.1. Taxonomy (NCBI): domain Eukaryota; kingdom Metazoa; phylum Chordata; class Aves; order Accipitriformes; family Accipitridae; genus Harpia; species Harpia harpyja. The sequence goes on from NC_068959.1 coordinate 6,631,802, forward strand.
CACCTCCCGCTTCACGCTGGGGATTCCCATCACGACGGACACTGCCCAGGGCCACGGAGAGATTTTAGAGAGGGGGGTGTGCTGGGACAAGACACTTTGCTCCGCTCCCATGACCGCCTCATGGTTCACCTGCTCGGTGCCACGCTCCGTCATTAAAAAACCAGCAGCGATCAGCAGGTTGGCGGGTTCCTGGGCTACGTAGGGTTCCCATACTCCTGTCCCCCAGCCCAGTACCAACCAGCAGCACCCCAGTGTGCCAGGCTGGCAGGGCACCCATGGCAGTCAGAGAGACTCTTTCTTTTCTCCCTGAAAGACTGATGTCTAAGGCAACAGCCCAAAACCCTCCCCCTCCTAAGGGCCTTTTCAGCCTGTGAACGGCAACTCCAAGACCACTCTTGTTCTCCAAACACCTCCCATGGCCAGAAACACCTCAGTTTAGGAGGGGCAAGTCAGCTCTTTGGCTTTGTGTTGGGATTTGGGAGCAGGGAGGAATCGTCTAGTAACCAAAGTCCTATAGCAGATGGGATTTGTCTCCTAAGATGGGTTAGAGTCTCCATGAAGCGCCCTGCAAACTATGCTTTCATCTGACCACCTTCCAGGCAAAGTCTAGAGCACTCTGGAGACGGAAAGCAGCAAAAAACATCTGGCAGAAGCATCGAGAACATTTTAGTGCCAGTCAAGAGCACAGACAGCACTCCCCTGTAGACTCGCAGACGTGACATGGCTTACCCACCCCGCGTGTCACGATACCAAGGAAGCTTGCATGATGCATGCAGCCGTTCCTCTAGTCCTGCTCATATCCATACCACAGCCAAGCCCGGAGGAAAGGGGAGGGACAGGCACCAAGGTGAGGAAGAGCACCAGAAGCCGCACTAATTCCCATTTACCTCCAGTGCGCCCCTGTCCCACATGCACGGCTGGCTGCAGACTGTTCTCCTTTGACAGCAAATGTGGCAAATGATGGAAGATGGTGGGAAGGTGCAGCACATTCTTGTTGGTGATATTCCACAGTTTTAACTTGGTTTCGTCTTAAAAAGGAAAAGGGAATAAATTGCAAGGCACGGTAGGTAGGAAGAGACTGCAAGGCAAAAAGCCTTTTTAGAGCAGCCTGGCCACCCGAGACTACTGCTGGGTTATAAAAAATCAGGCCAACCTTTAACATGCTACCACAAACCCAATTAAAGTTCAGCAGGAGCCATGAGGGCCTTAAAGAAGTCCCAAAATATTTGGGAAGGAGCGGGGAGAATGAAGATCAAATGAAGGTCAAATCGGATCTTTCTGTAGAGATCCAATTTTCTTCAACTGAGCAACTTAAAAAAAAAAAAGAACAAATAAATTGGCAAGGGGTGCTCAGCCAGTCTAACTCCTTCCTCTCCCCTCTCTTTGGATACCCATTTTCCATATGGATTCAACACAGCCATAGGAAACAGCATATATGACTTGCAAGAAAAAAAAACCCCAAACTTGTAAGCAAGCAAATTGGCAAACATCCTCGGCAGGGGCAAATCTCAATGTTTAATGATGCATATGCACCTCCGATTAAAGAGGAGTTTAAGAGTTCCCAAGTTCCTCTGAACTCCACAATTTGCTCGCGCCAGGGGAGAGAAGAGCACATCCTGTCCGCAGCCCTGCACACACGCACACTCATGCACACCTCTCTACCTCCTCATTAGTAACTGCTTCAAAACAGCCCGAGATCCTCAACTTCTCTGTTTATTCACCAGATAAGCTGCTCCAGGTCCGGTTTATATCCCGCAGGGCCTGTTTCTCCGAGATCGCTCTCTTGATCTCCTCCAGGACCAAGTTGAGCTCCTTCGAGCGCTTCAGGCTCTCCTGCTCGGCTGCGTGCAGTCGGTCCCGGAGGGCGAGAAACTCCCGCTGGTAGATGTCCACAACGTCACCTGCAGATGGAAAAGAGAGAGAAACTTTCTCCTCTGAGCCCTGAAGGGTTCCAAGCCACAAAAGCAATGCCCATCATTCATACCTCCCCTACCTCCACAATCCTTAAAACATGGATTTAGGGAGCTGTGGTCCAGCACGCACCCATTGGTGAGAGGGTTGGAAAGAGGGCAGTTTAAGTTGCAGATCTACAATTAAAAGCTGCTCCCATTTTTCTCTTTAACTTGGGTTTCTGGGTCTTATAGAAATACAACCTGGTTGTCTGTGACCAAAGCATGCAGCAAAAACAAGTTGCGTGGTAGTTCTTCTTCACTGTATACTTGGAAAAAGGGAGTCAGCTGCTGGCATTAATTTTACAAGCATCATTCTGCATCTCTCTGTAGCTCCAGAAATTTGGGTGTGTGAGTTGGCGACTGCTGGAGTGAGCAGCAGAGGACTGGAGTCAAGTGAAAAAGAACTGAGAGCACTGGTGGTGATGGCCTGTTAAAGCCATGACAAACCCAAGGAATATCAATATTTTTAATTGCCTTGCTCCTTGCTTTGGTTTCCTTATGGCACACAAAGGAAAGTTTTAAGAGCACATGTCAAAGGGCGTTCAAGTGGGTAATTCAGGAAAATCCTTGGACAGCATCTCGAAGGCCTTCTCCAGATGGCATGGGGCATCTCCCGGATGACCCTGAGTGACAGAAAGCAAGATGCTGCCACGGGGGATGCTGCTCAGCAGTGAGACAAGGGAAGGGACAGCACCTCCTCCAGCTTTGGAAGACAGTCCCAAATTCTAATGGCCAAAAGGGATTTTGGGAATCTAACCGCTCTGAAACACGGCAGGATAAAGAATATCACATGGCAATAGCTGCCTGGATGCTTATATAAATCCAAGTGTTTGGATACGCACCTTAAGGATAAATGTAATATATAAAAAAGAAACTTTTGATAGGGTAATAAAGCTTTTTATTTTGAAACAACATCTTATCACCATGCCCTTTTTAAGCAATAAAACTATCGAGAGCCTTCAGCCAGAACTAACTATACAATAGCTGGGAGTGGAATCAGTTAGCCATTAATGAACTTTCCCCGGCCATTATCTACTCCATTATTAACGAAACTACTCATTAAAAATATACTTTTATCTGTGGTCACTCATGTGTTTTCAGTAAGGCTATAACTCACAGGACTACACCCAAAACAGATTTATGCACTGAATAGTAGACCTTTAACCCAAACACGACCAGGAGAGGTAGTGACCAAAAATACTGCACTGGAACTTCTCAACACAGGGCTAAATATAAATCAGAGCCATTGAAAAAAGATACACTGACTGCATCGACGACTTCTATTTTGGGGTCCATAAAGAAAAAGAAGAAGGAATTTTGACAATCAGACATACCCAGCTCCAAAGCACAGAGTTTCCAAGACAACAGCACTTCCCAGTCCAGCTCCAGGTAATGCCTAGGAAGCGCTCCCAGTTTTGCCCAGGAAAAATTTCCTCCATGGGGCCTCTTCCTCCCCCAAAAAACCTTCTTAAAGACCCACTGCTTCAACACAAGGGATTCCCTCAAGGCAGTCTGGCTCCTATTAACCTTTCGGCATTATTTTCAAAGCCACTGGCACATGGGGAGAGAGCAGAGGAAGTTACACCCATTTGATTACTACGTCCATCTGACAACACGTTATTCAGAGAAAGTCGAGGGATAGATATAAACAAGACCAGTCCTTCCTTTTTCCTGTGCGGTGCTGCTCGCTTTCCACTCCCATTGAGAAAACATTTAAAAATTTGCAGAAAAAGAGGTTAACACCCAGCTTTGGGAGCTGCCACAGGAATTCACAGGAGGATGTCAGGCTTTAAATTGACTCCACGATGAGCTAGACCTTCACCTGCTGGTACCTCTCAGACATAAGAATATACCTTTCAGCTTCCCAGTACTCCAGATTATAGGTTCTCCTACTTGTATCTTTTACTGGCTGCATCTGTGAACGCCAGCAAGGAACAAGTCTCACTTTCTGTTTTTGCACAACACAATGGCAGGAACCGTGCTTGTGTAAGGCTGGAAGCATTTAGCTCTCGGCATACCGGGGGGTTACCATCCCGTGGATGCTATCAAAGCCAAATCACAGCTAAAGGCTGCCATTAGATCTTGTTCTGCAATACCTGGAGCAGAGTAAAGGCAAGGCTTTGCACTTAATGGCTTTTTCCAGAGCACTGCACTTCATTTGTGTCAGATTTAGAAGGGAAATGTCACTGATTATTCAGTCACTAATGACCTGCCCGCCGAAGCCAAGAGCTGTACTTTTCATTAGACTGCAATGGTGATGTGCAGTCAACCATTTGCTGCTTTTCTGGCTAATGGTTGGAAGTGAAATTGTATTTGTTTCCAGTGCTCTTGTCCTATGATGTCTTCGTAGTCTTTCCATTCTTTAATTAAAATTTCATGAAATTTAAAAGCTGATCAATTGTGACCGGTTCTGGTGACAGCTTGAACAGTCTGAGACAAAGCCCAAGATGGGTGTACAGTTTTCCACGAATTTCCAGTAATGCCATTTTGCATTCGTTGGTCTGCAATGACACGTGGATGCAGATCTGCCGTCCTCACAAAAACCCTCAGCTGCTCAGCCAGCGAGGGCTCTGAAAAGCCATGGAGGGCAGCAGGGGATAAGGGGGGTGAAATTGGCTCCCATCTCTCCAAGCAAGGTTGGACACAGAAGTGATTTGCTGCTAATTAGGCTGAACAAATTCTTCAGCTAGTGTCAGTTCAGCACAGACCCTTTACTTACCTTCCAAAGCAGCAGCACTCCCTATCTGCATATTTAATGTATTCCCTCCCAGCACAAGATAGCAGAGCTCTTAAAATATCCCCAGACTCAAGCATTGCAGGACAAAAACTCCTAGCTATAACTATACTAAAAAAAAAAGACTCAGCATACTTTTTCTTGAGAGATAACACATTGCTTTGGGCTTAAAATACACCGGTTTAATAAAGAAAGTCGGTGTTAGGGGACGGTCCGCAGGACAGACCTGGGAGACCAAAAACCTCTCAGGCTTGCAGCACACATTGCGCATGCCCAGCACCCTGCAAATAACCCATTTCTCACCTTGCCATGCCTAATATTTGCACTCAACGGTCTTTCGCAAGCTGTCTTTAGAAACAGGCTGGCTGCGAGGCTCCAAGCGTGCATCGAGCCGCTTCAGACAAGCCGGCTCTCTGCAGGCCAGAGAAGGCAGCGCTGGGCACAGCTGAGCACCGGCCGCCATCTGTCCATCCCGGCGCTCACCGGAGCAGATCTGGGGGGGGTCCATCCCTGGAGGGGGGAGCAGCCTGCGGCGGAGGGACAGCGGCCGTAGGAAGCGTCGATCTGGGTGAGCATCATTCACCGGCCAACGGCTCTCCCAGCTCTGCTCCCTTCTCTCGCCCCGGCTGTGTCCAGCCGCAGCTGCCAAGCTTCATTTTTTTTTAGCTGGGGGCCTCCAGCTGAGATCCCTGAGCTGGGTTTGCCGAGTAACGGCGCGAACCGCTGGTGAAGCAGCTGGCAGGGACGGCTGGACTGGGCTCCTCTCCCAGCAGCCAGCACGCAGCGGCGTGCAGTGGATGGGCACACGCTGGCGGGGCTCACGGGCAGCTCCCCAGGAGCCTTACGTGGGCTCTGCAGAGCTGATCTCCTGCAGCCTTCCCAAAGGTTTTCATCCACCCAAGGCAGCATCTGTTTAATAAAAAGTATTTCTCTGTGATGGAGAATTCTGTGGCTTCGATCTGATTTAAGTGACTATCAAGTGCAAACCATGTTTGCTAGCAGAGGCGAGGGCTGGGACATCTGCATCCACCCTGCTTATCCATTTTCAGGTTTTGAGTGAAAGCAAAATACCTATCTGATCCTAATCCAGCAGACGGGCACAAAAATCAGACCAATGCTCATAAAACCCCCACCTTGAAACCTCACACGGTCATCCATATATATCTCTCTCTATATATACAGTCAGGAATGTTACAATTCTGTATTCTGCATTAGTCTTTCAAATCACACTCCAACCTCCCAGGGAGCCTGCAGTGCATTTTAAACATGTCTGTATTTCAGGACCAATTACTTTTGGTTTTGTTCTCCACAGATAACCTCTCCCAGCAGAGCAGACCCGTGGCCAAAGCCAGAGATTTCCCTCCAATTCAATCTTTTCAAAAGCAAATGCAGAGTCTTTGCTAGCTGGATTTGCTTCTCATTAGGAAGACTTTCAAGAGACTTTGTTTAAAAACTAAAAACAAACCCCAAACCTCTAAACCGTTTATCTTTATAAAATCTTCGCTTAAAGAGCACAACTGCACCTTTTGACCTGTCTGCCTCAAGAGTTCCCAGGGCCAAAATAGCCGAAATAAAGTGTAGTCCCCAGTTCACAACACAAATGGAGTTGGAGCAGAAAACCAAACTGTCTACAGAAAACTTCTCTGCAATAACTATGCTCCTTTGTTTTATTTAAAGCACCCCTTTAATTAATAACCGCTCACCCTCTAGGACTTGCAAGGGCCTGGGGGGACTCCAGAGCACACAAACAACCCCCTCCCTCTGCTACAGCATCCATGTTATCCAAAAACGCAACCAGTGAAGCACAGGGAACCAAGCTGGCGAACCATCCCACCCCAGCTCGCCACCATCCCCGTCCCGGCCAGGCGCCTGAGCTGCCCACGCCTGGCTTCGTCCCCAGCCCTTTACAGGCGCTTTTGGACTTAGATGATGATTAAGGATTTTTTTTTTTTTTACGTTTTGATGTTTAATGATTTATATAATGCTGGCACCGCTCCACACATTACACTCTAGATTGCCCTGATTGAATCGCAACATTCATTAGGTATTTTGCTAACAGAATTTCACCAGACCATTAAAATGGATATAAGGAGTTACCACGCCATATCAGTGAACTAAATTCAGCTCCTGAGATGAGAAAAAGGTTAGTCCTGCTTTACACGGAAATCTGATGGCTAATGTAGTACACGGATGTTAGACACTTTGCACACAGGTACACAGGGATCGGCAGTAACTCCACAATAAACACTTTATACCATTACAAGCAAAATATTGCCCTTCGCTTATTTGGATGTAGAAGGAAAAAAGACCAGCTTTAGAGACTCACCATAAACAAAACCCCAAAGCATCCCCCCAAAAGCGGGAAGCGACTCTGCTGGGGTACATGGAGCTACAGGTAAGTTGTGACAGTGAAAATATTGTCCTAAGTAGCAGAAAGCAAAAGAGAGGATATCCAGGTTCAGCATCCAAAATTCCCCCAAAAGTCACTGCCCTTGCCAGGCAGGATGAAGATTCAGCAAGTCTTTTCCTTTACATCTAAAGAAACACTAACAGTGCTCCCGTAAGATGAGCAAGATGAGAGATATATCGTCTTCCCTTCCATAAGCCTGCGGACCATTGTTCCCAGTCTTAGACTCATCTTTAAAAATCATATATATTTTGGCAGCTTAGGATATATGCAGCCACGGTTTGCCTTAAGGAATTGAGCACCGACATGCTAAGCAACAAATCAAACACAGTCAAGGCCAGATTTCAGGGAGTGGACGTTATCTGGAAGGGTGAACCTCCCGAAAGGCTCCAGCAGTTGCAACTACCCTGCGGGGGGCTGATTCGTCCCCATAGAAAGAGCATTTCAGCAGTGCCATCACCACACAGCAAACACAGATACTTTATTCAGTAAACATTATGCGACATTCGCAGCTTCACTGTGTCCCTAACCACCTGGATGCTCAGTCAAAACAGACATTTTTCTAGCCACTGCTTATAGAAATATACCTCAAGTTTATTATGCTTCTTCAAACTTTTTTTAAAGAAAAAAAGTTTTAAAAGAAAAAAAATTTTAAAGAAACTTGCTTTCAAGTTTCTTTATTACATTATGTTATAATTTGTGGTTAACACCAGGACAGAAAGTAACATGGAAAGTAGAGTCTTTAGTACCACTAGAAAGCTCATTATTATTGGGAAACCAGCTGTAGGTGCGGGGAGCAGCAGGCAGGGCAGGGAACAGGGAAGGAAGGAGGCGGCACGTGGGTTTCCGAGCTCAAAGCAATCGGGCTGTGTTAGATGGTGCTGGCACTGCCACTGACAGGGCAAGCCCCGGAATCACCATAATCATGGAACCATAGAATGGTTTGGGTTGTTAGGCACCTTAAAGATCATCTAGTTCCAACCCCCCTGCCATGGGCAGGGACACCTTCCACTAGACCAGGTTGCTCAAAGCCCCATCCAACCCGGCCTTGAACACTCCCAGGGAAGGGGGCATAATGTCATCAAAAAATAGGAGCTATGGTTTAGTGCCTTATGTCCATCCTCTGCCCTTTACTTACACTTTGTTTCAGTTCAGTCACTGCTTATGGTGTGTGTTATCCTGAATCGGGGCCGAATAACATATTTCAAAGCCGCCACCACCCCAAAAGACATCTTGGTGCCATCGCTACGCCCCAACTTAGAGCCTGTGCTCAAGCACTATCCTGACCACAGGCAGCACTGTTCTGCAGCATTCAGGGTCTACGGCATGTCACAAAAACCGGTACGCAACCTCCATACCCAGTAAAAGGTGCTGGCTGCCCAGGTGGGCAACGGCAGCAGGAGCGATCCTTCACGGCCAGCGCCCACCCAGCCGCTCAGCCCAGTGCCGCTGAGGCTCTCGCGCTGCCCCCGGGTCGGCTGCTGGGTTTGAGCATCCCACTACACCACCGTCACACTGAGCTAACACATCACCCAGCGCAAGAGGCTTATTAAAAGTCAGCCTGTCTGAAAAAATGATACTCAAATAAAGCAAGCGCTTCCACCGGCTGCAGTCTGGGGGTGGTGGTGGTGTTGTTTTTTTTTTTTTTTTTAATATAGCCATTTAATAAGAGCCTGTGGTATATTTAACAGCATTTCAACCTTCAACAGCTCTGCGTAATGAGATAGAAATGCAATACATCTCTCCACTGACGGTCTCTACCCAGGGAGGATGGGCACCCTTAAGTCACCATTTCTGCTTTTTGCAGCAGTAGGTTTTGATCATATTCCTGTTGCATGTCTGCTCTCTGGAGTTTAATGTTGTCTCAGCACACACGTCCTTAGAAGGAGAGAGGAAAATACATATCCCCTGTGCCTTATTATTCCAAAGTAGGAGCAACTGTTTGCATTGGAGATCCAGTTCAGACAACATTCACGCGGATCCTTCCAAAAATAAGCTTTTTTTTGTTTGCTTTTAAAGTCCTAAGTAGTAAGTTTTCAGGGATGGGGCGGAGTAGATTTCCCGTTATGGGGATGGTGAACCACAACACGGATGGTGAACATTACAATTCCCCTTCCAAGGAGAAGAGCAAGTTGCAGGGGTACCTGCGCCCAGACCCAAAAACCTCCCCAGGGAGCTGCAGGAGAGATCCAGGCTCCAAAGCAAGAATGTAGAAACTCAGAAATTAGGAAAGCAAACAATGATGCCCGTCACCTATGCCTAAAACATCTTGGATCAGGGCAGAGGAGGCAACAGAAGCCGTCCGACTGCTCTCGGGCACCTGCAGAGCAGGTTTAGGAACTTTCTGCAGCCCTGCTCCATGGGTGAATCACACTGAACCATACAAAGAGCTCCGAGATCACTGCGAGTCCCCTGGGTTTTATCCTGCCACAGACAAAAGCACTGCCGGGTGAGGAAATCCCTGGTAGGTATAAACAACTATGAGCTTCTGCAAAAGGAACTAGTCCTTCTGATTTTTCCTGGGGTTTTATCAACCTGTTCAAGGGATTTAACGAGATGGAGAAATCAGATGGCAATTCATTTTGCTGCAAAACAGCTAAGGAGGAGAAGGGAAGAGGGCAAATACTGCCATTGATCTAAAGCGAAAGAAGACGGAATTAAATAGTGAATTTTCATCATAGCAAAAGGTTAACTATCAAGAGGAAGCCATATGGATTGGTACTAAACCCACCGTCTAATAGGTTTAGTGAGGATCTGGAGAAGGAGTTGGATTTGTGAAGTAGCCAAATACAGAGCTGACACAGAGGTAAGTTCGTCAAAGCCAGAAAAGAAGCAAATGACCACAAGAAAAGGCAACAGTATGGCAAATTAACACCAAAGCTGATTGATGCAAATTAATCAGAAGAGAATCAAGGTATTTTTTCACATGGTTCTTAATTAACAGTATTAACTAGGAAGAAGACCTGATCATCAGGGTGTCTTGATGCTGCTCTGCAGGCAGCAGCAATCCAGGGGAAAAAAAAAAAAAAACGGGGCTGGAGAGAGAGGCAAACAAGATGTTAGTGTGCTTAGTGAATAGGATGGGGAATAATAGTATGAAGATTATAACATTATTAAAATTATGCTGCCTAATCCCAGAATAGTTTTCACCTCATCTGAAAAAGAGTATTACTACAGACTTAAAAGGGGCTTTAAAAGAGGATGATGAGAATGATCAAAGGCCTGAAAAAAAAAACCCTGCTCTGTGAGGAAAGGAAAAAAATATATGAGATTATTCATTTTAGGATGGTCATAATAACAGGGCTCATGATGAAAAGCATATAAAATAGAGTGATATAATGAAAATATATCACAGATTTCCATTCGCCTTGTCTCAAGATATAGGACTAAGTAACCATTCAATTCAAATATTAATTTGAACTGATAAAAGGAAATGTGTTGCACAAAGAAAGTAAATTATTTCTCTGAATTCGCTGCCATGGAAAAACATTGAAACGAGGAATTTAAACAATGTTGAAGAGCTGGAAGGTGCTGCAAGCACACAGGCACCAAGAGATGGGGCTGAGACCAAGATGGGGCAAGTCATCTCCCGGCCAGTGGTCCCCAGCCTCGTCTGGGTTGGCAGTCCCTTTTTTGCCCATTATTTGGGAGAAAGACCCCAAATTTCTGTGTCTCTCCTCACAACTTAATTAGGAAAATTGCAGCTTTCTTCTTCAAAGAGAAGCTAATTCATTAGCAATCTAATTATTTACCTGTGTAGCACAAATACAGCTTTCGAAGCATTTTTCTCTCAAATGGAAAGCAAAGGCTTTGTTCTTGGTGGTTTTTTAATACTCTTTCTTTATTTGATTGGGGAATAAAAACACGCTGAAAGTGAACGAAATAAAGCATTACAGAAATCATGGGTCGTTAAACCTCGAAATAATTGCAGCTCTACAGGATTTTTAAGGGGACACATCACACAGGCAAACCTGGGTGAGGGGTGGAAAGGAAGGGGAAAAAAGGGGAATGGGAAAGGCTGGGAGCTTGCACATGTGGTCAGTCCTGACCGAGCAAACCTGTGCACGGTTTAAAAGAAGATGCGTTTGCCTAATGCACCGTCCTTCCATGGCATGGGCAAGGAAAATGCTCTCAGCCGCACCTAAGGGCAGCGGGAACAGACTCACAGCGGAAAGTGTGTTGCTGTCCTGTATTGAAAATGCACTTGCAGGAGCCTGCAGCGGCCTCGTCCGCATATCGTCAAGGTCCAGGCACATCAGTCTCAGCGCTGGCCGTGCCATGGGTTGTTTTACTTGTCACTTGTGGCCGTCAGCTTCACGCTGGATTGCAAACCTTCACACGCAGTAAAAACTCAAATTGGATTTGCTTGGCTCTCACCACTTGCAAACCTCCAGACTGGATTTCTTTGCCTTTTGCCTTGTTCTCACAACGACTACCAAAGCTAGTGAGTAAAATCTCATGAACTGAAACAACCCTGAAGAAACAGCTGATGTCTGGAGCGCGCAGGACCACATTCCCATGGGTGCTGGCAAGGCCCAACTCTGGAGCTTTAAAGAAGCAGAAAAACCTGAAGCAGAGCAAATGCCTCACAGTCTAACAGGAAACTCCTTTTTATTACAACCTAATTATGTTAATAGTGGAACAGAGACCTTGTTCCATGGAACCCCAAAGCGCCCACGCATCCTACCCTGTGCCTAACGCTGATGGCTTGCGAGGCCATCCGAAAGGAATCCCTCCAAGAAGGGAAGCCGATCTTTGCAAAGGTCACTCTGTTAATCATCACGCCCTTTCTCTAGCAGCAGCTGTTGCTAATTGCCTGTGAAGGAGTCAAAATGAAATTATTGTTAATCCTCCTCCCAACATTACTAAAATCCAACATCACTAAAATCCAAAATCATCATCATCCCCCCCCACCCCAAACCGACCACGAGCCACTGGCACTTCACAGCTGATGGACGAGCTCAGCCCATCTCGGGAGAGATACGGCAGTGGAGGGTGGAAAAAGCGGTTCCACTTTGCAAATTGAAGGATAGCTTATTGATTAGCAGCAATAAGTGCTGGGACATTATATTTCCCCACATCCTTGTACGATCGACCATCGCGCTCATCATTCCACTAAAGTTACCACCAGACTCAGAACAGCCGAAATCCTGGAACAGGGGGACTTTGTTTAATCAATAACATATGAAGCTTTTGGCACAGCTGAGTGTATGAAAGAATTTTACAACAGCAAAATAAAGTATTGCTGTGTTATAAATCAGAGAACACATATGGAAAAGTTAGAGCGATGTACTAACTCAGAGGGATATCAAGGAAATCACAGAAGTTCTGGCTGGAGTCCCTGGCTCCACTGATGTTAATAGCCGAGACCTTCAATGCAAGTCAGGTTTGACTTCTTTTTCCAAAAGAGTAACTCATTTGCAATGCATGCGACTGTATTAGAGTGAAAGGATATTTAGAGCGTTCCCTTCGCTCCACTGTCTATGTAAATTGTACATCTTGTCTACCTAAAGATCTGCAGCAGCAAACAGATTACAATTTCCTTATTGTACCAATGCCTGATCGGATGCATGACTGTACTGGTGGGTAGAAACAAATTTTTAGATCACCACATACTGATCACGGGATAAGCTGATCTGAACTGCATTTTGTTTCAGTAGCCTTAAATAATTTGCAGAATGCTTAAAATAAAATGCATACAGAACCTTTTAAAAATTACTCAGCATTAATATTTGAAATATTTATCCCCCAGGGTGCAGGCTTGTAACATGAGCACTTAATGGGGTACATTTTCTTCTCTCCAGAGAAAAAACAAGACATTGCCATTAAATAGCACACTTAGACCAACTATAAGTGTTGATGCTATCTGAGGGCTCGTTTCATTTTATATGCTAGGATAATTCCTGGGAAGAAAAACATATCGCTAAAAGAGTAGGAAGACCTGCTTCTCCCTTTTCTCATTCAGCAGCCAAGAAAACATGAGAGAGGGTTATCAAATAATGCTGACACCCCCTCCCACAAAACCACACCGGGCTGCTTTAGAGTGCAAAAAAACCCCTTATTTCTTCCCCTTGCAGAAAACACGTCACTGGAAGTACAAATAAGATGGAGCTCCCGACTTGGCAGCAACAGCAACCTGCAGTAATTTAACTTTTCACTATTTGAAAACGCAGGGACTAACCCAGAGCTAGGAGGCCTCGGTTCCACATCCGACAAGAGTTCAGCTGCAGAGCTGCCTGCCAGCCCCGTGCCAGCAGCAGCAGCAGCAGCGGCGGCGTTATCCCAGCGGATCGGCTCTGCTGCGAGGCAACACAGATGCTGGCGATGGCACAGCACAAGGTGGGGGTTGCAGGACATTTCAAGGGTAGAAAATAAACAGCTGGGGGAGGAGGAGGATGCTGACTACACGGGTGTCCTACCGCTAAGACCTTCGGTTGTTTATTAAATGATGCCTGAAAGCTTCTCAACAAGCTGCTGCTCTGAAACGTTACTGGCGTCTCCCACTCCCTCGTCCCAAGCTCCAGGCAGGGTGTCACGAGCGGTTTTTGGCAATCTCAAGCCAGGTGTGCCAAAATGGGCAAGGTGCTCCCTGCGCTGTGCCTCTTTGGATGGCACCACCACCCATGCAGCCCCGCGGTCCACCGTATCCGTGGGCCGATCCAGCTGGAAAATGAAGCATCCTTGTCGCGGGCTTAATTTTCAGCCAGATCATCCTGCTGACCAAGCCAGTGGTGCAAAGGAAGCACATGGGAACTAGGATGCCCTTTTGGACAACAGCCCAAATGGAGAGCAGTTTAAATGGCTTGTGAAACCACATCCCTAGAGGTTTTGCTTTCTTGCAATGTCAGGTTTGCTTAATGGCTTAAAGACAATGCACTGAGCCTTACAGTATGCTGCTTACCACCTCCAAAAATAGGTATGCTTCCCGTAGCCTGGGACCGCAAGACCATGGTATTTATGCTTAATTTCACAACTATTCCTAAAGTGCTATTTAGTCCTGGCAGAGGACACTTCACACTCCCTGTGAGTGGAGATGCGCAGTTCACGCCTCTCATTTCCTTCGAACGTGTCTATTTAAATGCATTTGGGTTTTCAGTATTTCACACATCGTTACCTTTACTGGTGGCATATATAAGGTAATGCTAATTGCTACGTGGGCTGCTGTGGCTCAGTCTTCCAGACTTTCCACCCAGAGGGAAGCTGTTACAGAAAGATTCAATTTGACATGTTTAGGTGCTGCAAGGAGAATGCAAGATGGACAGGCTGCCTGCTGAAAGGAGGAGAACCCCTGTCTCCTTGTGGGAACCTACGAGCTGCGCCCAGCAAACAGTGTCAGAACCCACAATGAGAGTTTTCCGTGACTAAATAGTCCAGAGTGCAAAGTGCTGCAGCATCCAGCCCCGCCGTCCCCAGCCGCTCCTTGGGATGAAATCAATTGGTCAGTCAGATTTATACTGGGACAGGAGGATCTGCTGAGATGCTCAAACCAAGAGCCCAGACATTTTTAAACTCGAGGGAGGTGCGAGGGAAAGACAACAGAGCCCAGAGCTCCAGAGGGGCCGCGGCTGCTCAGCAAAGACACAGGAGGGAGAGGGCTTTTACACAAGAGGAAGCCCAAGCACAGCTGAGCAAAGCCACAGCTCGTACTGAAGGAGTTAAACTGCACGAAATCACAGCAAACTACACCAGTGGGAGTGAGAGAGTGCAGGGCCTGACCCCTCTCTCTGCAGTCCGGCTGTCCCAGGGGTGCCAGGAGGTCAAAACCCAGGGAGAATCCCATCACGGGGGAGCGAGGCTCAGCACAGCACAGGGAAAACAAGCAGTGTGACTCACCCCGATGGAAACTGCCCTTAAAAGTTGCAGCATGAGTATTTAGAGCTCAATTCGAGCCTCCATTCACTCTGTACATAAAGGTTTACTGTTGGACTGCAGTGCCCAGGGGGGCTGTTTCTGTACTTGGGTGCTTTAGGCACCCCCGATGCATCCGAACATCGCTTTGGAAGTGGTCTCTCACCAGCCACCCAGGCTGCTCAGCACCTCTTTGACTACTAAAAGCTGTCATGTGAGCAAATGAAGAAATGTTTAGTGATCAGTTCATCCTTTGGACTGCCTTTATGAGACATCCATAAAGCAAATTACCCTGGGTGAGTCCCCTGTTAATAACTTACCCTCATATCCAGCTTCCCCCGCACAGATCAGCTTCGTTACCCAGGATCACCGCTGTGTGTTGCTGTGAAAAGGCTAATCCAATTTTCTTCTTCTTTAGGGATAAAACATCAAGAAAGGGCAGTCAGTCTGTCAAATACAGTAGCAATGTGGAAGAAGTGGAGGCAGAGCTGTGCCGTCATCTCCAGCAAACCCATGTCTGAACAGGAGCAATGCGGACAGGTGAGCCCCAACTCTGTCATGGGCTGGGAGGAGTGGTTCAAGATACACAGCCTTTTCTGGGGAACACATTATTTCATTTTATGACCATGGAAAAAACCCCAAATGTATAAACTATAAGATCATGACTCTATATATAGGTATTTATGACTACGAAGATACTCACAGAAGATTCCCATGACCATGTCCAAAGCCTAGTGAGAGTGGGGGCATACTAACAGCCTTATAAATCAGTACACTGGAAGAAATATATTAAGTTTTCCACAATGAACCAGAGTAAGCCCTGCTAGTGCAAAGATACCAAAGGGATCCTGGAACTGTCAGTGTGGGTCAAGTGTTTATTAGCCCTATGTTGGTGCAGACTGGGGCAGAGCTGCCCAGCGCTCTGCACCACCTCTCTGGCACTGTGGGTTTTGCCCAGCTGCGTATCCTTGGGCACCGTCCAGAAGGGACCAAACCAATTCAAAAGCCAAACTGGGGTCAGGGTGCCGCAGAGTGCTGCTTCGGCATCGCTGTGCCCCAGCGACGTCCCCTCTCGGGACCAAAACGCACCCTCTGCCAAACCACCTCCAGCACCCCTGCGGAGAGGCATCGCTCATTTGCAACCTGGTCAGTGCACATTGACTAGCTAATTCCCGGTACGTGTTTTCCCGAGGACAAGCCCAGCAGCTCTGTGTGTGTGTGTGTGGCATATCAGATTTCGTCAGGGTGGCATTTCTACACCCTCTCCCCTGCACAGATTTGGAAGGTGTTGGGCAGGCAGCCATGCAAGCACCCAGGAACGGGCAGGACGTGAGTGCTAAACCAGCCTTGCACACCTGCAAAGACAAATAAACTCTTTACTTTAACATCAGACAGTAGACTATAAAACGAAGCTATAAGAGCATATCACTGCACATGAAGGGAAATTCATTCTGCTGCTAATGCCCATAACTTCCCTACTGAGAGTAATGGATATCAACGGGAGAACAGACATCTGAGAGTGCTAAAACGTGCACTGGTTTTTTTCTAAGCTTGTGCTGGGCACTCTACTTGAAATACAGAATTGCTGAGTTCTTCTTTCTTCCCAACCCTCAAGCTGACGTAAAATGATCATGTTTTAATAGTAAGTGTGATTAACCATTAACATAAATTACCAGGGTTATAATGAATTCTGGGAAAAAAACCTTGACTGTTTCTTCAGAGCTATATTCCAGTTATACACCAAGTTACATTTCAGTTTAAATAGAAAGCAACTCCTATGACAGGTATCAGGTAAGAAGTCAGACTAAATGACGGTGGAGGTCCTTTGCACCTTTGAAATACATAAACATACATTTTATTTATGATCAGCGTACTATGGGGACTGGCTGATCCTCCGGAGCTGGAGGAAGAGCCAGATGATCTTCCAAAGGCAAAGCAAGAGGAGAAAAGCCAGTTTAGCTTCCCAGCCAGGGCAATGATTTATGGATAGGAGCATTTTCTAACTTTGACTTCTTCAGCAAGGAGACCATACACACACATCTTGCTGTTCAAAGGACATCTTGTGCGTATGAGCAAATTTGTCCAAATCGTTTTGGCTCCAGCCGCGGTAGTATGTTTAGTACACTATTTCCAGATGTGTTTTGTATCCCCGTCAGTCCGGCTGCTGCCTCAAGCCAAGACAGTTATATAAGCTGCAAAGCTTAATTGGATTATTTAGCCCAAATTGTTGGCTGAGAGGCAGCGGGGCCGGGGAACTGGCCGGGCAGCCTGGAGAGGACCTGCACCACACTGGCTTTGGGGGGCAAAGGGAGGGAGCATGAGCCAGCAAATAAATTAAACAGTTCATAAAGCAAGAGTGGCCTCCCCACCTCCCTTGAACGTTTTCTCATGCCTCCCATCCCTTTTACAGCGGGTGTATTAGATGGTATTTTATTAGAGGTATGTTTTCCTATTTTAACAACAATTAAAAAAGAATGCAACAGGCATTTAGAAGACACGAGCAGTTCCTCTTCGCACTAACAAGCACTTCCTGACTGTGCAGCTCCACAACGTGGAATAATACATCTAGCAACTTAGTTTTCCCACAATAGTATTTTTTCCCAAACTTTGGCTGTTGCGGCAGCTTATTTTCCATTTAAGGGCATAATCCTGCTTGTGGGATAACCCATCCCAGCGGATCTTCACAGATGTAATTATTAGGGCAAAGTCCTAAAAAAGAAAAGTGTTGCAACTATTCTTGGGAAGAAATCAGGAAAGAGAAGAGAGAGAAGCTGAAGAGTTTCCAAATGCTGTAGCTATCAAAGTATGCCAGAATGACTTCGTTCTTTTTATTTTTAATAAAACCAGATAGTTAAGTCAGACGTTAACACAAGCATATAAACTCACACTAAACTTTGAGCAGGTCACCTACTCCATTGCTTAAACAAAGGGTACGTGCATGCTTGAGAGCTACTTAAACCCTTGCCATGAGGCCCTGGATGGACCTTGTATAGCTTCACTCTGAATAATAAAAAAAAAAAAAGCAGCCTGGCATCCTTCTCTGCCACTGCTGACAAAATTCCCACCGCGCTCCACCAGGCAAAGTGCCACGGATAAATTCAACAGATTAAAACAACCAGAACAGTTCAACAGGCAGGGATGTGCTCAGTTCTGCTGGAAACGGCTACACAAACACTGCGAATCACCCGCGGCGCTCGCAGAGCGAAGATGCCTCTCACCCGCCCCAGCTCTGGTCCCCAAAGCATCGTGCACACAACAAACCCCCGAAACCCGGGGCTGCGAAGCTCGGCCGCCTGCATCCGTGCTGCAATTCATTACGAACAGTCCCGTGAATGAGGAGCGTCGATTACCGTGCTGCACAGAGTAATAGTAAACAGCAGTGGTGACCAAAAAGCTGTTTACAGAAGGGCTCTCTGCTATGATCCCATGATTACTAGTTAGGCAAATTTTTCAAAAAAGAAATACAAAGCGAGATTTCCACAGGGCACAGCAAGCCATACAATTTGTGCTGTGCTTGGACTTCGTAAATCAAAATCCAAGCGATGTTTACAGCACTCTAGTTGTTCCTTAAACTTTATTTTTCTTTACTGCCTGCATTTTATGCCCTCAGAGAGCTGCAGTGTAAAGCTCTCGGTGTGACTGATGGAAAGCAGAAAGTTGGCACAGCATGATTGGGCAAACCAGCCTCACCCCCCCGTTATCTGCATTAAGAGCTTCAACAAATTTGTGTAATACCCAGCATTATAGAAATGGATTTCCAACTAGAAGAGCAGTTGGCAGGATTAAACAAGTAGAAAAGCACACGCACATAAAAAATGGGGAGGTCTGCACACGAGCTAATGGAGCAAGCAGAAAATAACTGGGCATGCTCCCTGGGCTCAGGGACCGCTTCCTTTACAACAAACAGTAATGTCTCATTACAGGAGAAACAAATACAGTAAAGATGAATATTCCATCTTCCCCTGGCTACATTTTAAGTGTTAAGCCAATACAGATTCTCAGGTTATATTTCACAAAAATAGCTACTCAAAAAAACTGCTGGCAGCGCAGCGCAGCAAATTTCATTTGAAAGATAAATCTTACATTCTTCATAGGCAGATGTGAAAATATATCAGACTTTATCATAACAGCCCCTCCCAGGAGCAAAAGAAGCCACAGAGTAAATTTACAACAAAAAAGTTGCTCCTTTTGCCCTTCTTCCCCTATATAGCTTAACTCAATACAGACAAAATTACCAGCAAACCAGCAGTTACTGCATCTTGTAAATAGATGCTACACACCTTCCCAGTGCCGCCATGCTCTGCAAAGTCAATACGGAATCAACCCAGCACTTGGGATCAGCAGTAAAACACTTGGGGGATGGTGAAACTACATGGATGCTGCAATTACTGTCATCACAAAATGACCATTCAGTTGCACTTCTCCACCGAGGCAAGACCGTACCAACCCTCCGCTAACAAACACAGCCTTGTCGGGGTGTCTGGGCACAAAGGCGCCTGACACCAGCACGCGGCTGCCAGAAGATTGCTGGCAATTTAAGGACATGCTTAACGCTGAGCTGGACCAGAACACCGTAGCATCACCATTTCTAGCTGATAAAAGGGCAAGCTCAATCTACCTCCACAGTTTTGTTAAAACTACTACAAGCTGACACGTGAAATGGTCTTAAAGCTGCCCTTCGGTGCAGGATTATAAATCTGGATCACCGTTGTCTTCCCTCCCGCAGTGAGAGCAGGGGGGAAGAGCCGGGACATCGCACTGTAGGGTGATCATCCATCTCTTACCAGGATGGGGCAGGGAGCAAAGGAGGAAGCATCTTTAATCAATTAAATCCCAGCTCGGTCAGAGCTAGCCGATGCTCGCAAAGAACATCCCTTGGTGGGTTCCCCAAACAAAACCAACCCCCCTATGCGTACAGAAGGCGGTGGAAATGGACTGCAGAGACAAGCACCGTACCCAGGAGTGTGCTGGATGCTTAAACTTTAAAACCCGTGGCTCTATTCAGTTTTGCACTTGCAGTTCTCACCTACCCCAGCGGCTGGGAGAGGATGGATTTGGGGAGGGGAGCGTGGTGACAGCAGCTGGAATTGTCCCTGGCAGCATCAGCACTGCCCGCCTAAGGGGACTGAGGGTGGCTTCCAGTCTTGTGCCTTTTGCAATCTCAAGAAGACCTTTCTGGATTCAAAATATTTTTAATTAGGACTAAATCATTAATTATGGTTAGTAATTCTAGCTTTAAAAAAAAAGTATGAAGCAGCCAATCACTTTCACCCCACTATAAGTAGGAAAAAAATATATTTCTAAAAGAAACCTTTGCTTGGTTTCCTGCTGCCTAAATCAAGGCAGGAATAAGCTCAGTGATGACCTGAGGTGCAAGAGAGCTGTGCAAAGGTGGCGGCTCTTGAGATGTGTAGCTTTGGCCAAAGCCTGACTGCAAACTCTAGAAATCCTGCTGGCGCAAAGTCCCTTGGATTCAACCACTGGAGGCAAACCTGCACCAAGAAGCAGCTGTTTCTATGGATCGTAGCTTGAAGGAGAGCTTAGGCTTTGGGTTTGCTTATTTTTTTCAAGTTGGTTTACCGTATATTTATTCCGTCTATAATCTCCCCTTGCCTTCCATCTCCATTTTTAATTATTTATCATCAGGTATCACATTCATTTGCATACTTTATGAGGTGCAAAATAAATGATTAGTCATTACATTTTAGACTTTCCCAAACCATCTGTGCCAGGCTCTGCAGCAGTTCTGTTTTGTTTTTTTCTCTAATACTTTGGGGGAAAAAAAATCCAAGGGGAGAATTGGATTTGCTGGAAACACAGAGTAAAATAGTCCGCATGCTTGCTGATAGCAAAGGCTTATTACTCTGTTATAGCCGTGCTCCACAAGGGACGCGCAGACTATCATCTTCGGCGTAATTCAACCGGTAATACAAATTGCAAGCAGTATTATTTCAAAGACCTTTATTTATTGATTAGAAACAAAGTCCTTCTCCTCCTCCTCCTCCCTCCTTGAGTTGTGCTGATTGCACACAATAGAGAGCTATCACTTAAAGAGCCAATTAAGTCAACTTCTGAAAGGTAATTGAATAGCTGAAATTCTTAGTGCAATATTGTACTGCATTATCTTGATTGCAACGAAGAAAAACAAAGCAGTTGGAGCAACGAAAATTAGAGAATGAAGCATTAGCCATAGGTAGGAATATAGAAATGGGTGGAGCCATTACAAAAAAAAAAAAACCCCAAAGATTATTTTCTTTCTGTGGTTACTTCTAACCCTTGGTAGAGGTGTGAGAAGGAAAAAACAGCCTTGGTCTTGTTTATTTTCTGCACTTTGCACGACTTCATGAGGGACGGGCTGAGCTGTTGACCGAGCGCAGAGAATGGTGGTGGCCACGGCCACCCCACCACATCCCTCCCCAGGGAGGAACCCCACATTTAGGCGTCCCATACTCAACCAAAAGCTTTGATTAAAGCATTCTTGTGGCTGGGGCTTTATGAAGATAACACCTTCTGTATGGATTCACCCACGCCTGATGGAGGAGTTCATAGTATTCTCCAGCAGAGCCACCTACAGACTGTCTCTCTTCTGCCCTCCTGGCTACCTTCAAAAGTACCTGGAGGATTTTAGATAGCCTCTGATATTTCCATACCATGGCCCAATTGGGCTAAAGTAAGACTAGGAGTTTGAAACCTGTTGGGAAGAAGGAAATAGCTTCGGTCCCTTAGAAAAACCAAGCTTAAACAGAAGAAAAAAAAAAGGGGAGAAAGTGATTGTAAGCCTGCCAATACTCAGAAGTTATATAAAATCACTCATTTAAATGCAGTAAAAACCCACATCACAAACCGAGAGCAGAATCCTCAGGAACTTGAAGACCCTGGCTGTACATGGTCACAATTCACCATCAATTTCCAAGGAACTACTCAAAGTCACAGCACTTGGGCTATAAAGCATTTACACAGGCACATAAAAAGGAAGCTGTTTCCAAAGTATGAAAAGAGGCGCCACAAAACATAAAAATCTCCGTCTCTCTTCTGCACCAACAGCAGACTCTGGTGTGACCTACCACCCCCGTCCTCCTGCCCCTTCCTCTGCCTGGGTTTCCACAGCAGCAAAATCAATCCACCCCATCCAACCTCTGAGCAAATTAATGGCCAACTGCTACTTTGCTGGAGCTGCTCTTGCACCGTCTGCCTCCCCACGTTTGTCTAGCACCAGGAGCCTTGCTGAAGAACATAGAGCTGAGCAGGGTGAGATGCCGCAGCATCTCAGCCCCAGGTACGTGGATGCTTTCTCCAGCTGTCCTCCCAGCAGCTACCGCAGCGCTTGAGGTCCCTGCCCCAAGCCCCATAGACTTTCCAGCCCAGTACAAGCATAGACCTCCCAGAGCAACCCAATAAATATTATTTCTCTGCCAACAAATGTGCCAGCAGAGGATTGCAAACCCATCCTTCTATAGACACGGCTTCTGTGTTTGAGGGGCTGCAGGAGGGACGGTCAGAGGGGGGTTTCAAAGGGATTTATGCACCTGGCAGGTTGGGAACCTCGCCTATGCCTTGATTTCCCACCTGTGAAATAGGCTGAATAATACCCAGCCAACTTTATAGAGGGCTTTGCTTTTCGTCAATCCACTTCCACGTCTAGGAGTCCGGTGCTACCACCCTCACCCTGCTGCTCTGGAGCCTCAGGAGCTGTCAGTGTGAACCAAACCATCCATTAATTCATGGGGAATTTGGCAGTGTCATGTAACTAACCTCTGAAACACACGTGGTACCAACGTTTGCCACCGTGCACCAGAAATACGGCATTAGCACACACCACTGAGTCCTGCTCAAACTTCTGCCTTATTCATTTTTGTCAGTCGCCCCTCAGTTTATTTTGCAATTATCTCTGCAATTCCCTCTGAAAGACGGGACACAATTTAAAGAACTTGAACAATTTTTTAAAACTTGAACAGTCTTTACCCAAAAGAAGCCAGAAGGAAGCCTAGGCACTCAAATACACCCCAAGTGTCCTGGTCCTCAGACAATACTCCATAAAATGGAAGCTTTAGTTTTCCTTGATTCAGCAGACTGAAAGCTCATCAAATACCGCAAAGCACCAGCCTCTCCCTGGTCAGTCTATACTTGAGACATGTTCTATCTTTTCAAAAGCTCTTTTCAGTTACACAATCAAAAAATCTGTAAGGACTGCATCTAGAACAGCTCTAAAAATTGTTCGTACTTTCCCTGAGAGCTTGACATTCTAGCAAGCTGCTTCACCTTATAATCATTATTTCCTGAGACGCATTGTGCTGGTTCGTATTCCAATAACACATTCGTGTACCCGCACAGGTACAAGGGAAGCGTACAAATCATGTCTCTCAAAACAACTGTTGGCAAAGAGCAGGATTTGTGTATTCATTGCTCACCACTGAACAGTTTCGTACATTTTAATTCCAACCTCAAACACAATTTGGACCATGGCAGATGTTTCCTATAGCGCAGGCTTCCTTTGGATGACAGTTAATTCAGTTTGAACATGGCAGCAATGAAGAAAGGGATTTAAATATTTTCTGCTTATTCTCCAAGCTTAATATTGCAGACATAAAAATGAGGGAGTACTAAATTGAACAGCTAAACTTGCCTCTCCCAGTCTCGGCTCTGAATTCAGACCAGCCTGTGCTTCCCTGTCACCCAGGGCTCCCCTCTCTGTCACACCAGCCTGTGTCAAAAAGAAATTAAATTATTTTAACAAGGTTCTTCCGGATGCACACTGATGTAACTGAGAGGAGAATATGCCTCTTGTTTTAGGCTGCTTAAGTTTCACCAAAAAAGGGGGCATGCTCCTCTGCAAAACTCTTGCTCCTTTCCCTTTGTTACCCTCAGCAGCTTCCTCCTGTTGCTCTACGTTAATAAGCAGATCATTATTTCACCAGCTGCAATCAAAACCTTCTATAAGATAAGATACAATTGCAATTTTACATTCACATAGTTGCCCACACTGAAGAGCCCTGAAATGCTCTTAACAAGTTGTATGCACAGGGATCGTCTCTTCACCTATCAGCGGAATGGGCTTGGGAAGTGACAGCTGCTTAAACAGCGCACACACAGCAGAGTAGTTTAAGTGGAAAAGAAATACTATAAATAATTGAAATCACAGCAAGAAATGTAGGCAGAGCAGAGGGAAAGAAGGCAACTCAGAGGAAGCTGGCAGCAGGAGAAGAGATAAGGACTTCTCCTGGAAGCCAAACTAAACAAGTGTGCACTTACAAATAAATCCACACCTTCTCACCTACACTGGCAGGCAAAAGAATTTCTTGACCTTTTCTGCACTGTTTGGCAACCCACATTTTACCCACCTACGAGCCCTCTCTTGCCAACATCTTCCCCTTTCCTCCTTTCTGCCGAATCCATAAGTCTGATGCAAACGACCCCCATGCTCATCCCTGGCACTGCGGCAATCTTGGTCACCAAATGATGCTGATGAGTAGATGTGGATTTTAAATGGCCAATTCTGCCATTGATGACTGCCTCACCTACACAGACCCACTTCTCCTAGCCCAGACTTTCGTGGCGAAGCTATGTGGAAGGCTTCCCCGTGCACCCAGCACGTTCAGGGCACACCAAAGAGGATCCTGTTCTCTCTGGGGCTTCGGAGCACCACGGGGTCACCATAAGTGGTAGCTGCAGAAATGACCACCTTTGGTTTGAAGGCTTTAAGAATAATTAACCAGCACTCTGGAACAACAGGTGAGTGCTTGAAGTTTCAATCCCAGCAGTAAAACACCTCCTTTGATGTCCACAGCTGTTATGAAGGGCTAAAGGTTGTCATTTTGCCTGACCTTCAACTATTACAGGAATACTTCTTGACCTGCATTTTCAAAGTTATGAACCACAGCCCAGACAACAGCACTCAGGCTAAGCAATCTGCTACTGTCTTGACAGATTTCCAGAGAGATGTGAAATATCTGCCTTTCTCAAGTGACTTGAATGATGCACATACCGAGAGCTCTGCAGACATCCAGAAAAACACCCTTTCTCTCTGGGTACAACTCACCCAAGCAGGAGATGGCAGGAGATAGTTTATTATGCCCTATGGAGGTAACACTTGGCACAACAGCTCTGGGTACCACTTCATCACAGCACAGGGTTGAGGAAGGGAAACTACAACTAGCAACTCCGCTAACCGGACACCTTTAACGAGAAGCAAGTAATGAGATTTTTTAGCGAGTGGTTCATTCAAGGGGCATGCACTGATATCGAGAACCAAGTAAAAATCCCCATTAAAATCTCTGTGGAAGTCAAGAGCATGTAGGAGGGCTGGTGTTCTCAGAGATAAGATGGATATCTTGCCTTACACAGCAATCGATCAATTTTTAGGAGTCAACTGCCAGGCCTCAGAAGACTCCTCTTGCAGAATGTTGGCAGTTTTAGGGCAAAAGCCTGCACCAGGCACCACTGTTAAAGTTCAGCCCTGCTCCTAGAGCCACAGGGTTAGTAACTGTGACCAGGAGGTGAAGAAACCTTGACACTGACTCTTCTGTGTGAGCAATTCAGTTTAAGAGCTGCTGTTCGAGAAGCATGTCACCAAGATGAAAGATGACCACGGTTCTTAAATGTAATTCGTTTCTTAAAGAGCCTTCCAGAGGTAGCAAGGATCCCACGTACCCTCTTCTCGACACACAGCCCTACTAGGCAAGTGCCTTATCTGGATGTGCCTAATGGCATATCAATCAGACCCTCTTGCAGGCTACCTGTCCCAAATCCAAGCCTGGTATGGGAGGGCTGCGCTTCATGTGCCTCTAAGGACATCCTCTGGTTGGGACAGGCAAGTGACAGCTCATGGTGGTGTGAATGGCAAATGTGGTGTCAGGAGCAACTTCCAGTCCACAGGAAAAATAGACATACCAACCTCCTTGGATTTCAGCGCAAGATTGGCCCTTGTAACCTCTCTGTGCCACATGAAGGAGATTGGAAACCCAAGTCCACCTTGGCCAGGACAGCATTTCTTGTCTGACTTCTCTTGAAAAGCAAGGAAGCCCTTCCGTACTTCCAAAAGATTTCTGAACCTGAACAGTACGGCCATGCCAGCAAGAAGAGACGGGAACCTTGTGATTCGAGACGGTCTACTGCTGAGAAACTACATTTGGGCACTCTCCACGCGGTGAACGATGGAGTCTTTCCCCAACAAGACAGCCAGGCACAGCATCTGCCCTCCAGCGTGCAAAGGGATGACACTGACTGCCCACCCTCCTCTTCCAGCTGGAGGACGGCTCGTGGGCAGCCGTCTCAGCTGAAGTCCCCAGACCTGGCTCCCGTTGTCGGATGCAGAGCCTGGCTCGCTGAAGGATGCCGCAGCCGGTTCAGGCGTGCACTAAGCTTAGCGTGAGGCTGGAGAGAAACGCCTCTCTGACAGCTGGCAAATGCAGCTGCCTGCAGCTGATGGGGGGATAACGAAGAACCAGCCGCTTCTAAGAAGTGCCTTTCTGTCACCCACCTTCCTAGAAGTGCGTTTCTGCCGCCCGTACCTCCGAGCAGCAGATTTCCTCTGACCACGGGGTCATAGAGAACAGAGCTCCTGTAACGCAGATCTTTGAATGCTGTTAACTGATCCAACCCCATCCAAATGGCATGGTTGCTGTCAATACAAAACTGTTCTTTTCTCTTCCTGCCATGCTCCACTTCATCCAGGGGGCATCCATTAGGTTCAAACACAAAGGCAGCAAAGAGCCTACAACAAGAGCCTCATTAACTGACTGTACAACTGGATTTGTTTTGGAGCACAGTGACATCCCCCGCACTGCAAGGCAGAGCTCTTGCTAGGGGAAAAAACCGGATCAAATTAAAAAATATCTTGCATACCTTAATATTGCAAGCAGCTCTTCCATCAGACTTAAAACAACAGCATTACCAGCTGTAAAAAGGAAAAAAAACCCCAGGAAGTCTCCCAAAACAGCAGACCAAATGAAAAAAGAAAAGGATGAAGGTGGTTTCAAATCCGCCCTGGAGAGAATGTGTGTCGCAGCTTTAACCTGCTGCAGGGAGGGGGAAAAAAGGAAACAGGATAGCAGAGACCAGAAATCAGATTTATTAGGACCAACCAGGTAGATAAAAGATAGATGATCACCAAGCGATGACGGCTATTTTGGAATCAGCTAACTTCTGAAAATGTCTAGTCAGCTCTAGCATTTCATACACATGAAATTAGTGTCCACACAAGAGTACTCTCCTGAAAGGACAAGATTTAATGCACCCGAGATAATTATCTAGATCCTTCTTTATCCCATTAGTGGTTTTCATTCGCATCCTGGAACACCATAAGCAGATTGTTCAAGAATTATTTGCCATCCGCTGTTTCAATCCCGATTGGAATTATCTTTATACCTCAGTATGAAGAAAAGAGATTACATCCCTGCCAGGGCTTGCTGCAATGCCCTCTTTTCTGAGGCTCCTTTTATCATTTTCGTTCTATAAGGTGATGAAAAGAATCAGAAAACAATTGTCATGGACATGATTTTGGCCTCTCCTCCTCTTCCTTCCCCATGCGTGCGTTTGGGAGGAGGAGGAGATGCTCTTCCCACCGCATCCCCTGCAGGAGATGCACCACTGCACCTGCACAGAGATGAAGCTCAACGAGACTTAGTCATCAAATTACCCAGGACAGGATCCAAAAATGCTCCCAGCTTCCTTTTGCGCTACGATCCACTAATAAAAGAACGAGGATAAAACTGTTAAAACCAATTAAACAAATCACTTGATGCAAGAGAAAGAAGTGGGATTCACTGCACTAGAGATCCCAGGGGCGTATGCTAAATGTCACGTTTCGTGCTCTCTACTAATATATGTCACTATGCAAGCTCCGATGGAGATAAAGCCAACATCATTCAAACAGCCAACACAATCCCTTGCTTCAAGGCCTAAAACAACAAGAAGACAAAATTCCCCTCCCAGCCACTCTAACCGCCTGCCAGGTTTTGTATTAATGGAAGAATTACATCTCCTTCCAGGTATGGCGAGGACACAGCTCATCTCCCCATGGGCATCCGCGAGTCTGCCCAGCAGTGAGTAAAGATGCCCGGACGACACAAAAACTATCCCTCCTCCTTATAGAAACATAAGGAAGTAAGTATTCAGACCTGACATGAATAGGAATGCATGTATTTTTTAAAAAAACATGCTTTACGGCTGTGTAATGAGATCTGTAGGAGAGTTATCTTTATAAACAAGTTATTAAAAGGGGGAGGAGGGACACAATAATAGCAGGTGCCAATTACTCAGCTCCCGGCAGAGACTTTCCAATTTCTCACCTTCCCCCAAAGCAAGATGTGCCGCTGTACAGCAGCACATTTACTTGCAAGTGCAACACCCTTTCGGAGTATTGGTTCTCTCCCACAAAGCAAAGCTGCAATTGCTGCCGTGCTGCCGCTGGAGAGGGGCAGCCCATTTCCCCACCAATCCTGCACCAGAGCTGAGACCAATACGGCATGAAATTAATTTGGAAAGAGTGAAACAGCAGAAAGTAAATAAAATTATCTTTTTATTTGACTCCAGAATCTGGCCACGCCCACCAACAGGAACAGCAAATTTGCAAGCTAATTGCGACTGCCAGGTTTGCCTCTCTGCAAATATCTGCTTAGTTTCAGGAACAAAACGCCAGTAACGATTTTGTTATTGTAAAATGGCAGTGTAGTTTCAGATAGTAAATGTTCACATTGCAACTGGAGCCGTCGGAGAGATCCCATCCTTTGAGGCAAGCACACCAAGGTAATGAATAATATTACAAAAGTAATCCGAGCCTTTAAAATCGTTATATCCAAAATCAGCAAATAATTACCAAGGCCTTCAGCAATCAATACCCAAGATAAATAGACAATTAAATTGCAAAAGACCAGAAGAAAGGAGTTAATATTTGCCAAACACATGCCAAATACACTTTTTCATGGTAACCAAATACTTCCAGTAAATAGATATTTTAGCTCACTGGAGAAGCACTTTCAGAAAGTAATAAATTAATCTAATAAAGCAGACAGACAGGGTGGAACCAGACATTAACGAAACACAAACTGATCTATATGGAGCCAACCCACAATCCATGTCCTAATTATGCTCATCCACCATTCTGGGTACTTACCTCCCCCACCCAGGTCAGCTCTTTAGCTCGGGGAAAATACATGTTTCATGCAGCTTCCCTGGCACAACAAAGCAGAGAATTTCAGCCATCAAATGACGAAGTTTGTGCTCAGCTAGAATTTGCATTTCCAATTTTTTTTCTAAATACCTCTCGCTCCTCAAAGTCAGCAAATTAATCTGCTTTTAAACACGATTCTTGCTTCGCCTTCAATTTAGTTTAAGCTCCATCCGCGAGGTGCGGGCTGAGCTCTCGCCGCCCAGCAGCACCAGCCGCCCACGCACGATGCCCTGCAAGCATCCCCATGGCACGTCCCCACTCTGCAACCGGGACGGTTTGTCCTGGGGGGGCTGCACCCTGCCTCGCCATCACTCCTGGGACCCAGAGGGTCTCAGAGTGACCCCTGACACCCGGTGCAAGGACCAGCATCACCTCCTCCCCGGGCAGCCCAACCTTTACCAGCTTCTACCCCAAATTATTGCTTGGAGTTAACGAAGCCACTCTATTAGGTGAGCATCTGGTGAAGTTCCTCACGTGGTGGATAACTTGAACTAGACAAGATTAAGAGAGGGAGAGACGTGTGGGAAGACGTCCATCCGGGTCATTTTCTGCAACATCAAAGGAAGACGAAGGGAGAAAACCGAGGGAAATGGAAGACAAAGAGAAATCAAAGCCAGCTCCAGAGAGAGCGCAATGAGAGATGGCACGAAAAAGGAATAGCTAAAACACAAAAGGCAAGATCAAATAAAAGCACAAGATCACAGTCTGGGCACAGAGAGGAGGGAGGCGAGACCACCACACCACTTTCGCCAGGATTAACTGAATAATTCATTTGACAGGTACTTGTCTGTGGCAGTAGGTGAGTCTGAGAGAGTCCAGCGCCGTCCAGGTCCATCCATCCACCAGGCAACCGCTATGGTCACATACTGTTCTTGCTTTTCACATCCAGCACGGGGACACGCCATGGGGACACTGCAGAGAAGCTTTGCTTCCCTGAGCACCCGTCTTTTGGGGAGGAATAAAGCAATTTAGTTCTCACTCAGAAAACTTCGCCAGCTTCTTCTGTATGAAGCTCTTGGTACTGGCAGGGTTAGTCTTGCTACGATGCTTTCACTAAAACAGGCTATACAAACATGTAGTGCTATTACACATATCTTAGGTAGCTCGTATCTCAGTATTGGAAGTGTTTCATTGATTAGTTACAAGGGCTTCTGAAGGCTACACAACTTTTTTGGTACCACAGGCTGCCTATCTAAGCCATGAAATTCCTTGGAGCAGTGACAATACATAGAGGATTTATTGCAGCGTACGTACAAGTAGCAAGTGACAAAAAAGGGTCTCCAGGTTAAACCTTATTTCCAGAAAGCTCTCGGCATCACAGGGAGAGAAGAAAAACCTATGTGCTCTAAGGTAGTCTTGAAAATGTGGTCAGGATGTTATGAAAGCTCATTGAGGAATAGGTGTGGACCAGGGTAGCGGCACTGACACAGGCCAACACCGTGCTCTTCCCCCAGTTCAGCATCCATCCCGCTACCACCAAGTCCTAACCACCGGTGCAACAATTATACCTACAGGTAAATGGACAGTGCAACGCAACAAAACTCATAGTGAAAACAAAAGACAGGTGGAGATTAATTTTTGCACAGAAGCTTCTTTAAAGCCTAGCAATTTACATTTTAATGCTACTGCTGTCCACTTTAATATAAGCAGGAATGAAAACATCTTGCACAAATGTGTCTAGTCACTTCAAAATACAGATTAACCTTTAGGTGAGTATTTATCCTGTACGTAGTGCAAGAGGGCAGGAATATTTAAATATTAGGGGAGTCGCTCCAAGGCAGGGGCAGGCAGGAGGGAAGATGGAGTTACGGAGCTGTGTGTGTGCATCAGAGATGCGTCCATGCTAACGCACGGATCCTGGAGACTCGAATGTGACTTGACACTGGGACAAAAACAGAAGGAGAAGCGGCCAGTGCCACAATTAAAGCAGAAAGAGATGATTTAAAACAGAAATCTGCCCCTCCCAGGTTTTCTTGCTTTGCAAGAGAAGCCTCATGTGAGCTCAAAAACAAACCCAAGAAGGGCGCTGCTGATTAAAAAGCCCCCTACACTTCAATTCAAATAAAAAAGGCAGAAAAAAATGCATTCCCCTCCTTCAAAGACAACAATCCTCTCCCCGAATGAGGAAGCTGTTAAGCAGATGCTTGATCCGCACTCCCCGAAAAGCCTCTCCTCCTAACAGCGTTAACCTGCCAGCCCCAGCCCCAGCCCCTGCTGAAGCCCTTTGTTTAATAGTTTCCATAATCCTTTAATTTGACCAGTGACTTCTGCCGCCGCGGCAGCCCTCTCCACCCACCGAGCCCCGCCGATCTCTTGGGCTTTGTCTCGTGAAAAACAAAACGTCAACATTAGAATCGGCATGATAATGACATGGAAAATCTTCACGTGAAACAAAGCTTCGTCTCCAAATACTTTTAGGCAGGTGGCTCAGCCCCACCTCTGCAAAGGTTTCCTGCAAAGCACCGGGTGGCTGTGGATGCCCGTGCCGAGCCAGGCGCCCCAGGACGGCTATTTTTTGGTGTTTCTTTATACCAGGAACTGAGAGATTGGTACTTCGGCGACTGGTTTGGGTTTTGTGAGCAGGGAGAACCACGGATAACACAAGCCCACCTGCAGTAGCCTGCTAGCAGGCTTGCCCAATTTATTGCTAAAGCAATTTCTCCATCACTTAGCAGGCTTCAAAGCTTTCTAGAGATGACTGGCAGCTTCACTTAAACTAGCCAGCTATAGATGTGTTTTACATTAAACGCTAAGTGAATAATCAATGAACATTCAGGATATAAGCACAAATCAATGATTTGTTTTAGATGAATCAAAGGGAACCACAAATGAGAAAGGGTTTTGTTCTGTAACAGAAGTAAACCAAGAGAAGTACTTCATGTAATTGGGTGGGTGGGTGGGTGTTAACCTGCTCTGCCTGCTCCTCTCCTACGCACTGACACAAACCCCGCTGTCACAGAAGCGCGGCTGTGTCCTCCAAACCCCTGTGACAAGAGATGTCACTGTCCCCAGAGAGCAGATGGGAACTGAGGCATGAAACCAGCCGACTGACTTTCCCAAGACTGGGAGGGATACGGCATGGCAGGGACCCGAATCCAAGCCTCCGCTTCCAGAAACTTCAATTCCATCACACAGCTGCAACTCTTATCGCTGGAGCAGCAATGGGACATGGACAAGCACACATGTAGCACAAGTCAAGAGCCCAGCTTAAAGACCTAGCAAAACCAACAAAGAAATAAAAACAGAAATACAGGTGACTCCAGACAATGGAAGATTTATTCTGATGAATGCATATCAACAGATTGTACTGTGTCCCTTGCACTTGGGATGAATTTGGTCAAACCACATGCAGGATAATTTTACAAATGCTGCTGCGTTCCGGCCACCAGTTCCACACATCTGCCGAGCACCACGCAGGCCAAGTAAAGGCTCTCAGAAATTCTCTTTTTATTTGCCATGCATTTTAATGATAGACTGCTAAACTCTACGGTTCCTCAGCCAGGTCCCCGCCTGCGCCTCCTCAGCCATGAGAAGCACACGCTGGGACTGCTGCCGGCGTCTCTCCTCCTGGCAAATGTTTCCAAGGGCTGCAGTGAAATGAGCCCAGCTCAGACCAGAGCCTTCACTCACACCGGTCCAGCTGCAGCCTGTGACCTCAAAGAAACTACAAAAACCTGAAGCGAAGCCGGTGCAGGTAACAGAAATGAAAAAGCAGCGGGAACCCCCGTATGCCGCAAGATACGGTTCATATTTAGCAGTATCACGAGCTTTGACTCTCCTGCTTCCAGAGCGGATTAGCGTTCATGGCTTTTATGCATTATATAAGACGACTTTGTAAACACGCTCAGAGGAACATCCCTCCGGGACAAAGTCTGCTTCCCACGAAGAACACCCCAAGTGAGCAGAGCATCCCGCCGTGCACAGCACTGAACAAGCAATATTCCTTTACAGAGATGCTGCCTGAGCCTGCCCCGCTGCAATGGGCACCGGAGCAACGTCCACACTGCAGCCGGTGCCCCGCCATCACCAACACCCCAGCATCCCGCTCCCCACCACGTTCGCAAGTCAAGGGAGAGACCCCGCGCTCAGACGTGCGTCGAGATACCCACCCGGGATGCGAGCGGCGAGTCCCTCCCGAAGCCGTGCACATCTATTCTGAAGCGCTTTCACAACGCCCACGGGAAGAACAGTTCCCACGGGGTGAGCATCCAAAATGCTGCACAATCAAAACTGATCTTAGAGGTGTGAAGCCACTATGCAAAGAGCCATCACCCACATCGCAAGCGAATCTACAGGTTCAGAGGTGCCTGCAGTTGTGGTTTTACGACGGAAACCTGGAGCTGGCTGGTACTGGGTAGCTATAAATCATTAAAATTTGAGGGGGAAAAAACCTGGCGGGGGAAGCCTGCACAGGCAGCGTGGGTACAGAGCCCACCCTGAGCTATACAGCTGTACCCTGGAGGTGCAATCCCAACCTCAAAACGCAGCATTTCCAAGGGGCGACATGTCGGGAGTCTCCTAAAAGGTTCACACAAGGTTTAGAATTTCCTATTCAATAAAATAAAAAAACCCCAAACACTTCAAAACCAAATATTGTGCAGCATTTATGGCTCTGGGGCGGGCTGCAAGGGGCAAAGAGAAGGGCTGGAAAGACAGTACATGGCTGGTCGGTCACTCGAGAATAAAGATTATGGATAAGAACTGAACAGTTTTCATTATTGGAAAGAAAAAAACCACAACAATTTAATTGCAGGTAGGTTAAATTGTTTGCCTTCATCCCATCTGCACCTGTGACTTATCCAAAGTCATGAAAGCTTCTTGTTTTTACCGAGTCCTCGGTAAACAACCCTTGTAATCCCCACGTTGGGCACACTAATGCCCGAGCCTGCCCGTGCCTTCCCGAAAGCTTGATCCTCTGACTGCACGTCACCCTCCACAGTTAAACCCTACAAGTCCACCTCATGACAGCAGGTTACAGAAGAGCTTCTTCCAAGGCAGCTGTTGGTTTTTGAAAGTTAGACTGTACTTAAACCTAAAACCAGCAAAAAGAGAATATTAAACTTTGGCCAAGACACCCACCACCGTGATGCACAGCACGTGGTCCAGCTCCAAACCACCCCGTGATGCTGGACATCGGCCGCCTGGGTGACTGGTTGTGCTATTTGAGGCTGCCCTTCTCTTCCTACTCCAGCAGACTATTTCAAACCTCGTTTATAATTGGAAAGAGGCAGCATCTGTTTTTGCAGACCACAAGGTCAAAACTTTACTAATAACCACAGCATGGCAAAACACCCTTAGCGGGTAAACAAACCTCGCATCGGTCACAGAAAAGCAGCTCTAGAGCTGGTTTGACCTGGTTTATTTTCTTTCGACTAAGTGTTTTGTCCTCCCAACACAGAGCGGAAAGACAGGCAGGCTCTGCAATGCTTTACATGTGTTTTAATATCATTTTATTCCCTATCAGAGGCGATGTGGACACCTTGCCAGTCTTCTCCAGAATGCCATGATATGAGGAGCTCAGGATCACTGGGAATTGTCTCCAGCTACTCACAGGGGATGGCTGATGTTACAGAGGACTGGCGAGCACAAAGCCTGTCTTTGAAAAATAAGGGGATGGGGATAAAGAGGATCTAGGAAATTATGGAATAATCAGCTTAACTTCATTTGAAGTACTTAGAAGACGAGGAGGACTTGAGCAAGAGCTAACCTCTGTTTAATCAAGAACAAATCACATCAAATCTATCCTATTGCTTTCTGCGACAGGGTACCAGGACTTGTAGGAAGGGGAGTAGAAAGAAAGATTTCAGAGACACCTCTGATAGTGTCTCACGGGACATCTCCATAACACAGCTAGGGACACAGGGGCTGGACTGAGCCACCTGAAGGTGCGTGCACCACTGCTGGGAAGACCACCAGTGAACTGGTCGTTGGTCTTTGAGCACAGACTGGGAGGACCTTACTGAAGTGTGTTCCAGGGGAACCCATCCCAGTTCTGATACCACTTGGTGTTTTCATCCACAATGTGGCTGATGGCAGAGAAAACATGCTGGTTGCCTTTGAAGGCTACACCAAGCTGAGAGGGACTGCAAGCACGCGGGAGGACAAGATCAGAATTCAAAACAACGCTGACACTTTAGAAGAAGCAGTCGGAAAAAAAAAAGGACACAGTTCAACAAGGACAAGCGTGAGGTAATGCGATTTGGTAAGAATAATTAACCAGGCAAATACAAGATGAGGAATGAAAAGCAGGAAAAGTTCTGGAGAAGAATGGCTGAAAGGTCAATGAGATAAAAAAAAATTAAACACAAGTAATCTGTGCAAAAGTAAAAAGCAAACACACTGGGATGTATAAACAGGATCATTGTATGTAAAAGACCTGAAGGAATCCCTTATTCTTCTGAGCAAAAATAAGGCAGCAACTTCAGTCCTTTATCGCAGGTTAAGCATCACTCTTCACGAAGGATGACAGTCCACAAAAGAGTAGCAAGAACAACTGCAGACCAAGAATACAGGACCTGAAAAGAATGGTCAAAGGAGCCATCGTGGTTTAATCTATATCAGCAGGGACTAAGGGGAGACACGGTAGCAACTTCCAAATATCTAACAGGCTCCTGCAAAGAAGGAAGGAAGGAACTTTTCTGCCTGTGCCCAATAAATGGAAAAAGAAGAGCAATCATGAAACCAGCTGAAGGAAAAGACATTTCTGTTCAGCTCGTAAGAAAAATCTAATGGCAGGGCTGCTAAATGTCAAACAGATTGTCCAGGGAGCTTAGGCATCTCTGTCATCAGAGGTTTTTAAGAATGAACACGATAAACATCTGTCAGGAAGCGGTTGGTTATCACGGATCCTGCGCAGGGGCAGGAGATGGACTGAATGACCTCTCAAGGTCTTCTCCAGCTCTGTATTGAATAATGGCCTGATACGTAAACGACCATAATAGCCGGAAACCTGCTGTGCTGACACAGCCTGACCCATGTTATTTGTGACCTCTTGTAGTGATCGCTGTTTGCAAGCAACAATCTGTTGCTGTCAGAGGAAAATGCGTATCCCAGGGAGGGTCCTACCAAGAGGGACAGGGACAGTGGTTCCAAAGGTTATTATTTTGGCACTTGAATGAGCAAAGGGGAAAAGCTACTTGTTAGAAAATAAAAGTGAGTCAAAGGACGAAACAATCCAGACGGCACAGACTACCTAGCAGGGTTGGCCACCCTGCTTCAGAAACCAGGAGTGACCGCTCGGAACCCGTACGGCACTGCACACTGGTTTCACTTCATTTATGGCAGGGAGCCACAAGCAAAGCAACTCTCAGCAGTAATCACAAGAAAGCAGTTCTCGGAGCGCTCCTGTGCCCCTGCACAACTTACCACGGTCTGGCATTTCTGGCTGAAATGTGCATACAACACCACCTGGTTGTGCAAACATTTTGTCCCATTGAAAATCCTCCCAGCTGAAGCTAATCGATCCACCGGCGGTACCCTCGCATTACAAACGCCCGTCACCCAAACCTCTGCAGGGAGGCAGCTCTGGTGGGATTTAAACCACGTTAGCAGCATGACAGGAGAGCCCTTCAGCTGACGAACGAGGCAGAGGAGCCCAAGCAGCCGCCCGTCGGACGCCAGCAGCTGCCAGGAGAAGATGGCACGTCCCAGGCGCTCCTGCCCTGCTGCCAGGGAAGGGGCTGGGCTGGCTGGGCACCTACGTGGGCTCGTGTCATCCTGCCCATCAGAGCCAAAATAACCTCTCCTGTCCCCAGAGGCCCCAGTCCCGATGCCAGCCTTGCACCACGCGCAAGCTGCGCCTCGCGATTGCGCACGGTGTGCCATGGGATTGCAAAGCCATCAAGTCGCATCTTACGCTCAGCAAAAGCTGCTTTTCACTGTAGCAGGGAGAGATGCTTATATGGCGAGTGGAAAGAGAGGGCCAAGGGCTGGACGGCCGGACCACCCACCTTTAATGACCTTTAAATTGCAGGAACTGGAAGAGCTGAGTGGCTAGCACGGGCGTGAGAGCTTGGACACCCATACGCGAGACAGATACGCAATTCAGGAGCAACTACTGGAATCGTCCTCCAGGCCAGGATAAATCCGGTGTGCTGCTTCAGTGAGTGACAGGACGGGGAAAAGCAACTATTATGTTGTCAGGAAAAACCAGCGGCGAGAGCATCTCTGCGATACCCCTGCAGGATTCCCCCGCAGCCTCGACGGGATGGGGCCCTGCACCCCTGCTTTGCAGCCACCTACTCGGTGCAAAACCAGCGCCGATATTTAAGTGCTGAAGCCGGCAGCCCTCGCACCCGTCCCACATGCATTTAAGTTACTGGACTCAACATCCAGCCGCAAGAGCCGTGTGTGGCGCGGGGAAGGCAGGGCTGCTCAGATCTCCCCTCACCTCCAGTTTGCCCAGAGACCCCCCCCCAACCATCCGAGGGCTCCCCCCAATTGCTGCCATCACCACGAGGATTTAACCCCTGAGGTTTCCCACCACCCGCGAAGGTTTTCGCCATAAACGTGGGGGTGCAAAGACGCGCATCACCGAAGTGAAGCCCAAGGCACCCCAACCTGAACGCCGGCCCACCCGTCACCCCGCAGCCCCCCCCGCCACGATCCTCCGTGGGCGCCCCTGGCCGCAGCGCACCCCGGGGACGAGCAGGGACCCCCGGCCCTGGCACCCCCCCGCCCTGCCAGGCACGGGCACGGGCACGCCCGCACCGAGGGTTGTTCCCACGGGTCACGCTCCCGCGGGGACTGGCGGGGGGTACGGCGGGGCCAGGGGTTCCCAAAGGCTCCTGCAGGATCCTGCCGGTCAGGATCCCCCGGGATCCCCCCCGGGGTCCAGGCGGGCCCGGCTCCCGGAGCACGCCCCCCTCCCCGGCCTCGGGGCCGCGGCCGGACCCCGGTCCCCCCCCCCGGCGGAGGGGGCCGGGCCCCCCGCCTCCCCTTACCTTTGTGCCCGCCGAAGGCGCCGTACCAGGAGAGCGAGAGCAGGGCGCACAGGCAGCCGAGCAGCAGCGTGAGCGCCGTGCCGCTGCGGAGCCTCATCGCCTCCTCGCCGGCGGGGGCGGCCGCATGTCCCGGGCGCGGCGCGGCCTCGGCGGCCCCGGCGAGCGCGGAGCAGCGCGGAGCGGAGCGGAGCGGAGCGGAGCGGGGCGTACCGCCCGCCCGCCCGCATGTAGCGCCCGCGCCGGGCCGGGCCGGGCCGGGCCGCGCCGGGCGGGCGGGGCGGGGCGGGGCGGGGCGGGGCGGGGCCAAGGGGGCGTTGCTAGAGGGCGGGGCCAAGGGGCGGGGCGGCAGCGGGCGGAGGGCGCCCCCGTGCGGGGGACCGCGGGGCCGCCGCCGGCAGCGGGGCGGGGGGGGGGTGAGTGTGTGTGAGAGTGTGAGTGTGTGTGTGTGTGTGTGTGAGTGTGTGAGAGTGTGTGTGTGTGACTTTGTGTGTGTGTGTGAGTGTGTGTGAGCGTGTGTGTGAGTGTGTGAGAGTGTGTGTGTGCCTGTGAGTGCGTGTGTGAGTGTGTGTGACTGTGTGTATGTGTGTGAGAGTGTGTGAGTGCGTGTGTGCGAGTGTGTGAGAGTGTGTGTGCCTGTGAGTGTGTGTGTGACTGTGTGTGACTGTGTGTATGTGTGTGTAAGAGAGTGTGTGTGTGTGTAAGCATGTGAGAGAGTGTGTGTGTGAGTGTGTGACTGTGTGACTGTGTGTGTGACTGTATGTGTGAGAGTGTGTGTGTGAGTGTGAGCGTGTGTGTGAGTGTGTGAGAGAGTGTGTGTGACTGTGTATGTGTGTGAGAGAGTGTGTGTGTAAGTGTGTGTGAGTGCATGTGTGTGTGAGTGTGTGAGAGTATGTGTGTGCCTGTGACTGTGCGTGTGTTTGAGTGTGTGTGTGCATGAGAGAGCGTGTGTGGGTGTGAGTGCGTGTGAGTGTGTGTGTGTGAGAAAGTGTGTGTGAGTGTGTGTGAGCGTGTGAGTGAGTGTGTGGGAGAGTGTGTGTGACTGTGTGTGTGTGACTGTCTGTGAGAGTCTGTGTGCACACACGTGCACATTCATGGGTTACATATATAAATACACACACCTATACACTTGGCTTATTCCTATAGATGTATATACATGCATACTTGTGCACACGCAGATGTCCGTACAAAGGTACATATATATCTATGGGTGCCTCCATGGGTCTATGCATGTGTGTGTGTGCGCACGTGTGCATGCCTGTCTCCGTATGTCTGTGTGTGTGCGCACACGTGTACACGCCTGCGTCCATATGACTGGGTGGGTGGGTCCATATGTCTCTGTGTGTGCGCACGCGCCTGCGTCCATATGTGTGTGTGCGTGCACCTGGGTCCATGTGTCTGTGGGTGTGTGCGTGTGCACCTGTGCGTGCACACGGGGGAGCACGCATCCCTGTGCAGGGGGGTGTGCGCACGGACCTTCGCACGGGGCAGCCCCCTCGGCCGTGCGGTGCAGATTCGCTGCCGTTTCCGCAGAATCGTTTCATCTTGGTTAAGGGAACGGCCTCCAATGTTTATTGAGGGAAAATCGATGCCAGATGAATATCGCGAACGGAAGCTGCCGCCCGGGAGGACACCGTCGCTCTTCCAAAGGACCTGGCATTCAGGGGTTATGGCCTCAAGCTGCTTGCCCAGGTGAAGGACAGAAGAAATCAGATTTAAAAATTATTTTGCTTGGGTTTTCTTCTGTTAATGGGTCCAGCTTTATTGCATTGCAGACCGGGAGGAGCTGTACAGCGAGGTCAGGTTTGAAATGCTGAGCTTACGTGCCTCTATCGCCTGAACTTGCTTCTGCGGTTGTTCGTGAGGTCAAACAGGAGGCGGCTGCTTGTGTGCCCCGTATGTGGGTACATAATTCCTCCGGTGAAAGTCGTCATCTTCCGTTCCCCAGAGCTCTTTTAGTGAGTAAATATTTCTCAGACGTGTAAATATTGTAGGACTGGCTTCCAGCGATCAGTCTGTTGTTTGAAATGTTTGGATCAATTAGAGAGTAATGTAAAGCGAAGCGCACGCCGGTGCCAGAGGCAGGAGTGGCGATGCAGGCGCTGGGCGATGCTCGGCCGCAGCCTCGGAGCCGGCCCAGGCGGAAGGCAGGGATGCACCGGGAGCCGGCCGGGCTCCGCGGGCACGTCTCCTGCGGGCAGCACTCCAACCGACGTGGGAATCGTTCCAAAATGGGGAAATCTGGCAAACGGTTCCTCAGGCCTTCGTTCCGTTTCCTTCTGGAAAGGCGAGGGGTGAAGGGAGCTCGGCGCCCAGGAGGGATGGGTGCAGGGGCTGCCTCGAGGTGCTCTGGGCGACACGTGTGCCTCGTTGAAAGCCATACGTGTGTACGAGGAAAAGCACGGATTGCCCGTTTCTGCAGGAGATGGTCTTGCCTACCTGCGTCCTTAGACTCTTCTCTAGTTTATAAAATAAACCACATTTTTCAAATCTTGAAATGGCCTCTCCCGGTGATGAGAAGATCCGGGAAGGAAATCGGCAGAGGGAGCCCTTTGGACGGCTCGGAAAGTTTCTGCCTTCGCTGCCAGAAGCCAGCGAGAGGCTGCGGGACCCCAGCGCAGACCATTGCTCACACCGGGCATGTCCCTCAGTAGCGAAATGTGCTGAACATCACTCTTGGGAGTATTAAAAAAAAAACAAACCTAAGGAGGCCAGATCCGTGCTTCCTGACCCGGATTTTGCAAGGCATTGCCCAAGTGACTGTCACCTGCAGAACATGAGCCAGCAGCGGGTCCCGTGTCTCAGAGCAGTTGAGCCCTTGAGCGCTTGATCGGCTCCACAGAGAGCGGCCACGTCCCCAGGCTCGGACCCCCAACCCAGCACACCCACCCGTAACTCGCTCCTCGGCTGCAGATAAAGCCTCAACCACACCAGCAATAGCATTTTCATCATTAGAGCAAAGAAAACAAGCCCCAGAAGCTCTGTCCCACCTAGCCTCCTTCCTTTCTCACTTTAAACCTATGTGTTAAACCCAGGAGCCAGCAGAGGATTCACAGGAATTAATGGCAAAAACCCTCCAGAGGTGGCAGACAAGTAAAAGCTGCTTGTGGGAAAGGCGTGTGAAATCCTACTGCCATTAAAGAGTTGAGAGAAATAACATGACATGTTTTAGTGCATTAGATGATGGCTGTTTATTTTCAGATGTGCAAAATGCTCCTACTGCTCAGGACGTGTGGTGTGTCTGGAGCAGAAGAGAACAGAATAACATTAATAATTTCTCCAGGACAATTAATTAGACTCTTTCTCAAGGATAAAGCTTAATCTGATTTCTGCTGTTATACTTTGTCTTCATAAAAGTCTGAAGAAATGAATGAGTTTATGCCACCCTCACATCACAAAAACCTTGGGCTCTCTTGGAAAAAAAATGAGGGACTAAGTGAAATTGCCAGCAGTTGGGATTTTTACATCAGAACTGCAAAGTTCCCTTTTATTCTTAAAGTCCCTCCCTCTAACCTGGTTTTGGCTTTTATTCTGTTTTTAACAAGCAAGTTTTGAGCCTTGGTCCCTTTGCAGAGCAAAGTTTAACATATGAACTGCAGAGACTCAAAACCCCAGCAGCAAATAAACAGAGTGAAGATGGTTTTTTAAGGTGATCTCATGATCTTTGAACAGTTGATGTTGGCAATACTGAGCATGCTGCAGAAATGAGAACCTTCCACGGAAAGCACTCCAATAGCAATCCACAGGTCCTGAGGCAATTACAAATATTAGAAGGAGAAAACATTTATTAGGTCTAGATATAAAATGTAATCCAGATTTACAGCTGATTTTATCAAGCTCTCTAAAGAGCTTGGCTCTGGACTTTGGCCCATCTGTGAGCAGGTCAGGCTCGGTCCTTCCCAGGCTGCTTTAAGCAAAGAACACTTGCTGTTTTTCTCATAAACCAAAGTAACTTCATTTTCTATGTATTTTATAGGTCGCTGTGTTCAAACATCACCAGGACTTGTTTCACTGCAGTGCAAATATTTCCAAATTCTCCTTAGCCACGAGAGATGAGTATCACAACAGGGTGCTTACCTTCAATGTGTTGACATGTTGATGCTTTAATTCAGGGCAAAAGCTACAAGTCAGGTTCTCAAAGCAACACTCACCCCAAGCAATTTGTGTACGTTGCAAAAAGTTCCTTTTCACCTTTGGGAACACAAAATCCTTACGTATTCGCACGACGCTCATAGCGTGCTTGTACTTTGTGCCTGCTCTCCATCCATTTTTCCCTATCTGCTCCTCTGTCTCAATGAAAAAACTGTCCCAGAGTTTTTTGCCCTTAAAAGTTTCACATCACACCTATGAGCAATGGTGCTGAGCCTGTGTAAACACCTGACGTGGCAGAGCTAACCTTCAGGAAAACTCAACCTCAGAAATGAGACAGCAAAAAAACCACAACCCACTCGGCTTTCCCTTCTGCCTGTGCTGTTGAGGAAGGAGGGTTTCGGCTTCGGAGGCGGTGAACAGTGTTTTCACTGGGCTAGAGGAGGAGGGAAACCATCACGGGACCAGGCTGAGTCACCAGCATCTGACCCGATGCATCCGGAGGATCCTGCACCTCTCCAGAAACCTCTGGAAGGAGCGTGTGGCACCGTGGCAGGGTGTTGACCGCGGCACCCGGTCCAGCCCGACGAGCGCCTGCCCGCTGCGGCTCTGCGCCGTCCCTCCGTCACCGCACACCGTCCTGCTAGAGCCGGGGCGTGCTTCCCAAACCTGCCCCTCCTCACCGGGAGTGCCAGGGCAGTGATGGGGTCCTCAGGCTGGGGCGATGATTTGGGGAAGAATTCCCTCCGGAAAATCATCATCAGCCTCTGTTGTGGTTTGCAAGCAAGGAAAAGACTGGACACTGTCATCCTCCCCCCGCCCCCAGCTTCATCCTGCCAGGACTTTACTGCAAACATTAAAAGTTTGGACATAAGGAGCGTTTCTAGTGATTGTGCCCCCGGAGCAAGAGTCTCACCAAATATTTTTAAACACTTCCCAGCAGAATGTGGGTGTAGAGAGAAAGCAGAGCACTGCTGGGATGCTAATTGCTCCTTTTTGAGCCTTTCCTCTGTAACTTTGAAATTTTAGACTCAAACAGCTTTTTTTTCCCATCCCCTTTGCTGTTCCTTTGCTGCATCCATCCGTGAAGCTGGCTGCTCATCAGCTAGGGCTGACAAACCACTTTTTGGGCAGGGGTTGCTGTGATGCTATGGGATTCCTAAAGAACCATAAGAAAACATCCAGGCAGCCAGTGCTTCACGCTGAGAATGCCAAAACCCAGATCCTCCAGCAAACAGAGGGAAAAACATCTCAAGTTAATATATGTGGGAATACAGCACAGCTTCTGACATGGCCTCTCCAGGGGGCTGAGAAACTGCCGGGAGGCCCGTCCCAGGGCTGGGGGCAATAGGAAATGCTGGGAGAGCGAGGTCCGAGGTCTGTGCCAGAGAAGGGCTTGCTGGGAGGAAATCCCCGACCTTGAGGAGGAGGAGGAGGAGGAGAC
This sequence comes from Harpia harpyja, assembly GCF_026419915.1. Classification (NCBI taxonomy): domain Eukaryota; kingdom Metazoa; phylum Chordata; class Aves; order Accipitriformes; family Accipitridae; genus Harpia; species Harpia harpyja. The sequence continues at coordinate 6,675,382 of NC_068959.1, forward strand.
GACTCACTGAGTCACCCCTGTCCCGTGATCGGTGAGCTAAACAACCAGCAGGCTGGTGAAAGCCTTGTTTTCCTTATGTTTTGTAAAAGTGCATGATGTCATGACCAGAAAGCTGAGCGTGACTCAGCACGCCCCACCAGGAGAAGGGAGATTCCCTCTGGCTTTTGGCCCCTTCCATATTTGCCAACTGGATGAAAGTTCACACAGAGGAAAACTCGGATTTCTGCTTTTAATTTGGTGCATCGCCTGATAATTATAAATGCATCAATTAATCTGGGGACCCAACTGGCTTGAAAAGACCTGGCAACTTGAGGACAACCCACTGTGCCTCAAACACCCAGGCAGTGAGGGAGAAGGGAATAAGGAATCGGTCCCGTCTGGGTCGGCAGCAACTCAGTGCCTAAGGAATGAATGTTCTGGGGCTGGGTCCCAAAATACAAGTCTCTGGCCCTATAAATGAGACCAAAAGTGGCCGTCAGAGTCCCTCAGAAATAGGACATGAGATGGACATGCTGGAGATGCTGCTTGGCAAGGCAGATTCAACATTGGCAGAGTGTCCTGTACTGCATGCCTTGCTACCGCTGGTCCCTCTTCTGATTTTATGGAGGAAAAAAATAATCCAATGATGTCAAGTCAGCAACTTGCACCGACATTTTCAGAAATAAGGATATTCACAGCAAAAAGGCAAAAGGGAAGGTGAGTGCAATACGCCTTTGCTGTGTGCCCAAACCTTTCAATATCTCGTGCTGTAAAAGCTGGTGAATCATGCCCTGCACAGCATCACTCATGCTTAAACCTGAATCTGCTTATGTTTAAACTTTAACTCATCACTTCACGGTGGAATATTTGCCATGTCGTACCTGGAAATCGAAATTCCTAGAAAACTTCTAAAGTTAAAAAGGGCAATCCTTTCCACTGTAAATACTATTTTCTAGAAAAGTGTCGCAATTTCAAAACTGCCACACATACGCCAAAAATGGATCTATACGGAAGGCCAAGTGTCTTAACATACGTACTTTAGGTTCAGAAATAAACTACCACCCCATCATGGAAATTAAAACTTACCCTTCTCTTGATTGCAGAAGGTGATAAATCATGACACAGTTTCTCCTAAGTTTTTATTATCTTAAACCAAGAAATACGTCACTAAGAGACAGAGTGGTCAGGCCCTTGGGTGAGAGGGAATTAACACCAACGAGGAACCTAATAATCATTGATCCATCTTTATTTAATCACACTTGGACGGCGCAGACGGCATGTTCTGCCAGCTGGACTCTCCTGTGGCCAGATTAAGCGGCCTGTCAACTGTATCTGATCTGCAAAGAAATACTGCTGCCAACCAACTTGGAAAGCCCCCAGACCATCCTCCTTAATGTCAGTTGTGTTTACACCAGGATCTTTATTTTTAGCCCCCTCTTCCGAAACACTGGGTTCAGGGAAGAGCATTAGCTGAAGAGTTATTTATTCCCGCCACGCTGAGCATGCAAACCCCTCCGATGGGAGCGGGGCAGGCGCACGGCTCCCCACCTCCGTCACCCTGCCGGGTTGGCCCTGCTCGCCCCGATGCAGAAGATGGAGGCGACGGGCAGGAGCGGGATGGCCGAGTGCCACGTTGGCGTGTGCTCTGGCTAATGCTGGTGCCTGCTGCCAGGCAGCGATGGGGACCAGTTCATCCGGGGGCTGTCCCGGGGTGCACAGCAGACCCCCGGTCGTCTTTCCCCACCGGTGGGTCCCGGAGGCCATGCGGCCACCCAGAAGGTATCGACGCCGCACTCGCTCCCCGTTGACAAGGCACCGGTGATGCTTTTGTGATCAGCACGGCCCTGACCCCCCAAACCGCCCCGCTCCCTGTCGCTGCCCCCACCGCCGTTTGGGGATGCAAGCCCGGGCAGAGTGGAAACGGAGAAACCAGAAACCAGCAGGGCAGGGAGCCGAACAGCGGGCATTTGCAAGCATTCACAGATTTTCTTCCGGCTGCAGGCGACATACCGATGAGCACGCCCCGGAGAAAACGAAAGCCGTAAGGTGCCCGCGGGCGCTGGGAACGGCCGGGACCCCGGCCCGCAGCCGGGACCCCCGGGGAGCTAGAACCGGGGGGCGGAGCCTGGCTCCCAGGAGGCGGAGCCTAGACGCCGGGGGCGGAGCCAGGAACGGGGACACCCGCGCTTCGACGCGGGGCTCGGGGGCGGTGCCTGTCGCTCGGGGGCGGGGCGAGCGCGCTGCGGCCCCTCCCCTCGGCGCTATAAGGCGGCGGCGCAGAGCGCGGCTCCCGCCCCACCGCCCAGCCCGCCGCCGTCCCGCCCGGCTCCCCGACCGCAATTCCTGCTGCGCCACAGCCATGGCGGCGCTGACGGTGAAAGCCTACCTGCTGGGCAAGGAGGAGGCGGCCCGCGAGATCCGCCGCTTCTCCCTCCCGCCGCCCGCCCGCTACCAAGCCATCCACGACCGCGTCGCCGAGCTCTTCCAGGGGCTGCTGCGGGCCGGGCCGCCGCCCGCCTTCCGTATGCACTACAAGGGTGAGCGGGGGGGGCTGGGGGGGAACATCAGCGGAGCCGGGTCGTCCCCGCATCGGTGGCGGGTCGGGCCCCGAGACCGGTGCCCCGGGGGGTGGGAAGGCCTCAGGGGAGGGGGCTGCCCCCCCCCCCCCCCCCCCGGGCTCCCTGCCGTGACACCTGAGCGGGCACCTAATCCCGCGCTTCACCCTCCCTAGATGAAGACGGGGACCTGATTGCTTTTTCCACCGACGAGGAGCTGGAGATGGCGATGCCTTATGTGCAGGATGGCGTCTTTCGTGTTTACGTCAAAGGTAACGCCGCACAGCCCCGAAGGGCGGTAGCAGGTCTCCGGCATCGCGCTGCGCGCTGGCTGGCAGGCCTCCGAAAACGGGAGAAGCAAACCCTGGCCCTTCGCCTTGTGCTCAGGGGCCTGGCGTAACCTGCAGCCGTCAGGGCGGGGGGGGGAGGTTAAATAAAGGGCAGGGTAATATGCCAGAATATGAATCCTCCCTGCTGAGGTAGGTAGACACATCACAAGTTTCCTCGTAGCCCTGGCATCTCAGCTGGCCCAATGCGAGCCACTGTTGTCATGCTGGCTCCCTGGCAATGCTAGCCTGGCACCGGTATCTTTAATATCCACAACAGTACGTTAGGAAGTCTTAATTCCAGCAATTCTAGCTTATTCAGTGCATAGTTGCTCCCTAGTCCCTTCTGTTTGGGTAGGTACCTGCAGAGCTTTATCTGCAGTCCATCTAATGAGTCACAGGAGCCAGCGGCTGTTGTCCCTGTTCTCATCTGTTATGCCTCCTGGCATTTCTTGGTAACTCCCTCTCCAGAAACATTTTGTTCTTGCAGTGCTTAGCAAGGTAGGATGAGAAGCCAAATGGGGTAGTGCAGTACTAATCTAAAATAAACACGCCAAGAGACTGTTAAGGATAGGGCATGCTCAGTTTGAGGAGCAGGTATCTTTGCAAAACCCCTTCGTACTCGGTTTAAGTTCTCTTACATGCCCCCGGCTTGTGTTTGGCAGCCAGTGTAAAAATAAACTCATCTAGTAAGTCAATACTGCTCTGACAAGGGCTGTTTGTGCTTCCTTCTCCTCTGCCTCATTTCCAGCCTTTAAATAGTAACCTCGTTCTTGATGCGAAGTTTCCTTTCCTTAATAGAGAAGAAGGAGTGCAAGCGGGAACATCGCTCGCAATGCAGCCAGGAGCCTCCCCGTGACATGGTGCACCCCAATGTGATCTGTGATGGCTGTGAAGGACCAGTGGTGGGTGCCAGGTTCAAGTGCACTGTCTGTCCAGACTATGACCTGTGCAGCACCTGTGAGGGTAAAGGCATCCACAAGGAGCACAACATGGTGATGTTTCAAAGTCCACTGCTCAATCCGTTTGAGGTGAGCAAAATTTATGGAGGGGAACTAATGAATGGGATATTTCTCAAATTTAAGTCATAAGTTTCAGTTGCTCAGAATCTGGCTGTGTGAACAGTCACATGATGAACGTTGCCCTTTACAGTGGCTGCCTCGAGGACGCTGGCTCCGTAAAATGCGGCATGGTGTTCCACCCTTCCCATGGATGCACTGCTGGGGATATCCTGGCCCTGCAGCTCCATGCCAAAACTCCGAACAAGCCCAAGCCAGTGCTGCAGCGTCCAGTCCACCCACTGCAGAAGGTAAGAGGAGATGCCCTGGTAAACAAGGGAGTGGTGGAGCCAGACTAGCTGAGGTTCTGCAGCACAGGGTAGAATCTGGGTGGAAAAATAGACATGGGAACTAATCTAATCTGCTTGAAATAACTAGCACCTTTCAGCACAGAGTGGGATTATTTTAAGGCATGCTTGGGCCCATGCAATCGATGAGGATGCAGAGAGAGTATCTGGAACCAAACCAAGCTGAGCTGTTAGGTTAAGCATGTCACTACTCTACTCCAGATCTGCCTTTCAGCATGGCTAATGAGCCTTAACAATGCTAATGCCACTGATTCTCTGTTCCAGAGGTAGCTCAGAGTTAGGTTTTTGTCTCTATACTGCCTTTGTTGTGTGGTGTATGCAAGTGACAGGAAACAACCACCAAGATCTCATGGGGATACACTCTGTAGGTGCTCTTTCCCTCTGAGCTTCTACATGTGCTAACAGAAATTGTTTTTCTAGAAGCTTCTACTAACAGCCAGCCTCAGGACCCCAATGTCACCTTCTTAAAGAATGTTGGGGAGAGTGTTGCAGCTTTTCTGAGCCCCCTGGGTAAGTGACTTAGTTTGTTATCTGAATCCCTGAGACTGGCTTAAAGGTCCTCTTAACAGGAGCAGCATTCAGCTGTTGTGACTGATACTGGAACTACCTCATGCTACTAAGCCTTGAAGGCTTAATTTACTCCTGGTACTAATAATGCCTAGGCTTAGAACAGCCACTTGGTACCTTCTCAGAGCCCTCTTTTGGGAGGAAATGAGGAAAGATTTCATTAACATGTCACCACTGTAACACTAATTTTAAGTCAGTGGTGACTCAGGATTTTGCTTGGCTTATGTGGACATGGATAACTTCTGCCCTGACCCTCTAAATGTACGGCTTGTCTATCTAGAGGAGGATGACTATTTGGTACTTAATGAATCTTTGTTTAAATGATACTTTGCATTTTAATTCCTGCATGTTACATGGCAAACTGTAGGATTACAGAAACCTTAAAGCATTTAGACCAGGATTGATCCATGCTCATTTAGGACTGTGCTTTAGAAAAATCTCCATAAGACTTTCTCCATCTCAAATGCACTTCTAGGTATTGAAGTTGATATTGATGTGGAACATGGAGGACAGAGAAGCAAAGTGACTCCTGCTTCAAACAATCAAGAGAAGAACAATGCCGAGTCAAGCAGCAGTACTCTTAACCAGAATGTTCAGACCAAACCAGACTGGAATAACACAGATTCTGCTACAGAAGTAAATGCTGTTGCAGAGCAGATACAAGACATGGTGATAGATTCTGCGCCCACACAAATGGAAGATGGCAGCTTCCAGTCCCAGGTACAAGAACTATGACACTAATTTAATAATGCTTGCTGAGGCTTTACTAAAAAGGAAGATAATAATTTAGCATGCACTGTGGGATTCAATAGCAGATTAAGTGATATACAGCACCTTTGCTTTAACTTTACAGGCTTACAGCAAAGGTGGTGGGACTTGTGGTGGGTGTAACCCTTCGTTTTAAAGGCAGATAGTAGGAGCATGCATCCTACCTGGAAAGTGCTACAGCACCTGTACCTTTCTTCTTCCCATTTCAGGAACACAGTGAGTCCAGCAGTTCATCAGGGGGTGATGAGGACTGGACCCACTTATCTTCCAAAGAAGTGGATCCTTCCACAGGTGAACTGCAGTCTCTGCAAATGCCAGAGACAGAGGGTCCCAACTCCCTGGATATATCTCAGGATCCTCCCCAACCAGGACCTACAGGACTGCGAGAAGCTGCACTCTACCCACATCTCCCACCAGGTATGAGAATGTGTGCGGGTTTCATAGCTGAGAGCAGTTTTCACTCAGGAACTGTCAACTTGCCTGACATAAGCAGATCTGCTTTTAGGGATGGTAGAAACTAAGGTCACATAAATTACAGCTAAACTTGACCAAACTTTGTTAGCGGGTATAGCAGCTCTTGTAGCCTGTTAGAGATGGTCAGGTTCTTCTCCTCTTGAATATGGGCAGCCAAGTCTTGTTAAGACTTCTGGCCTTGGACTAATATGCCACTTGAGCAACATGAAAAAAGGTGGTATCCTAAATCATGTCCTTGCTATGTACTTTTCAAGGGAGCCTTTCAATGCAGGACGCAGACTAGTACATCCTGTGGCTTTTAGACAGCATTCTTTTGGTGGGGGCCAGTAACAGTATACAAGGCCACTTAACTGAGATCAGCAGCACAGAGTCCTACAGCAAGGCCAGCTGAGTCTGACTCAGCAGTTTTCTTGGCTGGTTATGTATCTTTTATCTCAAACATCTGCCTTCCTGGGAGACAAAAGGAAAGCATGTCTTCTAGCATTTAATCAGCTATGCTGGATTTACTAGGATTAGTGCTACCTACTGTGTGTTATTAGAGCCTTGGCTGGTTTGCCAATTACATGAAATATTTCAACTTTAAACTATTCTTCTCTTAACAGAAGCAGACCCTCGCCTTATTGAATCTCTGTCCCAGATGCTCTCTATGGGCTTCTCTGATGAGGGTGGATGGCTCACTCGACTCCTGCAGACAAAGAACTGCGACATTGGGGCTGCACTAGATGCCATCCAGTATTCTAAGCAGCCACCTCACTTGTAGTCTGTGTAACAGAAAGCACTTTCCTTCTAACTGAAAGCAGACAGTGCAGTACAACTCAGTGGTTCATCTTTCTTCCTGCTAAGGGTTTCTGTCTTGTGTTCCTAAGTGCTTGTAGAATGGAGGAAAAATAAATACTACTTCCTGTGATGAGTCTGAGTTTTAAGTATCACAGCTGTACTATTTTGTTTACTGTAACTTAATTAAAAGAGCAGAGGGACTAGGCTAAGAGTATGTGATGTCATCAAGCAGCTCTCTGTGCAAGGGAGGCAGCCCAGGACTGTAGGTCTGCCTTTTTGCACATACCTTGGTGTAGCCTTAGGGCTACACTTCTGAATAGGACTCAAATGCTTTGCTGGCTCTGAAGCCTGCTCTCCAGCTCTGGAAGAAAGGGTTGCTATGGGAGATCTAAACAAAGAGTACAGGGGAAAAGAGCTGTAGTTTGTAATGGGGAGTTAATCACAGAATTTAATGGTACTGGCCAGGAATCCTTAGAGCCTGGGAGCTTTCTCCCCCCCCCCCCAGCTGACCTACTTCCATTCTTGTAGCTGATGAGGTTGCTAGACAACACTGTGTAACCCTAGTACTTGCCCACTGCAACAGTCTCTTCCACCCTTATTAACCCCCCCCCCAAACACACCCATAAAGCAAGTAAACAAACAGCTTTAATTAATAATGCAGTTCTGTAAGGCTTAGAGTAAAGCTACCTTTAGTTCAGAATCTTGCCTCAGTAATCAACATACCAAATACATTAAAGAGACAAACATGAAAGCAATGCCTGAACTTCTCAGAGATCATCATCAAACTCATCACCTGTGCAGAAGAGGGGTGTACAAGAAACATTGCTAGGCTTTGGCCCAGTGTTACAGTTAACAAAGGTGCTTGCCCTCTTCATGCTATCCAAACAGTGCCTTCCTGCAGTGGTCTCTGTGGCACCAGATCCCACCCTTATCAATTGGCTTTGAGGTTCTTTGAACAACACCTCCTCCTCAACTGAGCAACTGGTGCTGGGTACCACGGTGCCAGGCACTTTCAAGGCAAGCTGCTCAGTGCTAGCAACACACTTTTTAAATTGAAAACCTGTACCTGGAAGTAGAGTTCTTCCAGCCTGTTCTGAGCATCTGCTGGCCGTACCAGCATCTGCTGCGGCAGTGCTGTGTAGCGCCAACCTTCCACTGCCCTCCTGTGGTGACAAGGTGACCCTGGCAGCATTTTTGCTATAGGGGTCAGACCATGAGAGAAATTTTTCCCACTTCGAGGGTTTAGTACGAGCAGTTGGGGTTTGTGTATTCTCCTCAGGCATCACAGACTCACAGTCAGCAGGAACCATACTCTCTCCAGAAACAGCATCTCCATCATCTTGGTCAAGCACTCCTACTAAACATTCCTTGCGCTGTAAGAAGAAAGAGAGCTTGGTTGTAAATCCAGCACGCACAGCCAAGCTGCACAGAAGCAGGCAAAGAGCGAGCAATCAGGTCCTTCAAATGTACCCAGATTCCCACCAGCCCTCTGAGGCAGAGCTGAGGCTGATGCTTTGGGTGGGCCTGCGAACTCTGGGCTGTGAAGACTCAGGCCAACTTCACTGGCACTGCAGGTAATCACAGTAGCCTTAATGATTGCATACTACACAAGTGTCACTGCTCAGTAAGGCAAAGCAGCATAGATTGCAGCTGTGCTGATGGAGGAATCCAGCTCAACCACTCAGCCTACACAAGGTGGCATTGTTTTTGCCTGACTAAAACCTGGTAGAGAAACTCCTGACAATTTTCTTCTCCTCCCCAGTCATTCAAATAGAAAAGCAGAGGAAGACTCATAAAAATTCAAAATTATGATGACACAAAAGAGGTCAGGAGAACACCGTTTTGTTTTACTGGTAGGAAGCATCTTCTACAACTAAAATACCTCAGTGGTTTTAACCTTTTTGGCTTGGTAGGCAAGCTGGAAAGCTCCATTTTCTTCTGCATACTCCTGAACATCACTGGAGAGGAAGCTCTTCTGGTGTTTTCTGGCCAAGAAAACCATTCACAAAGAGAACAGATTAGCTCTACTGTGAAATTTTTTCACAAATCACCAGAAATGTTCATAAAATGCATGGTTCTAGCAATAAGAGAAGTTCTACCCCCAAATATCAAATCCCTGCTCAGCTCAGGTCATACATTGCAACCTGCACTTTGTTCAGCTATCAGAGATGAGCTACCTCCCACACCTCCAAACCAGATGTCACCATTCCCAGGCAGGAATTAAAAAAAAAAAAAGTTCTTTCTGTACCTTTGTTCTTCCATAGTGTTCTTCCTCCAAGAACAGAACTTTTGCCTTTCTGTACTTGCCTCCTCCTCCCCATCTTCCTGATCTTCACTGTCCTTGTCCAGATATTTACTCCAGCGACTGACTTCTGCCCTTCCCTCCTACAACATTGGAGAATTACTGAAAACAGCAAAATACAAGGTTCACATTTTTGGCATTGTTAGGTATGTGCTGAATGCCTCAAATCACAAGCCAGTTTAGGACACGTTCCTGTATTGTGTTCCCAGGTTCACTATCTCAGTGGAGCAGAGCGTTTCTGTATACATCTCATTCTCTCTGTGCTGGAGCCTCTCTGACTATATACACTATTTCAGCTGTCTGAACCCATATAAAGGGATCACTGATTTCACTTCGATTCACCTAGGTCAGTATGGGTTGGTATTTACCTCAGCTTTGTAGGTATCTTACCTGCTGAACCAAACTGTCTTCACGCTGGGCTGCTATATTTTTGCCGTCATTTACAGAGTCTTTTACGCACCTAAAACAGAGGTTTAAACTAGAGTTTCTGGAGCACATTTCTGTCTGTTGATTTCTAATTTTCAAATCACCTAGTCATAGCAGAAGGGATTGGATAGAAAGCATGGACAGGAACACCGGATAGGAGGCATGTCAGAAAAAGAAAAGGATCTATAGAAAAGCAGATGTCAAATGAAGGATTTGCCAGACATATTGCCCAAATACTTGAAAAAATCTAGTTAGAGGGTAGCCCTCCTTTCTATAAAAATAGAGTAGCAAGTTTGATCTGAAGCTGCTAATCATTAAATGATAAATTCTAATTGATCATAACTAGGGATATAACAGCGTGTCTTTGGGACAACAGCTTAAACCCACTAATTATATCCCAAGCAACCAAGGAAAAAGGGAAGTTATTTCACAATGTTTTGAATTTCACAATGTTTTCAGAATAGAAATAGCAACCTTTTTGATAAAGTGAACAAAGAATGAGTTTTCTTCCCAAAGCTTAACCCTGAACCACTGCATATACGCAACTAAGTTATCTAACTAGCTTTGACTGATTTCTGAAAATAACCTTGAGTAGAAAGGAAGCTGGACCAGTTCAAGACCAGTTCAAGATTAGGCGATCTGTAAACAGATTCAGGAATGAAATAAACAGGAAAGTGCTACTCAGATTTTCCAGCCCAGCAGGAATTACACCCAAATGTTTGCACTAAACAAGTCTTTTTATCAATAGCAGCAGCGATTACTCAACAGATCCACAGTGTGAAACCCCTGAATGCCAACAGTTAGGTAGCAACAGCTTAGAGTGGAGGATGTTTTCTCTCTGAGGATGCACCTCTGTACTGCTTGTCAGTCTGTAAGATGGATAGACATCTGCACAGTCAGCTCATCAAACAGTAAATAAGAAAGACCAATTAAAAAAAAAAAAATCAAATGTTATTGCATATATTTTAATGGGTAAAGGCCTGACCAACACACACTATTGATCAACTGAAGTTATCTGAAAAAATTCCTTGTCGAAAGAAACATGCCAGGACACCAAACCCAACAAATAGCTTGTTCCTATGAGGTGACGACAAAACTGGCACGTGTCACGGCTTTACAACAGGACAGAAAACCCTCCTGTGAGCTCAAATTAGGTAACAGGCACCCAATGTGTGAAAACATGCATCAACTGTAGCACATCAAAAGAAACGAGCAGATAAAACATTAAAGACTCTACCGAGATGTCCAACTAATTGCTTCCTCTGCCTCACCCTGCAGCAAGTTTAATTTCTGGACATGCAGCCTACAGTCCAGGCCAGACCCTTGGCCATAAACCTGCAAAAAAAATTAACAAAAACAAGGCTTAGGAAGCAGCCAGAAAGAAACAGCACAAAGTGAGGCTCCACCCCAGGTAATGTAGAAGTGCTAACTAAAGTTAGCACGTACGGCTTGCGATGTCTGGGTAGGGCGAGCTGCCACCCTGGGCTCCCCACTGCCACCCTACAGGGTTCTCCGCCACCACGCTGGGCTTCCTTCCCATTGCCACCGCACAGGCCTCCCCCCGCGGCCCGGCCCGGCCCCTCACCTTCTGCACCGCCTGCCGCTGGCCGCACACGCTGCAGCTCCACTTGCCGCTCCGCTTGGCCTAGGAGGGGGCAGAGGAGGTCGGTCAGTCGCGGCCCACGGCCCGCGGCCCGCTCCCCGGCCCGGCCCGGCCCGGCCCGCACCCACCTGCTGCACCTGGAAGAGGCGGCAGGAGCAGCACCGCAGCGCCCAGAACCGCGGCGCCATCCCGCCGCCCGCCATCGCCACGGCAACGCGCGCCTTCCGGCCACGTGACACCCCCCGCCACCAGCGAGTCGCCCGCTCTGCCCTCGAGTCCGCCGAGCTCCCCCCCACCCGGTGCCGTGCATTGGCGGGGGGGGGTGGGGGTGGTGCGTGTGTGTATAACAGAAGTGACCTTCTTCCAGGAGGAAAAACAGGTCCTGTTTGCGCCTGCAGAACCAACGGTCCTGTCTGCACTCACCTGAAGCTGCGTTATATGAAAAGTCAATACACAGACTAATTAAAAAAAAAAAAAAAAAAAAAAAAAAAAAGGAAGGGGGGGAAAAAGGGGGATAAAGGGAAGAGGAAAGGGGGGAAGGGGGTGGAAAGGGAAGAAAAAAAGAAAGGAAAAAAGGAAAAGAAAGAAAAAAGGAAAAAACAAAGAAAAAAGGAAAAAGGAAAAAACAAAGAAAAAAGATGAAAAAAGAAAAAAAGAAAAAAGAAAGAAAAAAAAAAAGTCAGAATCCAGTCACACCTAGTCTGCCCTTTTAGATAACCACCAAGGACAAAGAACAAGCAATATTCCGTGAGCTCAGAGAAATAAAAGGCAAAGTAGCCTATAGGATTCTGGTTCATTTATTGAGTACATGACAGATAAGACAGACAGACAGTGTAAAATCACATGTATTATTTGTACTTTTAAAAAATTACAATAAATTACTGAATAATTAGTAAAAGCAGTTTTACTAACGGCTGCTCTCCAATGATACAGGACAGAGGAGGCAGAGAAATAAGAAATATGTACCAGCTGTGAATACATACAGAGAATGTCACACGGAGTAATTAACACTGACTAGCACACCAAGTAGTGTTAAATGGGAATATCCAACCATACATGTCCTTCCCATCCTTTATACTCCAAATGCCAGCCAGAAGCTGTAGCAAACCTTGCCTTCAGTGCAGGGTCTGCTCTCGCCGAGCAGCAGCATCTCTCGCTCTGGCCCTGCAAGGCAGATGCCTGCGTACTGAGATGAATTTATCTGTAGGAACAGCATTAATTCTCCTTCCTTGGAGCGCATGTCCTACTACCAGAAGGCTAACTCTTAGTTTCCTCTGGTCTTAATTGATTTAAAAGAGCAGTCACTCAGTCTCCCAGTTATTTTGTCTCTAACTGGAAAGAGATCTAGTCTATTGAGGTTTCCCATAATGGGCTGATGACAGAGGGCCACACTGCTTTGAATTCTTCCTCTTTAGGTACAAATGCCCTTTGTTGTGTAGTAGTTTCTAAGAGCATGTCCACTGCTGGACTCCTTGTACAGGAGATGTTCAGAAAGGACAGACTGAGCAGCAGCAGGTGGCCCAACACTCCTGCACATCTTCCAGCCCCAAGCATTTGCAAAGGCTGACTGATCTGAGTATTCTTAGGGGTCCTCCTAAAAATTGGACCCATCACTAGCTAGTAAAAACAGAGAATCAGCAAGAAACAACAAACGTTTTCTGTACTGACAGGGAAAGTCCAGCAGACCAGTGTGCCACTGCCCTGTAACACTGATGCTTATTCACTGACTTCTAATTTAGGAACTTACTCTCTCATTATAATCGTCATGAGCCCATTGATTCACTTAATATTACTTCTGCACTGAAGTCAAGGAGCTTGTGGCTTCCCAGACAAACTAAAAACAATGGCTTTCAAAGAATTAGAAAAGCAAATGCTAGAAAACCAGGTTTGTCTGAAAACTCCTGAACACTGAAGGGAAAGAAAGTGATCATACACTATGAAAATGCCAAATCACATCTGAAAGAAACCTGCAGATCTGAGAAATGTCTGTGTTTAGATCTTAGGGTGCTGGGAACAGTGGGGCACATTTGCATTATAGCTGCTGAGTCACAGAACAGCATTGAAGAACTTACAAGACTATTTATAGGTCAGGGTCCTATAGCACTGGACTACACTGCATTAGCTCTCAGACTGCCAGCCAGAGGTGAACATGGTTTCAAGCCAGGCTGCATCTGCTGTGCAAGTTACCCAGAAACCTACAGCAAATAAGGGCAGGCAAGGAGCAGTTACTGTCTGAAATAAAACTTCATTAAAATAAAAGATAGCAAAAGGCAGACATGCATAATTTATGGTGGTAATTCTATATGTCAGGGGCTATTAGGTTCTAATGGCTCTTGAGAATGTAAATCTAATTCCGTCAGCCAGAGTAGCCAAAGAAGCACCTACACAAAAACAGTCACTGTCAGAAGCTCCTTATTGATTGGAATCTATTGTAATTGTGTAGTTACTGGTCTCTGATTAAACAAAAAAAAAATCCCCAACACAAAATACCAAACCATCCTGCCATCTGCCACATTATCTCCCTGTTTTTATCTCCCAAAGACAATTCCTGCTTTCCTGAGTTCACCCTGACACGGAGGAAAGTTCATAGTCACTGGATGAACTGAACTGCCTCTCTACCTTCTTCTGATCTTTGATCTTTTGCAGAATGTTGACCTTTTTCTCAAAGTAGTTTACAAGGGCTGTTTCTGTCAGCATGGAAGCTAAGATCTGCTCAAAGGAGATAGACCAGTCAGTATCAATGGTGCTACCATACCTGGCAGCTGAACTACTGCCTTCGCAACCAACCAGGACTGTGTCGTCTGCAATGTCTTCACACTGCAGGGAGCCTGTGCTGACCATGGAGTAGGAAGACATGGACATATCATCTTTGGTTTCATCATCTGATAGCAGCTGTAAAGGAGAGCCTTGTCCTTCCCCTGACCCATCTCCTAGAGTTTGGTTCTCCTGCTGTGTTTTTTCAGGTTGAGCATCTCCACAGGTTTTGTCCTCATGGTCAGCTTGGGGTTGCTGCTCCACCGCTGAATTCTGACTCTGTTCAGATGTTGGTGACTCCTCTTCACTCACAGGATCTTGGGTATTGTTTGCTTTGCAGTCCTCAGACTTCCTCATGGGCCTGTTGGAGAATTTTTTTCCAACCTCCCCAATTCGCAGAAGGAGACTGGCTACAGTGGCAATTGCATGGTACAGCTCTTGCTCCACTGGGTCCTCACTGAACATGTTGTAAAGGGTCTTGCATAACTCTATGAATTGTTCCTTTAAAAAGCAAAGACCGAAAAAATCATACTTCAGGCTGAAAAATGTTGACAGTGGCAGATCATAGAGTATCTCAAGTTGGAAGGGACCCATAAGGATCGAGTCCAACTCCCTGCTCCTTGCAGGACCACCTAAAGCAAAACCTACGACTAAGAGCATCATCCAGATGCTCCTTGAGATGAAGCAACAGGCACCACCTTGACTGACTCCTTGTTTATCTGCCTCCCTCCCAGGTAAGTGGCAACTTATTGCACTAATTCAGAACAGTCCAATACAGGCAAAATCTTCTCTCTCTGCCGTAGCGGCTAAATTGAGACACAGCTAGCAGTTTAACAGTGGTGGGGCTTTTGGCTGACAGATGAACAGAGTACTAACGTATTCACATCTGAGAAAACCTAAGGTTTTACTTCTGTTCTGCTACTCTTTTGTGGTCAGCTTCTAAGCATTTCCAAACTGGTTTAAGTAGCACCCATCAAGGAAATTAGAGACTGAAAAGATCACGCCAGTCATCAGACTCTTTCCTGTAACCACATTCTTTGCTCTCCACCAAGCAGCTGTATGTAACTTGAGGCAATGCAAAACCAAAAAAGCCAAACAAGTTTATATGACTGATGGCATATTTGAAACATACTGCTCTGGAGAGAAAAACATAGACTGCAGTTCTTATAGGAAAAATTGGTCTGGGAGGCAGAGGGAATCAAATACATTTGATTGGTGGAAACAAAGCAGTTTGTCCATGTCCACTGAGGAATTCAACACAAATGTGTGGAATTAGAGGTTTTTAAAGCCCACCAGACCAGAACAGCAGGGCATTCTACAGGCAAGGACTGAGTATGCTGGCAAAATGGCTGCACATACTGCAGAATTCCCCACTAAGCTGTTAGCCATCTAACTGGAAACCTTCACATTCGCTTCTTACCTGGCTCATTTTGGGGAGATCTTTAATGGTTTCTTTCTTTGACTCTTTTTCCTTGGCCCACATTCTTAGGTAGTATCTATAGTCCTGTGGACTGGTACCTTTCTCCTCTGCAAGGCAAGAACAAGCCAATACTGTCAGGTGGTTAATGGCTTCAGACTTAAAAAGTGAATGCTGCGCCAGCAAAAATCATGCTGGAAGCACGTTTTATTGACAGTTCAGGAAAGCATCTACCAGGAATGCTGCATTGTTTTCTGGTTTACCTGATCCAGCTCAGTAGAGCAAAAATTTTAACACTGCTGCATCAGCTTGACTTCTCATAAATGAACTCTATGAGTTGACAACTTACCAAACATGATTTAAAAATGTTATGATCTTGGTATGTAAAAGAGTCAGAGCAGTAAGGCATAAAAAAGATTTATTTCCCAACTCACATCCCACTTTACCTCTGTCCACAATGGACACTTTGAAAGGTCTCCTTGACACAGCAACGGACAATGAACAGTTCATATTATGAGAGACACAAGACTAGAATGTGGTCTATTTATGATGAAATTACCTTTTTCTGGACCATTTTCACTTCTCCTTTCTTTATCTTCTTGTGTTTCTAAAAAATTACGGAATTATAAAAGAATGATTAATAGCTGATTTTCAGCAATACAACACATGAAGAACATAAGACAACTCATATACAAATTAAAACCATACAAGAATATATTTAATAGAAGTTAGACCTCACACTCCCACTGAAAAAATAGGTTGAAGAGCTGAGGTAGAGGGCAGAACTCTTAAAAGAAAGTGTGAAACACAGATACGAAAGACAGCTAAGCAATGTGATACCTTAAAGACAAAGAAGTTCAGTTATCCAAAGCAGGATAATGAATGGAAAAAAACCAAACCACTACTGAGCACATACGTGACTAATATCTACACTCGCCATTATCCAGTGACCGAACTGACACTTTGGGAGTAATGTGCAGAGTCTAACTTCACAAACTTCGCTTCTGGTTCCCTATATTGTCACTAGACTATATAGGAAGTCTTGGCTCAACTCAGACTGTTAAGTTAGCCACCTAGCAGCAAACAGCACAACCACCCCTTGTACTTACTCACTCAGATTTTTTTTTTTGAGCATTATTACATCTTGGTAAACATTTAGCACAACTGACATACTTTGACCTCCTATGTGACAATCCCTAAAATTATATTTTAAGAAATACAGTACATTAGTCTATTAACAGTTTTACAATTCAATGGCATGCATCCTTATTCCATTAAATTAGAAGACTGTGGAGTACGCACAGGTATCATCGACCCAGGCCAGCAAGCCCAGCACCCCCCACACTCTGCTCTGAGCATATTTTCCACCCACCAGTTTCTAGGGTGAGATAAATTCCACTGAAAGAAGCCAGACAAAACCTATTTTGACCAAGGCTGAAATTCATTAGGTAGAATATACTGAAAGATATCTAACTACTTATAGCACTTTATTCATAGTGGGAGTGTCATGAGACAGGAGCAGCAGCAACAACTTCAGGGTATTTAAAATAGCACCCTGATGCTAGCAGATGATATCAGCATTATAGCCATGCTCAATGCATGCACATAATTCATGGACTGACCTTGAGACTCATAGTGCAGGCAGAAATCCAGCTCTGAGACAAAAGGAGATACTTGAGCAGCAGAAAAAGGGGTTGAGGGGACAATATCCCAGATAAAACAGAAGAAAAGGCCAGACAGACACAGAGAAGGAAACAAAAACAAGAAGAGAGACAATGAGACTTGCATGAAAAACCTAAATCACGGTGGAAGACAGGCTGGTAAAAGCACACTGCTCCTCCTCAGCAGTCTATGACTGTGCTTCAGAGCATGCTGTGTCCTGCATGAAATGGGCACTGAGGAGTTTAAGCTCCAAACTTCTTTCCCATCATGCAACAAAGACAGCAAACTCAAACACACTGGCAATCTTAACACACTGCCACCATGAGACCATGCCTTGCACAAAATCACTATCATAGCACATGGATTTATGCTGCAACTCCTGCCTAAACTGAGAGGTAAAGGCAGCAGTGTTGCATTACCTTCTGTTGTAACATCCTCTGTGAAATAACTTGTGGCCTCCAAAGCAGACTCTGTCTCCTCTGGATTCAGAGCTGTATGTACAGAGAAGGAAATGTTAAGATCTCTAAGATAATTGAACAGCAGTATCACCCACTTCATTAGCAAAATTCATGAAGCATCCCTTTTCAATTGCATGTCAGAACAGACCATGCTCAATAGTAGCAGTGTGTAGAAGCAATCACTCACCAGGAGGCAGATGCAGTTTGTAGAGTACTTTGAGTTTTTCAGTGAGGTCACCATGGTACATCCCACCTGCGAAGAAAAAAAAAAAAAAAAAAGTTCAGAAAAATAGCACTTAGGATGAAGAATGTCCCTCTGCTCACAGGCTCAAAACAGAATGAGTTCACACGCAATCGGGAAATGCTAACTGCACAAAGCCCTATGCAGAAGCAGTAAAGAAATCCACAGCAAAGCTGCATCTTGTTGGTTTGCCACCTACTGTTTCCCAGAACAGGAGACTGCCTAGCAGCAAAAAGGCATCTTTTGTTCTGCCTGAGGCTTCCTGTAAGGTTGTCACCCTCCCCTCATGATACTGCAAACACCACTATCTCCTTTTAGTTCTCTGCTTGGAAAAGGACAGAAACATTTTTTGCAATATTCCATTATCTCCAAAAACACCACTTACTCATCCCTGTCACAAACTCCTTGAAGTTAATGAGACAATCCCTGTTCTCATCCAGAAGCCGGAACAAACGCCCTGCTAGCACAGGCGTATGTGCGCCACAGGACCAGGGGGTCAAACTGATGAACAGCTCCTTGAACTGCTCCATGTCTATGCGATACTGCTCCAGGTAGGGTAAACTCTGATCTCGGCGGGCAGCTGCAGCACGATTGTTTCCCCAGTAACAGCTCATCAGATACTTTGCCTTTGGAGGGAAAGGATTAACAGATCAGATTATACTACACTACAACAATCCACAGGAGTGGAGACTTTGTTATAGCTCAAGAACAGCATTGAGCAAGCAAAGAAGAGACATTGCAGGACACACTGTTTATCTCCCCCATTATTCCTAGTGCTACTTCACTACAAAGTAATATGAAATGAAGGAAGAGACAGGGATTTCACAAAAAGCACAAAGAACAATTTTAAGTGAAAAAACCAAAAAACATATTTCAGGTTTGAATGAAATGACGCTTGGGCTTTCTGCAAATGGAACATTTAGAACTAAGCCTCTCTTTCTGAGTCTATAGCACAGTGCAAGCGAGTTTGCAGTGATTTTGGTAAACACAGATGGGTAATACCACTCTTTTAAAAATACATACATCGACAAATAGAGGCAAAGCACTCAAGTAATTTTGTCACAATTATAGAGCAAGTCAATGGCAAACTTGAGAATAAAAATTGAGGTACCGTCAATCCTAGCTCCCTGTTCTAAGTGCTATATGACATTCCTTTCCATTGACTCCACAATCTCTTTCTGAATAAGTATCATTCAAATACTGTGAATGTGGTTTGGCCATCTTTGGGGGGAAAAAAAAAAAATCAATCAGATAATAACAGGGCCAATCTTACTGGCACCATGTATAACAGAATGCCAAATCTGTGTCCGATAGGTTGGATTAAGAATCAAAGCAAAGTCACTGCTTCCCTTTCAACTTATTTTGGTGTTTGTTCTCTCTGTGTGAGAACACATTCCTCCTCACTCTAGCTTCTTACCTTGAACACTACATACAGCTCTTCTAGCTCTTCAATAGAGAAACCAATGTCACTAGACACAGCTCGGACCTACAGTAAGGGAGAAAATAGGGTGAACAGTTTATTTCAAAGCTAGAAAAATTAAATATGGCTCACTGAAAAATCTGTGTAACATAGAAGAGAAGAAAACAAGTGCAAGGAGATATGACACAGGACGGGAGGGAAAACTTAACCATTCTAATACCTCCCATTGTTATGGATTACAGGTCAAGACGACAGTTTCTGGTCAAGCAGAAACTGCTGACATTTTGAGCAGCCAGAAAAAATTACTGCGCTTATTTACTGTTTGTGCAGACCTGACTGTGAAGACTGTGTTGTCCCTCCCTCTTGTTTTTATCTTCAGATGTTTGACTTAGATGCATTGAAAAACAACAGTGAAAGAAACACATGGATGAGGTTCCCCACCTAGGACATGGGAGATAATTGCAACAGATATGGATACTCCCCTTGGGCCATGAACCCTTCTGTAAAATTCCCTAACGTGCTAGCATACTCTATAAATGGCAGGAAAATAATTATCCGCTAGTTAGCTTTTCCCAAAGATTCCAGGCAAGCAGTAAGAGACACCACTAGACAGTGGAGACTATTACAAGGCCTACAAGTGGTTTTTATCTCCCTCCATGCCAAATATCTCATTCAATCATGCCCTAGCGCTTCGATCCATTTTATTAGATTAACTAGAACCATGTGAAGAAGAAAACTGAAAATCCATTATTCCAGCCAGGAAATCCGTTTTTTTTACATGAACTGCAATTCTTTAAGTCACTTAAAACTGGGTCTGCTACAGCACAAACTTTCTAGATGCTCACAGCAAAACACATTCCATTAACATGCCATTTGGTAGCTCATTCAATCTGGGAGTCACATACCACACTCTTCTTGGCTGTATCCTCCAGAGACTGGATCACTTTCAGCCTTTGTTTAAAACGCATTTGTTCAATGTCATCTGCCTTCAGGTTGCTAAATTTCTACAAGAAAGGAAGCAGACCAGGTCAACATCATCTCCTAAAGAAAGAACAACCCCTGTTCAATTACATGTTATTTACCAAGTGTACTATCCCCCCAGAGATGATCTAAAACCCCCAAAAGCCTTTTACCAGCAGCAAGAAGATGAGAAAAAACTTGAGCTGTATTCCCTATTCACCCCTGTCCTGCAAGAGAAGTCATTCGGAATTCACGAGAAAACCAACATCAGAGGTTTCTAAAGAAAAACTGGAAAAGCATCTGTCAGGACTGACAGAAATACAGATCCTGTACTGTGGCAGCGTATTGGGTCTGCATGGCAAGGTTTTTTCTGGTAGAAGCTTCCCCTATGTCCAACAGAGCCAATGCCAGCCAGCTCCAAGATGGACCCGCTGCTGGCCAAGTCCGAGCCCATCAGCAACAGTGGTAGTTCCTCTGTGATAGCAGATTTAAGAAGGGGAAAAAAACCTGCTGCGGCACAGAAACTGCAGCCAGAGAGGAGTGAGAACATGTAAGAGAAACAACCCTGCAGACCCCCAGGTCAGTGAAGAAGGAGGGGGAGGAGGTGCTCCAGGTGCCGGAGCAGAGATTCCCCTGCAGCCCGTGGGGAAGACCATGGTGAGGCAGGCTGTCCCCCTGCAGCCCATGGAGGTCCATGGTGGAGCAGATCTCCACCTGCAGGCCAGGGAGGACCCCATGCCAGAGCAGGGGGATGCCCGAAGGAGGCTGCGACCCCGTGGGAAGCCCACACTGGAGCAGGCTCCTGGCAGGACCTGTGGAGAGAGGAGCCCACGCTGGAGCAGGTTTGCTGGCAGGACTTGTGACCCTGCAGGGGACCCACATGGGAGCAGTCTGTGCCTGAAGGACCACAGCCCGTGGAAGGGACCCACGCAGGAGCAGTTTGTGAAGAACTGCAGCCCATGGGAAGGACTCACACTGGAGAAGTTCGTGGAGGACTGTCTCCCGTGGGAGGGACCCCATGCTGGAGCAGAGGAAGAGTGTGAGGAGTCCTGCCCCTGAGTAGGAAGGAGCAGCAGAGACAACGTGTGATGACCTGACTGCAACCCCCGTTCCCATTCCCCGTCCCCCTGTGCTGTTGTAGGGGAGGAGGTAGAGAATTCGGGAGTGAAGCTGTGCCTGGGAAGAAGGGAGGGCTGGGGGGTAGGTGTTTTAAGATTTGGTTTTATTTCTCATTACCCTACTCCGATTTGACTGGTAATAAATTAAGTTAATTTTCCCCAAGTCGAGTCTGTTTTGCCTGTGATGGTAATTGGCAAGTGATCTCTCCCTGTCCTTATCTCAACCCACAAGCCTTTTGTTATATTTTCTCTCCCCTGTCTAGCTGAGGAGGGGAGTGATAGAGCGACTTTGGTGGGCATCTGGTGTCCAGCCAGGATCAACCCACCACAGGCAGAGATAAGAGAATAGACAGGTTGTCATTCCTTCCAGACTTGCTTTTTTCTAGGACCCATATGAGATTCAGCTAGAAACACCAAAGTTAGGAGGCTTTTCTACTGACTAGGTCAGACAAGTAAGATGAATTTGGTGACATTCTTTTATGAAAGAAGCCAAGAACAAACACAGATGGCAAATTTGAAGAAACAAACAAATACCCAGCAAAATGATAGCTGCCTGCCTATAAGCAGCTAGAAGGGGACAGGATGAAAAACAGGAGATAAGAAGGGAAATTAATCCACATTTACCACAGCGTAGCAGAGAACTGTCAAACACCAGTTCTCTTGCCTGTGTTCTTTCCATCATTCAGATACAAATTTCTTACGAGTTTGTTCTCAGTATGAATAATGAGGTACACCTCCACCAGTGGAGAGGTATTCCAACAGCGTTGGCACCATTCTCAGGTTACCTTCCTATTACTATAATGTGGATCACAGAACGGGATTCCTGTGCACATGAACTGGGATGTTTCCGTGTTTCTGCAGTATACCTCACAATTTTTACCCTGAATTTGCCTCCCCAACTCCCTAGCACTGACAATCCTCAGATACAAGTAAGAACGGAGACTTTTTTGGCAAAGCAGGAAGAAATCTCCAGTCTGTAATTTTTACTTATTTGCAGTCTTCATTTTCGTCTCCACTGGTGTTGGGGAGACTCTTTGTAATCCGCAATAGCCAACACTGTTAGGCTCTACTCATACCAAACAGGTGGATTAATGGCTTGAGCCTGCACTCCTTAAGCACCTCAAGCTATGAACACTGTTCAAATTCTGGCTGCACAAAGTACAAAACTGGATGTTAGCAGAGAAAAATCTCTTGGGCAAAAACTAAGCCAGAAGCTTACCTCATAGGATGTTTTGATGAGTTCAAAGATGTCGATTTCAAGTGGTGGGTCATCTCCACTCGTCAATAAGGCATGCAAGTGGGGAATAGGGGGAGAGATGCTCTGTCTGTTAACTACGTTGTCCAAATATCTGTGGGGAAAAAACAGAATAAATGCAACACTCCAGGATTAGTGTCCAGGAAAAGAAGTAATATCCTAAATGCATCATTCCCAACTTCTTTGTATCATTAATCTAAACATGTAGGAAAATTTAATTCTTCCCTGCTAACCTGCAATGCTACCCTCATTGTAACTGAAGTAAAGTTGATTTTCACCCTATTTTTGGGGTATCTACTCTTCTTAAAGTGGGCTCCTAGACATAAGCTGAAGATCTTGCTGCACATAGAAGAGATTCACATTTCAAACAAGAAAATCTTACATTTACTAGACTTCGGAAATATCTGCTTGACAAAGTTTTATGTTTCTAGAAGGCGATTCCTGCCAGGATCTGTTCTTAATAGTAGATCAGAATTCTTCTGTGACTTTTGGATAAACAACCCTTCAAAGTTCAAATTCAAACTGAGACGCAGGAATGCATTATGCTGCAAAGCAAACAATTCCAGAAATATGGGATTCCTCCATACTTGAGCCAAAAATTAATTTCAGCTGTTGTAGAAAGCAATAGAAAACCTCTCTGGAGCTCAAGTTTCATCCTAGAGTGTTATCTGTGACCTGCTATATAATGGCATTAGGTAGAAACAGATGATGACTAAAAGGGTACTGTTACTATTCAGTTATAAATAAGAACAATGAATGGTACCTGCCCAGAATAGTCATGGCTTCACCTTCATCACAGCACTGTAACAACTTCTCCATGTTGGCATCAAGTATGGCCAATGACACCTGCAAGATAAACTTGATTCCCTCATAGAAAAAACAGTCGACAATGACCACGGCACTCTCAAAGGGCATGACACTGAGAAAGAGAGTGAGAAACCAGGAAAGGGATATGGTGGAAATCACTCCTAGGTCCTGCATCTTCTCTGACAGCTGTGGAAGATACTCTCGTGTAAGTTCTTCAAAGATGCCTTGGTCCACCAATGCACCTGGAAAAACAAACAAAAACAATGGTAGAACTCGAATTGGTGGTATCATGGTACTATACCCAAGCTAATCAATTATTAAACAAAATAGTGTGAGTTCACTTTAATTTCATATAAGCCTCTTAACATCAGAACTAAAAATTAATGCATTTATTTAGATTTGTTCCCTGTTCTCAATAAAAATAACATATTTAGATAGAGACTACTCCTACGTTGCAGCACATGCAGAAACAGAATCTCTCATTGATCTATGCATTTTCCCTGAAAGGAGGGGTGGCGGATTACTGATATTATGGTATTTACATCAAACTATACTCTTTTATACAGACCAACTTTAAAAGCCCATGAAGCGGTGCTTTCACTAACCTTTCCTGGGAGCCTATTCCAAAGATTTAATACATCATTCAGATGGGTAAAAAATAACCCAATAATTTTCTTCTAGATATGTCTCCTTACTGCTAATGGTCCCTCCTGCTACCAATTTTTAGTGACTTCATCTTCCTTGTTACTACAAGGTAGTACTACTACCTTGGTAGCCTGTAGTGTCTCTTCCTACGTCTCCATCACACACCTGCAACTTTAAAGGGAACAGCGTTGTGCTTCATCATCTTTAAAATGCATCACATTTAATTCATTCTGAACAACAGAATGTTCCTGAGAAATGCTGGTGCAACTGTAGCTGAAAATCCAGGCTCCAGCATGAATTTGACAGAGACTCACCCACTACTCTTGTGTTGTAGTAATCTGGCAACATCCGCTCACATAAAGCCACTAGGAGCCAGAAAGCCTCTTCCTCATTGCAGTATAGCAACAGTACTGACGTAACAATGTTCATGGCCTATGAGCCGGCAGAGTTAAATATGAAGATATAGGAGAGAAACATGAAGATGTTCATGAAAGCTCTGTCAATACAGACCAGCTAAACTTAAAAAGCTTGAATACAGCAAAACGATCACTAAGAGTCACATCTATTTCCAGCTTTTACTGGTATCTGAGTCAATAGATGACCTTGAACCAATTTACGTTCCTGTTTCAGTTCCTCCTTTTGTGAGGCAGCAAATAATACAACTACTTTTTGTCAAGCACTTTCATTAATCAATATGACTAAGTATCATTTTCAAAGTTTTCATAAAAACCTTTGTAACAATTTGGTCATAACAGAACAACATAATGGGAACCTCTAATACCAGAGCAATACACAAAATTAATCTGAATTTCCACTGGGTTGTTTCACAAACCAGCAATTGGCTTCATTGTCAATATACTGCTCATGTGCATCATCACTTATTCAATTTAATTGCTCTTTTTAATGAAACCAGAAGATGTTTTTGCTGAACTAGGGAAAGCTCTAGGAGGAAAACTAGTAAAAGACTGTAAATTACACCTAAGAGAAATGTGCAAAGTCTATTTAAATGCTGTATCCAAAGGATAGCTAAGAGATCTTAAAACATAACCACTTCTTTCCTACTCTCACACCACCACATGGACAGCATGAAGGAAAAACTTGAAACTGAACAAAAAACTGCAGAAAAAGTCCAAGCTAATCACGGTCACCACGTAGGACTAACAAGTCTAAGACTTCAGTCTTACCTGACAGTACCCAATTGTTGGATTTCTGAATGCATAAGCTGTTAAGACTCTCCGGAGGGCAGCAATTCCCAACTCATTCTGGAAGGCAGGATGTTCTGGCATAGAACGGTGCAGATCTCTCTCAATTTCCTCTGTAGCAAGACTGTACTTTCCCATTGACTTTTCCACAAGATCCGCATAGTAACCAGGATGAGTCACCATTTCGTTCCAAGCCCCTGTAATGACAAACAAATACTGCTTCATCTCTTGAACTCTGGAATACAGATTTTACGCCCAAAGTTTCAGAGATAAGGCAGCCAGGAAGCACTACATGAAGTCATCAACTACCAATAGATATGAAAGTACAGTAACAAACTCATTGTTAAATCATCATGTTAGGGTCTAGGTCCCAACACTGAAACACACACAAAGGAGGCCAAAGGGCTACGACACTCAAAGAAAGACATCTCAGGAATGCGATAACTGCATTTTTGGCAAAAACACCATGAAGTATCATTCAGGTGGAGTTAACTTCTGATTAATTTCTTCTGAAATGAGCTAAGATTTATACCTTTTCCTTTGAGATGTGCAGAAATCTTATTCCTGCTAGCTGTCAAAGTATCCAGCACAACATCCTACCTGAGAAAAGGAGCCACAGCTCTCCACGAAGATTCTCTGGGATTCCTTTTTGCACCAGGCCCCTAGTCTTGGCAGTGCGATACATACACATCCCTCGCCCATATTCAGAGAAATGAATGTTCCAAGACTCTTCCTTCATCTTCTCCTTTGCCTTCACAGAAACAAATATGGCCATTTTAGGAGATTAATGGATTTTTATGTTTGCAGGACAGGTGACTTCTGGGTATACGCAGGCCTACACTTCACAAGAGAAATGCATTGTGACATTTAAAGCCTTTCTTCTTTGGGCTGAATAAAGGGGTGTATGCTAATCTACACTGTTCTGAATCAGTTCTGACCTTGCTTGAAGTCAAGTCTTTACAATACTAACATGGGCTGTGCAATGGCATTTACACCTTGCAAATCTCTACATAAATGCAAACAGAACCATGGTCTAAGACGATTAACTAGCAAGCAGAGATACCAGTTCTCTGCTTTCTTGTACTGAAGAAAAGTAGTTCTTCACAGACACGAACTTACATCCCAGAAGCACAGTAACACTAATTTCTCAGCCTCTAGTCAAGTATCTCACGTATCTCAGTACTGATAAAGTAAGCCGACGGTCAGGTTACATCTATGTAGCACTATCATTGTGACAGACACAGCAGTGATACTGCAGGACTGACTAGGGATAAAATACATTTTCAGTCTTAGAGCACGACAGGAAATCTGCAACCTACTACAAACTATTTAGAATTAATTGTTTTAAGTTAAAATATTATTTACCCCTTTGGGTCCCAAGAGCTCCTCAGAATTTCTTCTGAAGAGTTTGAGTAGTCCCTGTGAGGCTGTTGGCACTTCCCCAGCACAGAAGTTGACAGGTCGATTGCTGAGAGCAGACGTGGGGCTAACTGCAAGTGGGCTGCTGGAAGGCAACTCTGGAACCTCCTGAACAACAGAACATAAAGCATCTGAGCTCAGGCAGCCTCCATCCTCTGCTAACTGTCTAACAAACAGACATCATTCGCTGGTAACGAGCACTGTTAACACACTGTAAGGAGCATCACTCTGAAAAGTTGACAAATGCTCCTCCCAGCTATTTTCTTAGTACCTCACAACCAGGATCAGCCAAATTCCACTTCCATTCCCTCTCAATGCTGCATGGTTTCTTGGATGGCGTTCTCTGCAAGAAGTCAGAGATTCTCTGTACCAAGAAATCTCGGTCTTTCAGATTGGCAAAGAAGAAGGTCATTTTACTTTTAGTGCTGATGGACAGAGGGCTGGGCAAGACACTGGAACTATCTGCTTTCTCAACTATTGTCACCTAGAAGACAAAGACAAGGGCCATTTGGATCTAGCAGATGCTCCATTATCTACAAAGCACGGCACAAAAGACAGAAGCACACAAAAGACAGGAAAGGTCTGTAGTCTTAATATACGGCTAAGAAATCCCCACCTCCCTGAGAGGAATGATGAGATGACAGGCCTCCTCTGCCTTGCTGGCAAAACAGATGTAATTGTTGGAAACAAACATCTGGCCAGGAATATGCATCTTGTTGAATGGTGTCCACAAGGTACAATCTGTATGTCCATCCAGGCATTCATCCTTGGGCAACCGGAAAGTGGCACGGTAGCACTCATTTTTGGCTCGAGCATCCAGGTCTCTGGGGAAAAGTAAAGAGTAGTCCCCAGAGGTTTTTCCTCCCTTGAAAAACCCACTCAAACACTCACGTTAAGTGTTCATTCCAATCACAACCTTCAGACTGTGCTGTGTATTCTTAGTATTCACTTCTCTAACTGAGATGCCACCCCTTATCTGACTCCTCTTTCAGCCTTCAGACATGCTTCACTGACAAGGTATGTCCTGCAATACAAGGTAAAATATGCAAGCACATCTGCGAAACTTAAATATTACATCAGATTCTGAAACTGCAGAGAAGAGTCCCCAGCAGGAGGATTTATTACAATATAAATGTATATTACTTTTTATAAATCTTCAACTTCAGACAAAGGGGCTGATGTAAATTTCTTCTTTCACATTTCTTTTTTTTAAACAGGATTTTCAAAAGTTTCCAGTTGAAAATTCCTTTTGACAGTGCCTAGTCATGCATGAGAAAGACATGAGAGTGTGTGTGAATTCAGTACCAATTTGGGATGGAAAAAAAAAAAAAGAATAGGCAGAGGGCTAATGACTGAAATAAGTGATGCAGCCCCTGGAGTGAGACAACCCCAGTGGCACCTGGGAGCTACATCACATTTATTATTACAATCCCCTGTTATCTGTCTTCTCTTCTCACTGCTGGAAACATATACCTTTTTAATGCAGAGATGTTCTTAAGAGGCTTCCTGGGCTTCGGGAGGGACTTGTCCTGCAGGAAGCTCTCATTATCCAATAGCTGCCGCATAGCGATGTTAGCCAACTGCTCCATCAGCTTGAATGTCTCGTTGATGTTGAGAAACATGGAAAAATAAAGTTCACTGTCCCTTGTGCTTACTTTAATGCACTCAGGGAACAGCAGTGTAGCATTTTTTTCTAGCTGGGTTACATCCACCCACTGGATCACCAGTGTAACTGGGAAAAAAAATTAAAAAACCCCTACAATTACAATTTGATACAAAACAACAATCAGAAATTAAGCTCAAGCAGCCAGTAAGCTCTCAGTGTAGCAGCATTTTTCCCCTCTTACACATGGACAGTTCTTTTCTACATACTTCTACTGGGTTCTCCAAAAATACTTGGAAATAATCTTTGGGATTAACTAGACTAGAAATAATGCAGTTCCAAAAGGACTATCTCCCATCCAGTAAATGCTTTCAATCACAATTACTCAAGTTTTCATTCTTTCTTTCCAGCAAATTAGCTTTTGACTCAGGAGTTCAAGCTTCGTAAATACTGGGTCCTGGCAGTGGTTCCAAATAAGGTGAAAATACTGCTTGGTTCTCTAATCCACTTGAAGTAAAACTTCAGGTGTACTTGTACAACTTGAGAAATGTTTTGAAAAATGACTTGGGCATTCAGTCTAAATATCACTGAAGTGCCTATGAGAGCCAGGACTGATCTATGCGTTAAGCTAGAGCTCAAAGGTTTCCTAAAAGGAAAAAAACCTGTCAGCTTAAAAAAAAGTTCACACAAAAGATCAATTGCATCAAAAAGATCATGGGAAACGGCAGAAAAACAACTAGCAGGCTTATAACTCACCCTCTTTGCCCAGCAGGAAGGAGTAGAAACAGAGGTGATTGACGGTGAGGTACAGCCAACCCTGCCTGGGTACACGGCCCTTCCAATAGCTGCAGGAATAGTAATTGACCAACTTCTCCACCTCAGGCATCCCAAACTGCTTCCGCATCTTCAGTTCAGCCTCTTTGAATTTACCTGGATCCTCTTCACTCTGGGGCTGCTCATTCTTGTTCTCTTCAGCAATAATTCCCTGAAAGGACATGGGAGGAGAGAGAGAAGAATGGAAGGGAACATGCCTGCTGACAGAGTCGTAATATATAGCAAAAGGTCACAGCAGCAATCCGGAAGACAGAAAGAAGAAATGCAACACGGCAGTTATCATCTCTCCTGTCAAGTTAGAGAAATAGTAAAGACATGCAGAAAGAGCAGTCAGATAGTCTGAGAGTCTATGATCTGGGATCTACTCCGGAACACATGCAGCAAGCATTTGTGTTTAACATTTGACCGAGTTTCTCACAGCTGGCCTGGTAACGCTTTGAACACCCTGCAGGAGAACTGAAGTCTATTTTCACTTGCAAACATGCTGCTTCAACAGGAAGAAGATCATCTGCCAGGAAGGGCAGAACTCAGCAGTCTGCCAGATCTTGACTGGCCAGAAGGAAAAACAAACAACCACAATCTCTCTCACACACAGACACACACAAAGAATATACAAAGAATCTGACTGAAGTACTGGAAAAGACTCAAATTGCTGCTGTTCAATAAAAACCTGTATTTATAAGTTTCTACTCTGGAGAATTTGTGGGCTGGGAATCTGAAGTGTGTTAACTGCACAAGAAGGAGAGACACCTGTCTGACTCAGAAGTCAGTGGAAGTTGGAGTGCAGTTCCTTTACAACCTAGATGCCTTTTAGACCATCATGGCAGGGCAAGTACCTTGCTTGCAAACTAGAATTCTCTCTCCCGTATTTGTTGCTAGATGAACCATCATTAAACATTCTCTCTGCATCAAAGGTGTAATCAGCAAGGATTTTAAAGAGGTATTATATTTTAATTAGTAGGAGCATCCTAAGCAGGCTGTTCCCTGAGAGCTACTGCTCCTAACCTTTTCCCCACCAAATACATTTGTCCAGTGTTATGACTGTAACATGATGCTAATAATACTGTATGCGTTCCATGACAATTCCAAATTTATGTACATCTGAAGAGGGAGCAGAGAGAAGTTTTGCAATGCAGCTCTTGCTCCCTCCCTCCCAAGGGTAAAAAATTCTTAAAACCAGCTCCCCATTCTTTCTCAGGATCTGGAAGTCCTTCAGGGAAACATGTCACTTACATGTATCTTGCCCTTGACAAAGGTGGTGATATCTTCTTCATTATCAAAGATAGATAGAGTCTGCAGTAAGTTATTCTCCAGCCATTCCCAGTGCTTTGTGATCTCTTTACGAGATGATCCTAATTGAAGGGGTGAAAGATGATGGGAAGAGCAAAGAAAAAAGAAATTAGAACAAGGTCTTTTTTCCTCCAAGTTCACAGCAGGAAACTAATAATTACCAAACAGTGATCAGGACAAATCAAACACCAACTGTATACATGTCAAGGATATTTTATGTACACCAACATCATGCTTCTCATGAAATGTCTCCACTGCCATCTAGGATAATGAGCACACTACCAACGGATCATCCTATTTGCCAGTGCACACCAAACACAGCTTTTTTCCCCAGACAAAAAGCATTCTTATGTTCCAGACAAGAAGTACTCTTTTAATTCCTGGTATTCTAGAACAAAAATAATGAACTTTCAGAACCTTGAAATTTCAGAACAACTGAACTTTTTACACCTATAAAGGGGTTCCATTCTCCATGGGCAATGGTCAGCAGAGAGCATACAATTCCAAAACAAAATGCAACCAAAATACTCATGTCAGAAAGTTCTTTGCTTTCTTAAATAAAAACGTCTCAACAAACATTATATCAAACAGTTAGCTGTCTTTAACCAGTCTACAATAGTTCACAAAGGATAAGCTTCACTGTATAACCAATTTAAAGAACATTTCTATAGAAAGTTGCCTTAGTTAGTTGCCATTATTTCAAAGAGTTGTGTTTACTAAAAGATTTCTTCCTCTCTATTGATAGCTATATTCTCCTGTAGACAGAAAAAAAGCAGAAGAAATAAAAAAAGCAATTCTTTTTTTTTTTTTAACAAGATAAGATACGTTGTTAAGTGCAGACAAAAAGAAATCTGTTTAAATGCAAGTCAAAAATATTTGTAAGTTTCTCTTTGCCAAATTCCAGTAAATTTATCTTCTGAAGTTTCGTACAAAAGCAGTGGGATATCTAAAAATGTTACCAGCATGCCTCCCACTACTTGATTTCTCTGCGAGTACATTAGACCCCTCCATGTGGTTAATGACGGAAAAGGAGAGAGCAGCAGACAACACAAGCAGGTCCCTAAAGCTATTGCTCTACCTGACTTTCTTTTTTAAGAGGCAGCTTCAGCGATGAAATAGTCTTCACGTATTTGTAGTTGGACACCTAACCACAAAACCCAATGCCAGCTAATCTGTGGTTTCATAAGCAAAAATAACTCCAGGACCTGAAACCAAAAACTAGAAGCAAGTAAACTGTCTTGCCTCAAAGGACTGCAGGGCTATGAATTTGAGTTTGTGCGTACAGCCCAATGGATTAGACAACAAATATTTTTTCTTTTGCCTCTGTGTATAAGTTCACTTGACATCTACCCTAGCCATCTGACAATGTTTTTAAAGCATAAATGATTTTTGAGTAATACAAAAGGGCTTATTTTAGGGCACGGAATTATCGATTATAGGATGCTTTGGTTGTGGAAAAAATCCACAGGTCCAGCAACAATGGCAGGGGAATAAAGTCTACATTCTGTTTTGTTTCATGAGCTGCACCTCTCACGAAGTGACAGCAGACAAATGGCTAAAATAAGCCAGGCCTCAATAATTGACGTCTTTCTAAGAACAACATTAGGATGACATACGTGAAGGACCAAAATTCTGCAATTCCTACAGAGTTGTAAGAACAAAGTGCTGAAAGGCCGAAGCTGCACGCATGACCAGAATGCTGCCCACTAGTATTTACACATGATAAATCATAAATAAAAGATACGCATTTTTCAACAAGAGAGCCATATACATTTTATAACTTTGAGTGAATGCTAGTACTCTTACTTTGACAGTAAAACGAGAACCAGACATGATTAAAAAAAATACTTTGGATGAAAACAACATATTTACTCCAGTATAAAAATTTATCAAACTCCATTTGGTTGTTACATAGCCCATCTCATTTTACCATGCTGCATTACTTAGAAGTAACTGAGATACAGAGGATATCAACTAAAACACTCCTGAAATTGTACAAAAATAACAACTCATTGAGTGTCAAGATACTATAAAATTTCAGATTTGCACCGTATGTGGCCACTAAACATTCTGCTTTTTTGTATGCAGTTTCTGGCCTGCCTTTTTTTTTTTTCTGTCTGTCTTCCCCTCTGCCTCTGCCTTCCTCAAAAGGGAAACTGAGTTTCTGTGAAACATAGCAACTTCTAAACCTCTCTTCTGCAGAATTTAAGTAGCTCTGCAAGGGAGAATATTGTGTTGGTTGCCTGGGGAGAAGATGGGAACAGGCAAAACAAGACATCAACATCTGTGGGCTTAGCAAATGATTACTTCATGCTCAGATTTTATGTGTCAACCACAAAGTGAGAAGCGAAGGTTCGTATTATAAACAAAGTTGGTCTAACAAATATGTCTGAAGATATTTTCTCTTTAGCAACCAGTAGGACCTAAAGCCTTAATCAAAGTTCACCACCAGGTATTAGAAGGGTGTACCATGATATTCTAATACAGTGGTCACATTTCTCAAGTAAAAGAGGCCAAGGATTCTGGGTGTTTCAAAAAAATATTATTGTAATATATTTTACAGATATAGTATATCTATACATCTATTACAGGCCAGAAATAGCAGAAAAAAATAAATTGGATCAAGACAGTAAAGAGATTCCCCAAAGAGTGTTTAGCACCTTGAACGACCTTACATGCTCCCATCTTGCACCGTGTTCCTGGTAAGCAGGTTTCGGCACAACACTCATCATCCCACAGCAATCTTATCATCACAGTTTCGTTCTCTGAACAATCTCACTATGACCTTGCAAACAGATACACCTTGGAAGAGAGAAAATTCATTAACATCTGCAGAAACGAAAGCTTTTACAGAGCCTTAAGTTCCTAAACTACAGTTTAAACAACACTGAGAAGTTTTGTCATTTCTGGCACCTTCCACTACCCCACCAGAAGCTCTAGAAAGTTTCCTAAGCAGTCACAGAATACTCCTATGTGGGATAACTGATCATCTGAACCAAAAAGACAACAGAATAACACAAATCCAGCCCCTGACAAGTCACATCAATACATACCGCATGCCACTGCCCAATACACTTGAGAGTCCTGAGTCTGGTGCAGAATACGGTATGGGGCAACTCTGGCACTGGAATCCAAAACCACGTCTAATGTTCCCACAAGAAGACCTAGGAGGCAAAGAGAGAGAAATTAAAACAATGTAATACCAAAATGAAGAGTTGGGTTAAGTCAAAATACAGGATCAACACTACAGAAAAATGCTGATGTTCATATTATGTATGCTGTGATGGAAGAGCGATGGCACTTGGTCAAGAAAATGAAGACATACATCCAGTCACTGCAGTCAAATTACCTATAAACCAACTACAGCCAATCCCACTGGTAATGGATAAAGTTTAGATGGCAATTAAATGTCTACTAAACCTCATTATAATCCTCTGCTTTCCTAGGAGAGTTTTCTAATAAAAGTGAAATGTATTTTCCTCTGTAGGGTTTCTGTTGCCAATAGTGATTTTTAAGCCTACTAAACTAAAACACAGAAGAGTTTTCAACGCTGTATATTTCAGCATCACCTATGCAAACAGTAGGTAAGATAACTCATCCAAAATGGAAGCAAATAGCTCCAGAAAAACTGGTACTCACAGGTTTCAGCGATGTTTCTAGAAGTACTTTGATTAAACAAAGAAAGAAGGCAAAGAATCAAAATTTGGCAATATAGAAGTTAAAATATTTTTTTATATGATGTTAAATAAAAAAGCAGGCACTTCCAGAATAAATGCTGACAGCCACCCGACTTTGTAAAGCAAATCCATTTATTTCAATTAAGTCTATTTACTAGATAAATCAAATATCTAAGATGATACTTTGCTTTGTTATTCTAGATGATGTACTATGAGCATCTTTAATGCAAATTAATTTTGCAACATCCTCACAATTAAAAGTTTTCTAACATTAGAACTTGGACAGGGAGCATGGTTGCTGCTTTAGATCGCTATTTGGGAGGCCCAGGCTCAATTCCCTGCTCTCCTCCCTATGGTTTGGGTAAGTCTGAGCAAACTGTACTCATCCATATCTCATTAATTATCATGAAACGTGCTACTTCCTCCCTTTACCTCTCTTGGCTATCCAAAAGCAAGTAATAGATTAGGAATATACCACTGATCATACTTCAAGAGAAGTACCATCCATAGCAAGCTCATCTGGTAACCCTTAAAACAAATATATATATATCCAGCACAGCAGGACCTCAGTTTTGGCTCCAGGCTTCTTGTGTGCAGTTTTAGGCAGAATACGGATTAAAAAGTAATTTTGAATACTTCCTATGACCATACCAAATGTGTCAAATATTGACATCCAGACTGGTAACAAGGCACGTTTAAGAACTTGAGTACAACAGCAACTTCAACACCTTTCCAGCAACACCTTTCCTGCTTGGCTGAATACCTACATTCTAACTCTAAAATGTCAACTTGCAGTTGTACAGCTCCTTAAGGAGCATGTGCGGCTTTTAACGCATAGGAGCTCTGAAGACGACTCTCTCACTGAGGTAAACTACCTCAAGAAGTAAACTGGCTCAAAGCTTCAACCATTTAAGAATAGGTCAGATTAAATGTTTCCAGAACAGCACCAGGTATCATTTCCTCTTGTAAAAACCTGTGAAATTCCAGAATACAATTATATGCCTACATGCAAAAGTACACAAGTAAGTTATGTTACATAAAAGAGAGTAGTTCAAAATAATTTTGAACATTGTGAAAAGATGAAATATGCCAAGGATGTTTATCAGCTGCGTCATTTCTGTAGTTAGAGTATTTGGTTAACAGGGCTAATACATGAAACCGGCTGTGCATAATTCACAAACATAAAAAGCACGTTTTTGTTATTCACATAACTGCGTAAGCATTTTGCAGATAAATGGGTGGTTTTAAAGGTGAGGGGACTTTCTGTTGTTGTTAACATTGTGCCTCGGTCACAGTTATGTTATTTTAACAGTTTCTGTCACCAAACATGGCCATCAGGCATACGCACAGAGGAGAGTAGTTATCATTGGACTGCATCCTCACAACTTCACCTCCGGCCCAAGCACAGCATAATCTTCATACAGACATTAATTAAAAACTACGCTTTAACTTTCATCCTCTAAATCTTGAAAAAACACACCAGAAAAATAAAGACACAAAGAAAACACCTCAATAATTCAAGGCAACACGAGTACGACAAAGAAGCCATTTTTGACTAGGGAAGAAGATCATCCCAGCCACCCCCCGTTAGTTACTTGTCCTCCCTGTGCAGCAGCACCGCTGGAGAGGCCTGACCACGAACAACCCCCCCCCCCCCGCCCCCGCAGACCCGGCCGGCAGGCAGCAGGCAGGGCCGGCGGCTCCCGCCAACGGCGGGGACGAGGGGCCGGCCGGCAGGAGGGCGGAGGGACCGGGCAAGGCGCGGACAACGTCTGCGGGTGCCGCAGGCAGCGGCCGCCGCTTACCGGCAACCTGCCACAGAGACCGAGGGCGTCCCAGCGGCGGGGGCTCTCCGGGGGGTGACACACAGCGAGGAGAAGCCAGGGGAAAGGCGGAACCGGGCTCACCCCAGCCGGCGGGGCCTGCATCTCCCCACCACCGCCACCCCCTCCCCGGCCCCCCCCCAGCTCCAGCCCCGCCGCCGCCGCCCTGACGGGACTCGTGCCGCCATCCCGGCCCCCTCAGCACCCCTCCACCCCCGGGCCGGACCCGGCCCTGCGGGGACAGGACAGCGGGGCAGGAGAACATCCCCCCCCCCCCCCCGCCTCCTCCGCTGCCCGCACAGCGCCGGCCCCGAGGCGGCCGGGCCGGGCCGGAGTCTCCCCTCAGCCCCGCCGCGCCTCACCCGTGAGGCCGCCCCCTTTGCCGTGTCCGCGCCGGCGCTGGAGCAAGAAGAAAGGGTTGGCCCGCTCCGTGACCCACAGAGCGCCGGCCAGCAGCACCTCCTCGGGCCCCAACCACATCGTGGCGGAGCGGAGCGGCTCGGCTCGGCGGGGCTGGGCCGGGCCCGGCCGGAGCGGGGAGGCGGCGCAGGGGGAGCGGCCGGGCCCCGCCGACGGGTCACGGGGCCGCGCCGGCGGCCACGGCGCCCTCTGGCGGCCCGGCCCCCTCACTGCAGCGGGGCGGTGCCAGGTTGCCGCCGTGGCGCTGGAGCCAGGGCCGCGGCTCCGTAGGGGGAAGGTCGCCGGTTCGAGCCCCGCTCCCCGGAGTGCGCCCAGGGCCACGTCCCTCTACCGTCCTCGGTGCGCAGTTGGGGTTCACCTCCGCCCTCTGCAGAGGGGGGTCCCCTCCTCTGCCTCTCGGTGGCACGCTGCACTGGAAAGACCTTTGCCAGGGCAGCTCGCATTTGACGAGAGCGACGTGCTTATATAGCACAACATCAGGCAAATGAAAAATCTTCTTGTGCAGCCCCGGGGGGACCCGCTGAAACTGCCATTAACTAAGACAGATTATTTAAATGCTCCCTCCCACTGTACATGCAGTAATTTATTGGCAGGGAGTTCCCAGTGCAGCTCTGCAGAGGGCTACAGCCTCCTCCAAACTGCTGCTCTCACCCGCGGCCCCCCGGCCCCCCGCACAGTGGGGACACACGTCCAGATCTCCTGCCCTGGCTGCCGATCCCTTCACCTCCCCTCTGGGGAGACAGGGCTTCATTTACCCTTTTTGCTGTGAAGCGCATGCACCTCCAGCATCTCAGCCTCGGCGAGCCAGCCCGCGCCCCGCCGGGATGGGGGGCATCGGCATC
Organism: Harpia harpyja; assembly: GCF_026419915.1. Classification (NCBI taxonomy): domain Eukaryota; kingdom Metazoa; phylum Chordata; class Aves; order Accipitriformes; family Accipitridae; genus Harpia; species Harpia harpyja. Next base: position 6,712,372 of record NC_068959.1, read on the forward strand.
CCCCTCCCGGCAGCCGGCTTCATTTCGGTCCTTGTTTTGCGGCTCTGGAGCCCACGTGGGGCTTGTGATCAAGTCCAAGGATGGTCTTTGCAGCAAACAGGAGAACGGGAGATGCGGTTCCTTCTCATCTCTTGGCCGCAGAGCAGCTTCCCAGTAATTTAGTGAACTGCTATTCTTGTTTTAATAACCATTGGAGAGTCTCCCTGCAAAATCTGGAAGTGTTACAACAGCAGAAAACATTGGCATCTACCATCTCCTTGCTTAATGCCCAGCTCCCAGGAAGGCGGGAATGCTGTGTTTTCTTTAAGCTATAAATCCTTTAACCCTGGGATGATCTATCTTCTGTGTTAGTGCAGTGCCCTAATTCCAGCTGGAGCCTTTGTACACTACTGTAATATAAATATTTATTAGCTGGCTGAGCTTTCAGGGCTCTGCCTTCATCCTGATGGCATGGCTGTGTCTGGGAGCAACACGGTGGTTTCTGAAGGCTGGATGTGCTGCGGGAAGGGTTCGAGCACCGGGAGAAGATGCTGAAGGACCTTTCTCTGTGTTAATATCTTTGTTCCTGCTCACTGTGTGCCATCTTTCAGGTGGCAAATGCTGTGGGAAGGTGGCTTAGTGTCTCCTGTATATTCATAAGCCACTTTGAACCATGTGGCCTTTAATGGCCTGAGATTTCTAGGCTGTAGTAGAGCAAAATAAAACAATATTTTCTGCAGAGTGGGAAAAATCCTCTCTGAAAATGGGTCTTTTGACAATGTTGTTCCACACTGTCCTCTGAGAGACATATATAAGAAATACTGGAGGGACTGGAGTCACTGGGCGATGCTCTCATCCTCCTGTATTTTGAGAGACACCAAGCTCACAAACTCCTTATTTTTAAACTGCTTTTTATTGAAATGTAGTACATTAGCAAACCCTAACTAATCGGTATACACTGTTAACATATTGGCATATACCACGTAACTACAATACAGTGTTATACTTACATCAAAACATGTCAAGAAGTTCTGCTGCTGTCAAGCTACAATTTCACAAGGGCTGGAAAGATCTGATTGTCGGGAGGGCACCGCATCACCCGCCATGTCTGCGCCCCCGCAGCGTCCCCGTCGCTCGGCCAGACCCCTGGGACCTGCTGGTGTTTTTAGGTTATGTGGTCACACCAGTGTCGTCCACCTTGCAGCAAGCCAGTTGAAACAGACTTTTGCATTTTACACGCACACAAATTGGGTTTTTTTGTTGTTGTTGTTTGCTGCAGTCTCCCAAGCCCAAAGGCTGGGGTGTCCCCTCTCTGCTGGGATAAAACGATCCTGTTGCGGTGGATTCTGTGCATAGTTAGCCATGGCCTCGAGCAGGGGATCCCGAATAGGCACAGGCGTACAGAGAAGCTTTTAGTATTTAACATCCACTTGCAAACCACAGCAGGGCTGACGGGGTAAGCAGGAGAGCGATGCTATCACTCAGTTTGCTCAGAAAGGTTATTCCCCTTTATAGGACTAGCGCGACAGATCTTGCCAGCGCTGGGAGTTAAGTCTAGACATATGGGGTGGAAAAAGTCTACCTGCTGATGTGATGGCAACCAAGAAGGCTTTTTTTTCATGTAGCACCTTCCAGTGCAAACACAAAGCGAGCCCTGTCAGGCGACAGGCTGGGACGCTGCCTTGCTGGCTGCAATGCAGGAACCGCACGAATCTGCAAACAGGAGCTTTGCTTTAACACCCCCGAACGCCCTATTAAACTTTCCTGGCTTAAGAGCAGCAAAGATCATCAACTTTATTTTCAAGCCCAGACTTTCCTGTGCTGGAGCATGGGAGTGTTGCTGAGCTGTTGAGCTGTTTTCTGTAAGATCCTCCCAGTGCAGCCCAGGTACCTGCAAAGGCTTCAGGCAGATACAGCCTTTACTGCCCGAGACAGGCAGAGGGTGTTACAGACACAGCCATGGTAGATCGAGAGCAAATTTAGCAATCCCATGTCCTTACCACAACTCTGTTGGGAATTAACGGCTCTTGTGCCCTTGAGGGGTTCGGGCTGCTGAAGACCAAGTCAGAGCCAAGCAAAGGTGAGCCCTGGAGCACGTGGGAAGCAGGAAAAAAAAGGCAAATGGCACAGCAAACACACACAGCTGAGCTCAGGGCAAAGATTAAAAAGCTTCATGCTCCTGAGGGGCTCAGCCGCAGCAAGCTGCGGGTGGATGCATGCGGAGAAGGGAATAGCCTGTGCCCAGCAGGAGCAAGGGAGCCTCCACGTATGCATCCAGCAGCTTACTGGATTTTTGAGCTGCAAAGCCCCAGTCCCAGCTGTATGACACTAGCTCATGTTAAACCTCAGCCTTGCAATGAAATCACTCTATCACTCAGTAAAACCCTATGTACTTCTTACTTTGCAGGAATATTAATACTTAATAATTAACTCTTAGGAAAGGGCCTATTTTTGGGCAACACCTTATACCACAGGGCCCCCTTGACCAGAGACCCTGGACATTATTGCCATAAAAAGAATAAATATTCAGACATTATTGCACAACCTACACATCCATCTCTGTTCATCTGGGCATCTCCATGAGGCTAGCGGGCTGAGGAGCAAAAGGATGCTCCATGCAGGGATCCACAGAGCGAGCAGCCCACAACAACAGCCTACATCCCACACAGCACACAGCCAGCTTTGGCTGAGAACAACCCACCAGAAACCTCCGAGCTCCCACACACTGATGCTGGTTTGGAGCAAAGAATCCCCTTCAAGGGGCTAGCCGACATGGTCATGGCATGGTGACGAAGAAGATGCTGGAGACCTGGGGAATGGCAGTGCCTGCACAATGGGGACCTTCACCCAGCTCTTGGGAGGAGGAGGAGAAAACCGGTAGTAATCGATGGGGTGGAAGGGCAGAGATTAATTGGGGAGAATTAAGAGTGTTTGGGAACGTTGCAGGCTTTTAAAAATAGTAGGTGAACAAAAGGATCAAACAACTGACATAGATAAAAAGGTGTCGATTAGCGTTGCTTTGCAAAGGCTCATGCGAGCAGCTTTCATCTCCCCAAAGCACTTTACAAGCACCAGGAAAACCTGACAGGCCCCTGCGACGTCGGGGTTTTGGCCAACAGGTCAGGACATCACTGACTGGGGGTTACGCAGCACCGCGGCCCATGCCGGGAGCAAAATTCCAGCCGGAGCCCTGCTTTTGTCACTGCATCCCATGAGGAAGGGTTGTGGGGGGTACCACTTTTTCCTCTTGCTTATTTCAAAGACATTGGAAACAAAGCAGAAATGAGCACCAACCTGCAGAAGTACAGTCTACCTTTCTCCTGATTTCGCCCCAATCTGGTTAATTGGAGCATCTTTCCCTCTCTCACCTCCTCCCCTGCTCAGCGGTTTCCACCCAGCGCGCCGGAGCACAGGCTGCCCTTACGGTGCAGCAAGTCTAGCAGGGAAGGGAAAAAAGTGAAGATATCTTTAAATATAACAACACATATGCACATCACGCACTCCTCTGCACGGCTCGGGTTGGAAAACTAGGTCACCTATGGATGTGTAACACGGGGTGAAAAAGGAGCGAAAGCTTCACTTGTGAAGTTCAAGGTGTTTCCTGAGGTCCCTGCCCCGAGTCCTCCTGCCCTCCTCTCCCCACCCTGCAGGGCTGGCAGCAGCCCCGTGGCTCTTGTATTTGCCCCGCCGTGCCTTGGCCCGTGTGCTGCCGTGCTACTTTCTTTGTTGTAAAAACCAGGTGACTATTTGCTAAGCAAAAAATAAGTATTTTTAACAATTAAGTCAACTCACTCCCCAGTAATCAGGCTGCAGAGCTGCCTGAACTTCATTCAGCTCAACCCTGGTGCCTTCATTCTTCAGCTCATGACCTGTGACTGTGGCATTATCTCAAACCTAAATTGGGCTAAATGAGTCCTGGAGCCTCAGCGTGACCCCTGCCTCCTGCAGACCTCCCTCCGCTTTTCAGTAGCTGGTAAAGCTCTTGGTTCTCCCAAGCCTTTGCACTGTTTTACATAAGCGTGTTTAAAGAAATCAGAAGATGCGCAAAAGTCTCATTAACGTAGTCCTAAACACGTTTATTTAACTATTTTTGGTCTCTCTTTGGCTTATGTAGGCTATCTGGCTATTCCTACAGCATCCCCAGGTGCCAAGGCAAGCATCCTAGAAGCAAGGGGACAGTGCAGATACCAACGCATGAGCTCTCTGGAGGGAGTAATCGTGAGCGTTGCTAAGTAAATTTTAACATGCTTCAAATTTAATACTTAATGTTAGTATTATAGGCAAAAAGCACACTTACAGTCTGTTTTTTTACTGGCAATTATCCTCTAAGAACACAAGCAAACCTTGATTTTACAAATGTCTTACGGGAACATGCAAAACTTTCATAGAACATGAGGCTGGGAAAGAGAAGGTGAAGTGCTAGGGTTTAAATAGTTTAGGGAAACACTTGGAGATAAAAGCTTTTTCTGTACGTATAAGTCATAAAATTAATGTTTTCTGTTAAAAAGCACTTTTTTTTTTAGATCTTAAAAATGATTTTCCAAGTTATTGGCACTTACAGTGCTTGGTAGATTGCAGTATATTTTACTTCTATGAAATGACTCAACCATACACAGCACCACTGCAGCAGAACAAGAACAACGATGCTCATCAAGCTTTTTTTATATACTGATTAATATTAAAAGGAAAACCTCAAACTTACCAGCACAGCCCAGAAAAATCACCCATGTTGCTGTGGTGCCTCCTCCCCATCCTAAATATGACTAAGTGGAAGAACGCCTGCTATGGCATGTCCCAGCAGGCATGTAGGGATCAATTGTTTGAACTAGCTTTTAATTTTTCCAGTGTTGAAAGATTTTCCAAATTCAGGACGTCAGTTATAATTGTCAGCTCCCTTATCCAAGATGCTACAACACAAATCCATTTTTATATCACTATGCCAGACCCCGATCTCCAGAATCAGAGGCAAACCTTCCCTCCCTGTCACTGAAACCAAGATGTTAGGTTAGAAATAAGGAGATTTAACAAAATATAAATGACATTATTTATTATTTTGTCTCTGGGGGCTTTGTACTTTCTAATGTTTCTTTTAATTTCCATGCCTTTTCTAGCTTTTCTGTACACACTGGTACACAGCCGGTGCAAACGGTCTCAGCTGGAGCTGAGAAACCATCAGTTTTGTTTTCTTGCCGAAACCATGCCCCGGTGACGTTCCCGGTGGCCTTGGGGCAAATCCTTGCGCTGGGCTGAGGCAGCCCCTGCAAGAAGGATTTGCTCAAGAGCATCCGTGCCCCACGCGGTGCTACAACGGGCTCTCCTACCCAAAACCCCGCTGGCGGGGCTCTGCACCGAGCTCACCCTTTCGCTGCGGTGCCCGGGGCTTGAGACAGAGGGTAGGCTGTCGCGTGCTTGTTGGGAGACACCCAGACATTTTTGTCTTTAACCACGAACGCCCAGGTGTTTGTCGGTTTATTGTAACCTCACAGCCCACCCCGGATAAAAACAAGCCCTGTAACATCCTTGAGAAATGGTGATTTTTTTCTCTCGGGCGTTTGTTTTCGGAAGGCCCCCGCTTTTACGTGCCTGCCTGCTGTGATCTCGCAGATGTAATTACGAAAACAGGGGTTGCTCAATCAGCCCTTCTGCTGCTCCCGAGCCCTGTATGGGCCTGAGCGCAGCTCAGCCAGGCTGGGTTTGGGAGCTCTGCCTGGGCTCGCCGGCGCTGTCAGGAGCTGCCCCCCTTAGCACATCTGCAAGGAGAGGAAAGATGCTGGCCGCGACCTGCTGCTGCTCAAGCCACCGGCTGGCATTTTCTGCAACCTTCACTTCTGCTTTAGGAGAAAGCGGGTGTTAAAATTGTGCTCTTAAAAAGTTTGGGGTTTAAGCGTATTTCTAGAGTGAGCTGAATGACAGTAGAAGTGCATTTGGTAAATATAAATGTGGGTATTATGAGAAAAACCTCCCTACACTTCACACCACCCGCTCTTGAATTATCAGATTAAATAAAGCTGACGCACAGCAACAAAAGTCAAAGCATGCTCGGCAAAGAGGATCATTTCCTCATTTTACAGAGCTGGGCTTTTCTTTTTCTCTTAAACACCCGTGTTAAAGACACAGCTGAACCACGCTTCAGGTAAGGATATATCTCAAGCAGACGGCTATACAATTAAAAAACGTAATAAAGGAGGGGAAATACCCCTGCTTGTAGCAAAAGCAGATGAAATTAAAGAGTGGCAGAGTATGTCTTACCTTTCTTTTTGGCTTAACTGATTTCTCAAGATTCCTATACAGAGGGTGAAGCTTTGTTTCACGTTACAAGGACACAAATGCATTTCTATACCTACAGTAACTTAGACTGCAATGGAGAAAAATCCGAACATTAATTAAACAGCTATGCATTGTCCAGTAGGAAAAGGTGGAGCAGAAGCGCTCGCTCCTCCACGTCTGCTCATTTGAGGAATGCTGTGGACGACTTAACTCCAGAGGTTTCTCTCTCATTCTCCATTTCTGTATTACTCTTTCAGAAGCTTGCAAACAATATCCATTTCCCCACCGCTTTTGTCACACGCTGGTAAAAATTGATTTTTCCTGCAGCGTGTCAAAGCGGTTGCTGCTTTCCTTTCTTCTGCTGCTTTCTGCATTCCCATTATTGATGTCAGTGGGAAAGGGCACGGCTTAGAGAATGTGTTTGTTATTTAACTGTTGCAGATCTCAACGGGAGAACAGGATAAGAAGCTTACCTCTTTTCTTCTCTGTGTAATGCCAAGATGCTGGCTTTTAAAAAACCTCAGTGAAAAATTCGGTGGATATTTTACCCCCCCCCCCCCCCAAAAAAGTTAAGTGAGAAAGAAAGATAACTAGATTCCTGCATATTTCAAAAAGTCTAATGGTTTTCAGGTAGATCAAGTGCTGGTTCTGTGAATGTCCTCTCTATAGAAAGAGACTCACTTGAGCACACGAAGGACCAAAAGTATATTCTGTGTAGGCCATTCTTCTCCTGCTTCAATCAAATTGGAGAAAAAACCAAGCATCAATTTCCTTGAAATCTTTCTGCAAATACAGGTCCTCTCTGCAGCTTTAATGTCAGACTGGCTTGCTATTGTACAGGGTTACACAGGTTGTAGGAAACTCAATGCACTTATAAAGGTCCCTTTCAGAAGGGGCTATTTCACAGTAAGGTTATGGATTGACCGAGATATATGAGTGCTTTTACCAGTCACTGGCCATCTCCTCTACAACCAGTTCCCTTTCTGGCATTGCCCAACCACCTGGACAATTAAAAAAATGGCAACAGCAGACGCCTGCGTAAGAGACGCATTTGCAGTACAACACAAACTCTTAGGACCACCGTAAAACCTCTCCTGCAGCGCCGCGGCTGGACCAACACAGCTTCCCATGCTGTTACTCAGCAATTTCCATCAGACAATCTTGCTTGTGCGCAACTCTTTGTCAGCTCAAAGATGCCACCCTCAGAAACCACCACAGCTGGTCTTCATCTTTGCAATCGAGAAGGCGGGTTCGTGTTCTGGAAAAAGCAGCTCTTCTTCAGACAAAGGAGATCCATGGAAAGAGTACACAACAATAGGAATGAGAAATGAAAAAAACGGAAAAAGGGCCAGGAAGGAGCATGGATTCCTTTCAGGTTTTGTTCTCGTCATACATGTCCAAGGCAGGCTCGATGGTTGAGAACTCGCTCTCGTAGACCAGGCTTCGAGGGGACAGAGAGTTACGATGAAAGAAGTGACTGCCTACAAGAGGTAGAACAAAGCCTCGTTAGGAACACACACAAACAACATAAGAACTGAGTAAAGCATCCTTGTACGCAGGTGCCGAACGCAAGCACAGTATGCATGGAAAAAATAGCCACCCTTTAACGCAAACCAGTAACAGCCATATGAAACAGTTCACCTCCGTCCGTGTGCTCCCCTGCCAGTTCGAAGCAACTGCTTTCCATATGCATGAACAATCCCACCTCAAAGGGTTCTTTCAGATAAAACAGGTCAAGTCTGAGCAAGGCTGGGGCAGGCAGGAGTTTCGCACTCGGTGCTGGCTGTTGATTTACAGCCTTGTAAAGCAGGCACGTGCTTCCTCCAGAAACCTTTGGTAGGCACCCAGTTCCCTATGCTGTGCATCAGCACAAAGCGCTCCGGCACGGGGCCGAAAGGAATGAGCAGGCTGAGCGAGAAGGTCACCAAGGATTGTCCGACCGACGTTGCTGAAAGCCTGACCTCCTCCAGAGCTCAGCAACCTCCATCCTCCTGGAGTCACCTTCTACAAACAGGCACCTACGCATTTCCTTACACAGAACCAAAGGAGACCCAACTCTCTTCTCCAACATCGGTGATACCTGAAACAAGCACCAAGTGGCTGTTGATAGAGGGGGGAATGGAAGTTCATTTTTCTCCTCGGTGGCCTGGCATTCCCGTGGCTCTCCAAACCCACAGATGTGTTTTGCAAGGAGCCCAGCCCTACTGCTGTACAAATGGTTCTCTCTGAAAGCATCTATCAGATCAGGCCCTTGGCCAAAACGTTTCATTACTCAGTTTCTCAATCCCAGGGGGGATTAGCTGGGAGCAAGGCTGCTTGGATTACAATATGCCAGGCAGCCACATGAGCCAAATTGGAGACAACTGAAAAGCTTCCAAGTTCATCAAGAAGGCACTCAGCAAACCAAGGTGCCTCCAGTTTCAGGCATCAGTGGAGCAAGACGCTTAGGGGATTGCAGTTTTAGCCCTGGCAGAATTTAGGTGCTTAAATCCTCCTTTCTTTGGCAAATTTTGAGTCTACCCTATGCCCCTCTGAAATAAAAAGCTTACAAAAGATACGAGGGAGGAAGAATTTAGCTGCTACTGTCCAAAACACTTTTTCTCCTTCCCCACTCACCCGAAAGACAGAGACTCAGAAAAGAAAGGAAGAAACACTTATTAGGATTTAAAAGAAAAAGCTAGAGTTATACTCAAATGCATAGAATTGTTGAAAGAGCAAAAGCAAACGTGAATTTTGCACTTATCAAAGCAGAGACCTCATTACAGCACTGGCTGGAAGAGCCAGGGACACTGTAGACAGGCTCCATGCAAACTCATTTTGCAAGCTGTGACAAGCTGCCATCCTGATTTGCAGCAAACTCCAGCCTGAGCTGCACAGCAATTGTGTGCCCGGGTCAAATCCTTGTTAAAAACAGCAGCAAAATGGAGCTGGGCAACGTATCTGCTGCCAGTTTCCTAAACCCCCTCCATACCCCTCTTTTATCACCAAAAGCCAGTACACGTGCTCACTTCACCATTCACAGAGAAGTGGAAGTTCCCATAAGCAAATTGATTTATTTTTGATCTTGTAGTTAACTGAAACAAGAGTGATATCAGTAGTTACATTGTATAGGAGTGAATTGCTCAATCTGCCAGGAACATATATCCAGGTATTTGGAAGAAGTGTACTGTGGTGGAATATACTTTGCAGAAACAGTTGGTAGGGGATGATGAACACCCACTTTCTAGATCTGAACCCTCTCCCAGATTTACAGGTTTCTAAAACTGGGCAATGCTTAAAATAAAAAATAAAAAAAAAAAACAACGTTGAGTTTTTGAAGGAACAAACTTGGAACTATGACTTCCAGCTGATCATAGTCTGTCTTCAAACAAAAAAAAATATTCTACTTTGAAATTTTACCAGATAAAACTGATTTCAGGATTCTTCTTCAAATGTGTTATGGGTCAGGATCATTTAATTTTTGATGACTGAGTCTCAGCTTGCAGTTGAAATAAGCCATCAATATTGGATGTTTCATCTCCCTTTCCTCCACCCGCTGCAACGTTACATACTGAACAGCCAATGCTGAAATGAAACAAAGGGGATTCTGAAAGCTTGGTGTTGCTTTTGTTTTTATTACACAAAAATCAAACAAGGGATTAGGAAGCAGACAGCCCAGGCTGTCATTTCCTCTGTGTGCACCCAGAATTCCACTCTAGCAGATTCAAGGGAGAGATTTAACCAACAGACAGACAGGTCATCTGACAACAAATATTTTGAATTAATCTGGAAAAAGGCACTGTATATCCAACACCTCTAAACTTCTTTAGTGTGATGTTTTCTTGCTGCTTAGCAAAAGGAATTTCAGCCACCCACTTCCAGGGGGGGCTGCATGTTTTCATACAGATACAAATCTCTTGGCTTTCATACCACTTTTGGGACACATCATTAGTTCTTTTTCTAAATGCCTCTCGCCTCTACCATTCCACACAGCCTGGCCGGTGCTGAAAATCCAGCTGCTGCTCAGTGCTTTTCAACACTCAATCATCAGGTGCTCTAATAACCAGGTTGGTATCATTGCCTACAACTTACAGCTAGAGAAACAGAGTCAGCAGGGCACAGTGACCCAGCTACGCTCATCTTAATGCAGAAAATTGCGAGTGTTTGTTTAAAAATGTGGCATCAGTCCAGTTGATAAATTTACTGAATAAATGTATTTTAAGGACAAGTAGGAACATCCACAGTTCCAAATTCAGCTTATTAATATCTTCTTCCTATTTTGCACTTAACAATAAAGATCAAGATTTATCCCTTAGGTATGGAAAACAAATGGGAAGTCTGCATTCAGTTTTAATACATGAAAATGAATCCTTCAGCGCTCTCCGCCACTATCTTTCATTATATACTTACAAAGAATTTTTCAGATAACTTGTATTGAGTCTGAAAATAAACATACTACCCTGGAATTGATCTTTATACCTACCATAGGATGCTATAGAAGCGGGCACAACACCAAGCCCAAAAATTCAAGAGACACAGCGTTGCTGTAGCATTGCAGGTGCATCAGGAATAAGTATCACCTAGTGTTCCCTTTCCATCTGAAAGTATTTTAATGCCCTCAGTTATTAATCAGGGCCACCTTCTGCCACAAGCTGCAGTCCCTCCACAGCCCCTCCAGCACAACGACTTCTTAATGTGGAAATCTGATCAGAACACTCCCTATCTCAGACAATCTGTTTCAGACACCCTCTTGGTTAAGGAACAACTGAGCAGGATTATTTCATAAGTATTCTTTCCTCAAAGCCAGCTGTTTAGCAAGGCACTGCTACTCCCTTCTGTCAGCCCAGTCCTGCCATCTTTGCAACGTCTGGAAAGAGGGACCAGCTCTTCTCCTTTCCTCTATTATGATTATGCATATGAGTAACATTACTCATCTTTTATGTGTGGATATCTAAAAGCATGGCAGGCAACAAAAACTTTGGTAATTTCCTGTCTATCCAGAGAAAAAAAAAGAGTTTCTGGGATGGTGCAGAGTCCATCTTTGAATATGTTTATTTCATAACAGGATAAGTTTACATTGCTAGCCTGACCTGTAATTAACCTAGCAGATACTGTCTGTATTTTTATTAGCACTTTGTTGAGGTAACTGTTAAGAGTCTCAAAAGAAAGATTAAAAGAATGGCCCTGCATTATTTAAATCCTCTACAGAGGGAAATGCACTAGAAGCACTGTCAGTCATTTTGTTCCCAATACCACTCAACTTCTGCTGCTGTTCTGTAGAAGAAACATGAACTGGAACTCTTTGTGGTGCCTTTTGCATCCAGGTCACCACACTGTTCAGGCTGTCCCTGCGCATCCCTCCTGACAGCATTAAAAACCACTTAAGGATTTTTGTTTCAGGAGACAAGCACCAAGTTACCAATTTTACTATTGCTGTTGAGAGATGGGTGAAAAAAAGTCACCCTTTTGTTTCATAGCCTGTACCCTAAATCATGCTCTAACCACATTCCTCCATTTTTGGCAACACCACCCAGTTGACAAACACTGTATTTTACATGGAGACAGTCCTCAGACACAGTATGTTTGAGTTTTTTTTCTCTTCATGACTAAGTCCAATGGGTTTTTTTTCAGTCTTTCAAAATGCACTTAATGCTCTATTGATTGTTTTCATGTTTCTTTCAAAATTTCACAAGGACACACTGAAAAATAATTCTATTAAATGTACTGAAGCTATCACGTACTTAATTTCTTATTATAAAAGCTGCCTTCTCAGCTGAAGCCTTCTGGACAGATAAGAATTAAGAAAATATTTTAATGTAGACGCTGGCTGTATTCCTAAATTCTAAAAGTGCCTATACATAAAAATGAAATTAAATTAAATCCTCTCTTTCCCAGTACATAAAAAAATTAAATCTTAGAGTAAAATTGGTTCTCTGTTCATTTAATTAAATTAGAAAACATTAAGTTTCAAAAGTCTACATCTTGATATAAGAACAACAAAAACAACCAAATACAGAATAGGTTTTCACTTCTATCAATTATATTTTCCTTACCGATTTGTTACCTTCATCTACCCATCTCATTAACTCAAGCATTAGCATTTGGCTGCGAATCAGATCCACATGTTTTAACTGACTGTTGTGAAATTACTCATACACTGCTTGCATAAGTGAACTTGCGTGAAACAGCCTGAGTGAGGACAGTGATGAGATGTTTTCCCTCTGCCTCCTCACCAGTAAAGAAGACATGGCAAGAAGGGACATGTTTACATAGAGTTTCTACATTACAGTAAAGACCATTATCAATCTTTCATGATCTGAATTTGAACAAAAACTAACCCCTGTCACTAATACGAAAGGAGGCTTCACGGATGACAGTGGGGGAAACCGCTACCTTTTCATTGGGTATTAGGAAGGAAGAAGTGGTTTAGAGTAGCTTCACTTTTATCAGAAAGAAGGGTGCGGTGAAAGCAAAAGGCAGAAAAGGTTTATGATTTGTATGTCGAGAAAGAGTGTTGCAAACCTTCAGCAACGCCTGACCTGAAGACAAAAATCATACTGCAGTCCTCCAAGTGTGACACAGGAGTGTTACCGGAGGAGAAACGGAAAAAAAGTTCTTATTCCAAACTAATTCTCAGCTGGAGTCAAGGTAAGCCCGTTACATACTAGAATGCTTGGCCCAGCTTTTTTCCCTAGCAAGTTGGTGTGGAGCAATTGCTAATAGTATTTGTTAGTCATTCCAGTGCTGGGTGGCATCATAAGAACGGCACTGTGTGAGATTTCCACTTGTTAGCTTGCATGTCCCAAAATGAAAGGAGAAGACTACAGATCTGCAAAGATGAAATCATTCAAAGGAAATAAAGCAACTTATAAAATTTACAAAAGGCTGTCAGACTTAAGTACTAACACAAAGTCCAAGAAAAATAAAATTCTCACAGAGTAAAATTTCGTAATTAAAGTTTCTTTTTTTATTTCTTCACTTTTTCCTTAATACAAAGCTTTGGCATCAGCAAATTTTATGAAAAAATAGAATGTACTAAATAATTGCTTGTGCTGCATGATCGATAAATGATGCATAAAAATAGGTGTCTCTCTCCAAGGCAATCGGCCGGAAAGCGTTTCTTCAATACCATTCTGCTCTGTGGGGCAGAAAAAAAAGGAACAAAATATTTATATTAAAGTTAATACTGCCAATACTTAAAAAAAAAAAATTCCTGTAAAAGTAAGTTAGTGAGAAATGACTAATTATACAAGCCCAGAGCATTAAAAGAGGTCTGTACTCCTCACATCATTCTTACAGGACCAGTAAAACAGACAAGACAGCCAGAGGTTTGAGGACTTCTAAACTTTTGAGGAAACTCCATCTGCTACTGAAAACTTCCTCTGAGTGGTGCTATCCAACATCTGGGCTTTTCGGACTTTAAACCACAGTTATACAGTAATTTCTGACTGTTCCTAAAGAAGCAAAGCAAAATGTGCTGCTTTTGTTCCTTTAAATCACTACCTAAAACGTTTAATAGTAATAGTGCATGAATATTATAAGACCAAGAGAAAGCAGCCGTTTCCTTATTTTCTTATCACTTAGATGATGTTTACTTTTATCAGGAACTATTTAAAAATGCATGTATGTGTGTGTATATACACATACAAACAAATATATATATACACAGTTAGATATGTACATACACACAGCTCCAGAACTATTGCTCTAAATAAATACATTTAAGCTGTGGGAGGGACATAGGAAAAAAAAAGGATCAGGACCTGGTTTTAGCTGAGTTTTAATGCAGAGTGTTTGGCACCTTTCACTTGCATCAGCACATTACGTGGCCTCATTCTTGCTACTGTTGTTTTCTGATAAGAAAAACCCTCAGCTTCCTCTTGAAACACTACCATAGCAGAAGTAGGGTATGCCAGCGTTGCTTTTGATATGGAGAACAGCATAAAAAGCAGGTATGCAGTTATGACATTTAACAGAAATCACAGTGAGAGGGAGCTGCCATATATTTGGCACGATATTCAGCACAGGAAATGCTTTGTCTGGCACTGGGGAACATAAGGAGTCAATGAAACAATAAATCTAAGCATTAGTCTCATACATACACATTTTAAACTGTCTAAAATGAGTAGTCAAACTAGCAGCACTTGTGAAGTCTGCTTAGATCCCAAAGAATTCAGTTGAAAAGCTGTTGAGGTTAAAGGCTACAGCTAAGTACCTCAGTTACCTAAATAAGTGATTTTTGACAGCTCTGGTTTCTGCGGTTGCTGGTTTTCTTAAGTCTGCCTCAAAGCATACGCTTGTATATGCTCGCATTTTCATTGCTATCACTGGGGAAAGGAGCTCTCCTTACATCAGCACACCCTTTGTTTGTGCTAAGGGAACATCACTGTGAAAACACTTCACTGGAGGCCCTAACTCTCTGCCAATGTGAAGAAGCTTGCCCTTTCAGTAAAAATTGACCCAGATCCGACTGAGCAAGAGACAACAAAAAGAAAAGTTGCAGGGCAAGGCAGAAATGCAACTATCAGTGCCCACATCTGCATGATACTACATGGGCTACAGTTCCTTTGTCTTCTTCCTAATGATGTGGAAATGCCCAGAAACGCAGACATTCCTGCTCCATGCTTTCTCAAGCTATTTTTCAGTGCAGATTAACTATGTTCAGCTACAGCTATGTTGCCAAGTTGCTGACTGATAGTTGCAATTTCAAGATTTTGACAAATGGGAAAAAAAAAGTAAAATCAGGAGACTTGATAGGGCTATTTGAAGTTCTAAAACTTTTCATTAAGCCCTTTTGGAATTAACATCTGAAAAGAGGAGGAAAGGAAGATTTGCAAATTAGTGGTAATCAAAGGTCCCTGATGACCAAAACCTCTAAGAACTTATTATGGCCCCTCCTTATACTTTCCAGACAGCAATAAAAGTAAAAAAAACCCCGTCTTTCTCTTACCTCAAAATAAAAAAAAAAAAAACAAATCCAAAACCCAACTAAACAACCCCAACCAAAAAAACCCCAAGCAAGCTACATTTCCAGGCTGCACAGGAGACTGCCTTTGAATCTCACCCCACTATTGGTAAGAGATCAACACATTAATGGAAACTCAGCTGCATCAAGATGTTCAGACAAAGAAAGATGTTGACACATTCCCTCCCCAAATAAATAAATTATGATTAAATATATGTCATGAGCGCAGATGTTCCATACACCTAAATGAAAATAGCTAGATGTACCTAGTTAATATATCTGCGGAACAGATTTATACTTGCCCCCACACAGAACTATAAAAAAAGATTGAAAGTCACATGCTAGAGTTATTTCTTGTCCAGCCTGTCTGAAGGGAGGCATTGGGGGTGTCTATAAAAGTTAAGAAAGCATGGATGTCTTTAAGCACTCCTTTGACTGCAATTCTTAAGCATACTAAAATGAGAGGTCAGAAGACTGGTCTGCCCTCTTCACTTTAGAGAGAAGAAACAGTAGTGTATTCATTGCTTTCATCTCTCCCTCTCCTAAGAGCAAAAAGGTAGTTATCTATTTAAATACCTTTTTTTCTTAGCTGAAAGTGTGCCAACTAGGAATATGGATTTTTATTTTTAATATGACATTTGACTATAAAATTGAGGTGAAAACTGTCAAAGGTAACTGATGGTAGTAATTTTTGGCTCCGCCAGGTGAATTTTGAATGTGGGGATTTAATGGCAGAAATCCAATGTTTACCCAGACCATTGATCAAAAACCAAATATAAATATTCTCTCTTTTCCCTGTTCCATGTCTCCACTTAACAAGGAGATTTCCTTGGACAATCCAGCTAAATATAAATTAAGAGGGACTTCAGAGGTTACCCTGGAACCTACTGTTAACAGAGAGGCTTACATTTGAGAAAAGCAGAAAAGGCATTTGATTGTTTGAAAACTGCATTTTTCCCCTTCTCTATTCTTTTGGTGTTTGTTCCCAATGCTGTCCATAACACCCACCCACCAGAAATATACAGAAACATCTGAATATTTACTTACTCATTAGCATTCAAGCTAGCTGTGGCTTTGATGATCATGTAGCAGAGTGTAAGGGCACTGAGGAGGCCAAAACTGGCAATAATAAACCATTCTTCTGTTGACAAAGGAAAGGGAGGAAATCACTCGTGGGAGAAGGCTTATGTCAAAGCGATGCCAATATTTCCCTCAAACACCACTGGCGGAAGGCAAGAGGCTTCTAAGCCATGACTGGCACCAGGAGGTGAAGCAGAAGGAGGTTAGCCACAGAGTTACTGACTGGAGAAGGCTAGCAAAGAAGAAGTGGAGAGAGGTGTGGAAAAAAAGCATGGCACAACAATATTTCCTGGCTGAGCCCAAGGGTTAGTGATAAAGAAAGATTACTTAACAATGTAAAGTGAAATGCAGGAACAAGGGAAAATGTAATGAAAACTCTGTCCGCCCCCAAGTCAGAAAGAAGATTGTCAGGATTGGTTTAGATTGCTAAGATGAAGCCCTTCACATAAGCATACCCAATATACTTTCACACTTAACTTGTGTCTTCGCCCCCTCCCTTCTGAATAAATGCTATCGTGTTACTTTAAAAAAAACAACAAAAAACCAGGATAGCTTGTTCAACAGTAAAACATAACTGGAGTTTTCCATTTAATAGACAGAAATACAACATGGAAAAATAATTTCAACATTAGTGTATACATACAGACACATTTTAAAAAAAAGTAGTATAAAGAAGGCTATTAAAAAGCGTTCACTATTAAAAGTTCTCCCTCCTCAAGATCAATTTGGCACATAGTAGTAGTTCGGAATACAAATACTTTTGTTGAATAGAGCTTTTGGTTTAACTCTCATGCATTAAAGAATGCATATGTCATCCATAAAATCCAAACATTTGAACAGCCTTTTCTAAAGCTTTATTTTATAAACATTGTCAGAATGAACTGTTGCTGATTATTTCTTGTTCTACCCTGGCATCCCATCTGTGCAAGAGCAGTACTATGGTTGGGAACAGACAGTAAAAATACCTTCTGTAAAACCAAGTAGTGAAACGTTTCAGTTAAACTACAGAGTTTTCCCACCCATGACAAGGAAAGCAGCACACCAGCAGATTTGCTCTCTGTTCAATAGAGCTGAATACAAGAAGAATCAGATGTCAAACACTGCATGACAAAGTGACTTACTGGCTTTGTGAAGGATCTAGATTTTGTATGTGGATTTTTCCTTCTCAGATCAGGATGTTTCTGGATACAGACTATGTGTTTCATAAGATGAGATTTTTTTTTTAATGAGACACTTTGCTACAGCATCTAAAGAAACACTCTAATGGACTGTATCAGTCACACTGCCTCTTGTACATGTATCAGTAGCAAACAGTGTCACTAAGTTCAAAATCTAGATCACAGGTGCACATAAGCAAAATACAAGGAGAAAATTAGACTGCTGTACTGCATGGACTCTGTTTTTTCAATTCAGCCAGAAAAACAACCATTCATGCATTGAACTGAGACTGTACAGCACATGGAAAAATGATGCAATTCCACACATATTGTATTTGTTATAGTGCTATTATACATTAAAAACCCTAGGTAAAATCCAGTGAGTGGAAATTTCCCATGCTGTTCTTAAGGATAAGAGCTTGCAAGCAGTGCAGGAACAGTTTTCTGATGTCATAAAACACTTGGACAATACTCAAATGTTGGTACATTAAATACTTTTTTTCTTAATGCAAAATTTTGTAAGAAAAAACATCTAAGAGATGTCAGAATTCCAGTAGTAATGTTCTCAGGGGAAAAAACATCTGCAGAAATAGTAATCAGCTAAAATATTTATATTTGTATAAATTATTGCAAGGAAAATATTCTGAAAGGGTAAATAACGGTTTTGGCAATCCAGCTTCTTGTACTGGTTACCAAATTCAGGAAGATTATTTTGTTGTCATTTTAGTTCATCCACTATTCTTTGCATGCAGATCTAAATGGATATACCATTAATAATGAAAGCGTTGGCACTGTCATATCTAGAGTTAACGGTTTCAATATAGAGCGTATGCCTCTTGCAGAGGCATTGCGGTCACCTTTGTCCCTGCAGGGAAATCTTTCACCATGGCCCTGCAGCACCGAGCTACAGCCAGAGCAAGTGCCACATACCAGGAAAACCATAGAACAGTACTGGAAGCCAAAGAAAACTTACTTGTCACAGCAATGTTGATCTCTCCTGACCTTGGCGTTATTTCTCCATCCTGTGGAAGCTGTGACATCCCAGAGGTGCGCAGGGGCTCCAGGCTGAGAGAGCTATCATTGGCAAAATCACCGAGTGCTGACCGCCTGCTAGCTGGCTGGCCTCTGGTGAGCCTTTCCATGTCAAAGGCTACATTATCTGTACATGGCACATTTGGCTGGAAAAGCAAGCGATTCCACATTACAATGGTGAATATTCTACATGTAGCAAACCTATAAATTGAGTAATATCACACACACACACACTATTCAGCCACCATGGCTGTCTTCACAGGAGAGAAACACACAAATTAGCAAGTTCTATCCCAAGTTGCTCCTTCAGACCACCTTAAAGAGGTGGAGAAAGAAGCAGGAAATGGAACTGAGATTCAAGAAAGGGACTCAAATATACTTGTATCATAGCCTATGCCTGTGTGGTTTACTACCATGAGCAATGATGACATGCACCAAATTCTATAGTACCTCCCCTAAAAATCCAGATATGTTATTAATTACAAAACCAGGTCATCCACAATATATCTGCAACTATTTCTTAGAGAAAGTGCAAATTTGCAACTGACTCAGCTAAAAATGGAGGCCTGATTATTCTCACTGGCTTGATTCAAAAGCTGCTTTAGACAGTATCTTCATATGCTCTTCTCTTACTTATTTCTTTCTTCTGAAAAGAGCATTGCTCCCACCTTATAATTTTTTCCTCATATGGGAAAGATGGAAAAATCCTCTTTGAGGTTCTTCACTTCTATCCCTTTGTGAACTGGTCAACAAAAGCAGTCCTCAAGGATCCCATAAGCCATGAGCTGCTTGAGGAAAGCTCGCTGGCCTCGGCTAGGGCATGGCTTTTAATGTGTAAACAAATTTAAGAGTGTCTACGGGAGACCACAAAAAGAACAAGAGAATTACAGAGTAAATTTATCAAAGAAGGGTTGAAAGAAATTGAGAAAAGGGAAGATTATAGAGAACCTAGTAGACCTCCAGTAGATAAGAAATTGTTATAAATGGAAATATAACAATATATACTCAGTGACCAACCAGAGAAAGGAACAACAACAAATCAGCTTTATCAGCAGCAAAGAAATTGGTAAAAAAACCCAAACACTTTGAGTACCCTTCCCCCTTTCTCCCCTACAATTATTCCTCCTGTTCTGAGTCTCAGACATGGGAGGAAGAAGAGCTCCCAACAGTGCAACTTACCACTATTCCCAGTGCCTTCAAAATGTTCAGTTTACACATTGGACACGTACAATGCTCACTAAGCCATGGGTCCACACAGGCTTTATGAAAAACATGCCTAGAAGAACAGACAAGGCACATATATAGTTTGCAAACAATTCTATTTTATACAATTAGAACTACTTTAACCAACATTCAGATAGTTTCTTTTTGAATTAAGCCAGGAGAACAAATTCTAGAATAGCCAGTATCCTGTGCTGATTGCAATAAGAAAAAAAATAATCAAAACCTCTTGCTCGTTGTTGCCACCCTTTACTAATAGTTCAACTAGGAAGAAACACTGAAAAGGAAGATTTTTTTTAAAATCCCCCCCCCCCCCCCCCCTTATTGTGGATATGAGTACGCACATGGGCAGAATAACTAGGGTAACAAAGTCCCCACCATAACCCTGTGTGACGTCTTGTCTCAATTTCTATGTAGAACCTGGACATAAGTTGGGTAGGAAGAGCACAGATCCACCAGCAGTCAATTTTATTCAAAAGTCAGTGCAACGAACCCAAACACACTTATGTTTGATTTTGAAAGGTCTTTTCTAATTATCACTTTTAAGTAAAAAGAAGGCTTTTCCTACAATCAGTATTTCTTGGTGGCAGGAGGGAAAACATGTCCATCATCATATGATAGCCATAAAAAAAAAAAAAAGAAACTTTCAAAGATAAAGGCACACTGGGCTTCGACTTGCACAGCAGGGAACTCTGCAATAGAAAACAGCCTGAATTGCCACCTACATTGCATACAAAAATCTTAGTCACATACATGAATATACATGTAACAGTATTGGGATTGATATAAACCAATATAACAAGGAAGGAATATGCAGAGACCAAAACAACGTACCTAAATTAAAGGAATGAAAGGAAATGTGCTCTTGGCTTTTCAAAAGGCAAAGAACTTTTCAGAGCATATTCATGGCAGAAATGGGTATCACTAGACTGTCTACACAATACAGCTTTTGCAAATACTGTTAATAACCTAGTCTGAATAACTGCCTACGGTAAGAACCCAGATCTTGCATTTCGAGTGGTACTGACTGCAGAATAAAAGCCAGTAAGAGCAAGCACACCCAAACACAACAGACTGGTGATCATGGCAAAGATCAACAATTACAAGGGCTGCTTAGCCAGCAAAGAGCTGTGCTCTGAAACCAGCGGATGAAGGGGCAGTGGGGGAACAAGTTCTTGCCATCTATTTGAGGCATCAGCATGCTCTGTAAGAGGTCATACATGCCCCCAAGACAGCAAAAAGTTGAGATACTCTCCATCCTCAGGTTATACTTGCTGCTTTGTGCCTCAGTAAGCTCCTCATGGGGTCTGGGATTTCTTTGCTCCCTGTCCCCTAGGATTTTAAAACCAGAAACCAAATGAGGCATGTTACCAAGTAATTCTCTTTTAAATCTCTGGAAAGCAACCTGAAAGGCCTCCTGAAATTGTTAACGAACATGGAAAAAGACAGTATACAATTATGTTTTGTCTATGGCTACTAAGACTGATGGAGGGACTAAAGTATGTCAACATAATTAGGTTCCAGTCAGCTACAACTATATATCCTACCTGTATTAACTAAAGATGCATAGACTTACAGAGTATAATATAGTCAACAGAAGATGGACAGGGAGCAAAAGAACTTTGCTTATCTATATCCCAGATACTGCAGGAATAGAAACTTACAGAATCTCAGCCAGTCATTTTGCTGGCCTGTGTCCCTTAGCAATACAGCAATCATGAAAAACAGGATATATATATTGCCTACTGTTCAAACAATTGCACAAAATACAGACACACTTCTATTGTTGTTAGGTCTGAACACACTCTCTTTGTTACTCACAAAACTACAGGAAACAATGTTTAGAAATCCTGGGTGATAGAAAATGGTTTGAAATCTTCTGTAACATAGAGAGATGCTATTTTTCTATGTTAGGCAAATCATGGCTTTTAGTTGCTTATGTTTCCTTTTAAGTCTCTGAAGTCTGTTTTTTTAGAGTAGGACAAACCTGAAAATCTAATATTTTGGGAAACAGCAGACATCAAGACTCCACAGAAGTATGAAAACAGCTTTAATATATCGTTATCGGCTAATCAGTGCTGTAGAAGCACTCAGATCAAGTGAAGCAGGCAACTGATATGGATGCTAACGTGCATCCGCTAAATATTATGAGTTATTTTAAAGAGTCATTAGCAGTTTGATATAGTTCAAATGCACCAAAACAGCTCAACTATTTTTGTGACCTCTTAATTCTTTGCTTTTAGTTCCTCAACCTTCAAGGATGTTTATTAATGTGTTTCAAAAAAAGTGCAGTTCTCCAAAGGTTAATTATTAATTTGCATCAGCATGGCTCTGCCTACTACTTATGTAGTTTATCTACTCCTTAAAAAGCTTGCCGATACCATCACTGTGGCTCAGGCTCTGTCTGGATTTCTTGGCTTGCAAGAGTTAAAAAGCAGTTATACAGCAATGAAGATAGTAAACACATGAAAAAAGCAGTTATACAGCAATGAAGATAGTAAACACATGAATTATTTTAAAAACTCAGTCTGACAAAGTAAACCCTTGCATTTTCTGGTATCATAAACCTTCTCCATCTTAATATTTCTGTCACTTGTTTTCCAAAACCATAAATCTGAAGAGTTCCTAGCGAGTTGCTCTAGGTCATGGCAGCTGATGACGTTCCCCCAGGAGCCACACACCGGGGAGTCAAGTGTGACACAGCTTTTGCTGCTTCTCCAGCCTTGGGGCTGGAAGAAGCATGGCTGGCAGCCAGGCTGGTAGCACTGAAGGAGTCTCCCATGCGGGCATAACTCCAAACAGGTGACCTGCAGGTATTTTTCCACTCTGTCAGCATACCCAAGCCAGTTGCCCTCCAGCTTGTAATAAACACCGTTAACGCCGACTCTGTTGTACAACACAGCTTCTTTGCAGCAACTCACAGGGAAAAAGTGAGTTAGAAATCTCTCTTGGTGGTATAATGCCTCCAAATTCGCATGTCGCACAAGGAGAAGGGTTTGAATGAGTTTACAAGTGCTATTTCCGAAGAGCTCACTACACTTCCCCGCTCTCAGTGCGGCATCCCACCAAAGGGACCTGATCAACGTGCTGCTGCGAAGTAGCATCTTCCTGCCCTGCTGCAGACAGCCCATTACACCTAGAACAGCTAAGGAGAGATGTCTGGCCTGCTGCAGCGGGGAGGAAGGCATCGCATCTTCCCTGACCCAGCAGGCAATGCCAGGAGAGAGCAGCCTCAGCGCATTCCACAAATACATAGTATTGCTGGGGGAAAAGAGAGACTGCCATCATAAGCAGGTAGCAGAGAAAATGGGGGTTGTGCAGAGGCAGTGCAGTAAGCAGAAAGGATGGCATTGAGATATTGTGTTAATTTGCTCTTAAGAAAAACAAACAAACAAAAGCAGCTATTTGCAGCAGCACAGAATCAAATAGATAAAAATCTCGCTTAGTCACTTTTGTCACTTTCCACCTTCTTGCCCAATACAGGAATTACTAAGAATTTGGCTCAAAAGTCATTTATTTTAACATATTCACTACTCCTTTAATTCTCTTCCTACCTTGTATACTCCTTCCTTCCCAGGCCATCTTTCTGCCCTTACCAATGTCACTCTCTCCGCTTTTCTCTAACCTGCCACTTTGCTCTCCCCTTCCCTTACCTCTCACTAGAGTCCTTCATGCTACCCACTCCTGATCACTTTTCACCTAGTGCCCATTCATCTCCTAGATGCAGCCATGTGATGGTAGAGTAAAACTATCTGAATAATGAAAACTGTCCATGAGGTTTGCCTTTTGCTAGAATCCTTCTGACATTTGCTTACTCTACTTACTTTTAACTTACATAACGATATCCACAAAAGACAAGAGTCATTCCTCAGGCTTGTAAGCTTAAGACAGATGGCTGCCTTATCCCTCTGTTCACTAAAAGCTATAGGTATGTCCATAGACTGCTGGTACTGAGCCTGTTTCTCTCTCTGAAGCACAAAATGAATGACAGAAATTCAACCGCATTGTTTGCAATCATTTTCACTTTAGTTTATTTTTAAATTGGCCACAATTTCCCACCTTTACAAAGGATTTACATCACAAATATGGTGTTTCACTACGGAATTTTAGGTGCAACTTGCTCAGCTGCCGGTAGGTTTTGCCTGCTGTGTCTGTCCAGACCAGACTCCTCTCTGCTGAGGTACAGAGTGACAGACCATACTTTACTGCAGAGAACAATTGTAGTATCAAAGGGAAATGCTATTTTTAAATTGATGAAAGCAGCAAGGATGTCGTATGTCAGTGATTCCTACTGTCTAATAATTATAGCTTCCTCAACAGGCACAGTAAGAAAAACTTCTAGCCTTTCATTTGCTTCCTCTTGGTTGAGCCATTTTCTCCATGGTTTTCTCACAATTTATTTTCTCATCTGGCTTAGAGACTCTCTTGTAGGGTTTTTTTTTTTTGTGTGGGTGGTGTTGTTTTGGTTTTTTTTTAAATTAACTTTGCATGTTGCACTAAAACAAGAGGTTGAAGTATCAGGAAGTAGAAAGGGACTAAACCTCCAAAACAAGATGTGGGGAGAAGTATCTCAGATGCTGAAGACTGAAAAGTCTTACATGCAATCTGAAATTTATTGGGCTCATCTCTGCAGGTAGTGGTTGGTTCTTAATCTACATATATAAAAGTGTCTTGTGGAAAGTATCTATCTCAATGTTTCTGTCTAGCCAAGATGGTTTTGCACTCAACTCAAAGCTGAGCTGCAGCAGATAAAAAGTGATATTGTAAAAAAAGAGAAGTAGAAAGTGAACATAAAAGCTGTCATGCAGCCTTTGGCAGGAATGTAATCTGACCCTTCACTGACCTTATATTCTTGTGAAAAACAGAACAGAAAAGGATCTACACAAGAGCCTTGATATCTCCTTTACATGGGAGATTGCACTGGGGGAGGTTGTGCTGACATGGCAGTCAGGTGCACCTTTGTCCAGCTCCCTGAAGCAGCTGTAACTATCCCTGAGAGCAGGGAGCTTCCTGTCTGCAGGACTGCAGATCACCAAAGGTGTCTGAAGGAAATGTACTTAAAAAAAAAAATAATCAATGATCATCTTGGTTAAATGGTCTGTATTGTATCTGCTGATACAAGGAACATATCTATTGCTTGGACAGTGGCAGTTGTTTAACTAAGCAAGTTAACTTTTAGTCTCAACTCTGCCTCGTGCTTAGTGGTAGAAGATGCTTTCCCACCAAAGACTCATTCTCTCTTCATTGTCAAGGACCTCCCTCCGACATCTGCTCAGTATCAAGAGAAAGGCACAGAGGAGCAGTACTTGTGAACCTCCATTCCACATCCTTGAGTCTCACAGTACCAGCCTGAACTACGCAAGTGAAGCTTTCTTAAGAGGCAGTTCATCAAACAATCATCTTAGTCATCTAAAACTGGTGTGCAGTTTCGAGAAGTTCTTCCTCTAATTCCCAAATAATTTTCTACATAACAAATCAAAGACTAGGGCTTAATTTACATATGCAAGCTTTACTTGAGATTACAATATAGGACATAACTCTCTGGAATCTTTACTTAACACTTGGGAGTACATTTTTTTAGGGCAAGAGGACATCGTCTTTGAGTAAAAATGACCGAATTGTAAAAAAGAAACGCATGCACATCCTTATGACCAAAAGCTCCCAAATCTTTACAGAACTGAGACAAAACTCTTCTATTCCCAAATATTTTAATGGGAGTTTCTAAACAAACATTTGTAGGGTATATTAATTAAACAACAACAATGAGAATCAAAAACAGGTCATTGTTTCCCACAGCCCAACAGGTAAAGAACACAGAGAAAAGTAAATTGAATTAAACTTCTCGCTTCAGAAGTAGAATGCACACGTATTTTGATCAATAAGATATAAAATAATACTGTTTTCCTTTTATGATGATAGAAATTCATTATGCATTAGAAGAAAAATATTCCAGTTATTCAGAACAGCCTGCAGGAGGATTTAGATGACCAATAATGAGCTCTTATGCGCTGCTGTTACGTGACTGGAGATCGACTCCAACACCATGACTTTGTTGCTTCTAGAGTACCACACAGAACACTATTTATATACCAAGCACAGGCCAAATTACTGGATCTTGGCTGCATATATACAATATAACTTAGATGTGCTTTTTGTGTATGGAGATAAGAAGAAAGCTTTGCATTTCAGAATACAAGGGAAAGATGTCCTTGGTAATGCTTAAGGCTACCAAAATGTCCCAATTCATCAGAACCAATCACCAGGTGGAAAAATACTTAAAAGCATCTCTCAAAGAGCAAATATCCCAAAACAACTCAAGAATGGAAAGGGAAAGGAAACAAACTGAAAACCTGTAAGTGTCAAGAGAACAGCATAAAAGGAGGAAGAAGTTGTTACATTTTAAGCACCAATGCATAATACCCAGCAAGCACGAATCTTCAGGCACAAGCCAAGAACACGCTGCACTGGAGAGACCAAAGACAGATGACAGCACAGTGGCTGACTGATGTCAGAGGAGCTATGAAGGTTGGAAAGACTGCACTTCTGTTTCCTACACCATTTCAGAAACCAGCAGCCAATGTTGCATGTCTACTGTGCAGAATGCTGCAGCTGCACCTGGTTCATTATACTTCAGTTTTTTGTGTCCACCCACCGCTTGGTCCTAAAATCTGCACCACCCTCTCCCCCCCTTACAATCTTAATAGCTCCACTGCTGGTATGCCCACACTGCCCATCTTCCAAGATCATAACCTTCTGTTTAATCTCTGTCATAACAGTGCCAGGACCCACCTTCACACCTTCTGGTATAGTCTAAAATAAAGTGGCTGTTATTAGGACTGGAAACATCTAACAAATGTGTCTGTAAATTACAATGCACATATTACATGAAATGAAGCAAAGGAGTACAAAGAAAGAATAGTTTCCAAACAAAGCAACTTTACTAGCTTACTTGCACGGTAAAATGCGAACAACATCGTTCTGCTTGTAACTCTCAATGCAGACAGCACAATGATCAAAGTCTGGGTCTGTTTCCTAAAACGAACAGAATGAAAATTCAAGTCAAGAGTTGAGGCTATGACAAATGTAAAAGTAGTTGTGACTAGTACATGAACTGCATTGTACCAAGTGACAGTTACTAAGAAGATGCAAAACCAACGCCAGGGTTATTATATTCCATCATGACTTAAGAAAAGTATTTCATACACACAAAACTCTCCCCTCATTTGGAGCTGGTAAGTGATCACTTAAAACATAAGCTAAGGCCTAAGATGATTTTAATATTCAGTTCAATCACCATAAAATATAGTGGCAATTTTCCTAGAGGCTTTACTTCAGCTTGGAGCCAAAACTTCTATTTTATTCAGAGGTTGGGTCTTTTTGGCAGAATAAGAATCCTGGGATTCCCCTTTATAGCCAGAACTAGCAAATTTTACTTATTTCAGAGTAGTCCCATATTTTTGACTGCTGCTTACTTGCAGAATTATCATCATTCTTATCCAGACATAAAAATGAGGATCACTGACTGACTGGCTCCTCTCTTTTCTCTGTTTTCCAGAAGTTATGGCTTCTTTTTATTTTTTTTTTTTAAACATGAGAATTTAAAATTTCTAATGAAAAAGGGCTGACTTCATTTGTATGTAGATATGGCATCAGCAATATCTATTTAAAATGTTTGGGCCTGACACACAAAACAGACTGTGCCTTCTCTTAGTTCAAGTTCATTATTCTTTTTGATGCCAGCAAGCTACTAGCAAGACACTGAGACAGGAACCACAGCAAGACAATAGCCACTCCCTGGTCAGCACCAGTCAGTGCTGCAGGCAGAGAATCCCGATGGGCTGCTCTGATGAAGGACAGGTTTTCTCCTACTCTCTGTTCACCTACGTGTGCATCTCATACTGTCTGTACTGTCACTTGCCAGTTTTGAATTGATGCTGTCAAGACGACAGCTTCTTTTCTTTTAATACGGAAAAGTTCCTGTTATCTATATGTACTCCCATACCTACAGAAAAGATTCAGTGCAGTGAGCTGTCTTGAAATAAAACTATGTATGGAGGGAGAAAGAGCAGAAAGACATTTTTTCTGCCTTCTGTCTGGAAGCAATTTTTTCCATCACTTCCTAATCTTCCATTGCTGATGGTGTCGATAAGATAAAAAGGAATGGCACTAAAAAGGCCCAAGGAAATAATCTTCTCTTAAAAATCCAATCATAGCCAGAATTCCCTTGCCTTTTGCAAATTAAAGATCAAAAATTAAGCATGATTAAGTGACTATTTTTCCCTTTCAGAATCAAAGACAAAGCAGCACTGCTCATAAAAGTGGAAAAAGTTTAGGACTTAATACACCATATGTTTTAGTTTGTATACTGGCAAGAAATATTCTTGGAGTAACATTTACTATCTTTAATGAAATACCTGTTTATATACCCCCCTCAGATTACTGGATATTAATATTTTACATAAGAGATTGTCCTTTATTACCTGTCTTTTAAACTTATTTTTACTTTATATAACTTATATATGGAATGAGTCTAAGCTTACAGAAGTCCACATAAACAATGCTAGTCCTATGTACTCCTACCAGCAAAAACCCCCAGCCAGCTAGCACACAAACCCACTCTGTCACAGTTGCCAGATGGAGTGCAAGTAGTATTTAAGCAAGAAAAACTTATTTGAAATGTACAGACTTACAGCATACATTGATACTAAAAGTTACACAAAACACTGTGCCACAGGACTAAGTAAGCCTCCAACAAGGAAGGCAACGTCATAAATCAGAAGCAGAAAGGAAAAACTGAGATTGTTTCCCTCGGCAAAAATTAAACATGATGCTCAAGTTTACCATGTTGAAATCTTATTATTATACCTTATCACCCTTCTTTACTGTCCTGGTTGTCAATTTACCGATGGCTTTCTTGGCAGCATCTCCAAGACGACGCTAATGAAGTGACAAAGAAAAGAACACAAATTAACCCTGATAATCAAGCTTCATTACTGTCCTTTATAATGACTTATTTGGGCTCAATACTAACATTGCAATACACACTATGGCAGCAGGCCAACACATAAGACAAAAAGCATACACAACAAAGCACACAGATTTGTCAGGAAGAAAAAAGCCCCAACAGTTGAGCCCATACTCATGCACTCAATAAGCATGGGCATAAACCTCATAGTCTGTATAAAAGTCCAGAAAAGTGATCTAGCATTTGTGTGACAAAACTAACCAAACCCAGACCACAGGATAAAAGCTGAAGCAACATGCCTTCCCGGTGATTTCCATTATATCCTGTTCATATTGCTTTTTATTCAGTGTGCTGTAGTATACCCTTGTTCTCTTCTTAAGCTTGACTTTTTTTTACATCCCACCCCCCCCACCCGGAGCAGGCTGATCTTATTCTGAGATGTAAGAGATCCTCTCAGTGTAACCTAGTTTCTCTTTTGCTATTACCTGAAACCACCAGGATCTCAAAGAAAAAAATTATGGGTCACAAAATCTAAATAAGCCAATACAGATTTAAATAAAGCTGAAATGAATACTGGTGTGAAGATGAACCTCAATCTGAATGCAGAGGTCAAGCTGTTTTTTTGTTGTTTATGCTGCTTTTATGACCACCACTGTTAGATGGAAGGAGCCATTTCTGCAATTCAAGTGCTGATTCCTACCACAATGCCCAGTTCCCAGCCAACAAAGAATGGCTGTTTGCCAGCTGGTCCATGGGATCCCAGAGTCAGGGCACTGAGTAGAAAAAAGCTCATGTATTCTTGTTTCAGGAACCCAAGATATCAGATTTGGTTTATGTTGACTGGAAAAAGGGAAGTTCATGTATTTCATCCTTCACCTCCATCTTGTACTAAGTACTCTTCCTTCGAAAGAGATGGGGTATTTCTGAGAATGTAAACTGCACCTATCAAAAGCTCCTGTATAGCTTGAAACAAATGTGTGCTTTTTGTGCCCACTTTCTACGCAGCTGAAAATCAAACCCTTCATAACGTGTACTCCTCTGTATCAAACACCTTCTCTGCATACAAACTGAAACTAAGGCGGCTGCTTCTATTCGAGAAACACAAAGACCTCAGAAGTCCACCACAACCAACTGTACCACCATTGTTCTAGAATTACATAAGCACATATTTTTTTGTGGTTTCCACAGAAGAACAGCTCTTATTTTATATTTTTTAGAGCTTGGATTTGAAAAAAAATAAATCAGATACTCAGTCCCAACTACTGAAGTATACCCACATAGGAAATGCAGCATCAGGAACAGAGTTGGGATGGGGAAATTATATGCTTCCTGAAGTCAGAAATCTCATCCTAACTTCAAGATGTGAGAAATTGGTCAATTTAAGCAAATCTAAATTACATGTCCTGGAACAAGCATATTGGCCTGAGTACTTAATGACACAGAACACACTGGCACATTGCTGGAGTAGATAATCATTGCATAACCAGAAGCATGATTACTAAGAGTGGAACAAGGCTGAAGAGGCATTTAACTTAAATGCTCAACACTACCAACTAAGTAATTATGGGTAGTATTTGTATTTAGTTGTACTGCATGTGATTGTATATGTGCTACAAGAAATCTTAAAGAAAGATTACTTTCCTACTGGAAGTGTAATATTCCAGCAAAACTCTTTCAAAATGTATACGTCTTCTCTTATGTAAATAAATTTGCTAACCAATAACTTTTCACCTCTTCCATTTAAGAGATCCGTCCCTTCCATTTTCTAATTTTAACAAATACTTTTTTATGCCAACATTGGAAATGCTCAGGATTTCCTACCTTGATAAGTTAGGGCATGGGCATACAGCATATGCTTGCTTTTAAAACCCAGAACTGTCTTGATGGAAAAGGCCAGCACCACATGCAAAAGAGTTTCATACTTCTGGCGGAAGCGCACAAGAGCAGTGATGTGAAATACTGGTATCTACTTACACTATCTACAGAACACAGCATGTGTTTGATGCTTTGATTTTTTTTTTTTTGAAGTGTGCCTTGACATAACTTAAAAACAAGATCATAGCCTAAAACAAGTTATTTCATCACTAACAGTACAGCCTTCTCTCTGTGAAAGCTCTCAAAGCTCTTTAAAAATAAGCTGTAGCTGTCGCCACCTTCTCATTAAAGTTTAATAAGCTCAGCTTTTTAAACCACATAAAATTTTCATCAAGTTTCTCCTGACCTTTGTAAAAATCTAAAGAAAGAAAAAAGGTCATAAGAGCCCTTTCCCCATGGAGCAATTGTTTTGAAACACGGACATTTGGGAGAAGCCTAGAACCATGTAGGGGATGCAGAAGGCACAATTTAGTATTCCACAGATATTCATTGAGTAACAGTTATATTTAAACTTTCACCATCCCAAGGGACCACACTAAGTACCGGTTACAGTGTGGTCATTTAAGAATGACATCCGTAGGAAAAATCTACAGGATGCCCATGGGACCTGCAGCATCAGACACTATTTATAGAAACTAAAAAGGAAATCCTTTGTCACAACTGAGGCTTTATAAGTTTGCATTTGCTTTCAGTTTGACAAAACACCAAAGCACTGCCTCACTGTGAGCTCCTGTGTATTAGCCGTAATTCAGGGGGAAAGGGGGGGACAGTGACTAGAGGTCAGCAGCTTTGTAAGTTAGCCTTGACAGAGAGATACAAAGGCAAAGAGAGCACAGCAGATTTCCTGAGGTTTACTGACCCTTCTCAATAAAAGCCAAGGCACACTATGGAGGCAGTGGGTCATTAAGTCCACCCTAGTAAAACATTTACTTCTAAAGTTTAATCCATATTTGAGTTGATGACTTGATTTAGGTAAGATCTCGGGGTATGGCCATACTCAATTCAGTTCTTAAACAAATCAAGAGTTTAAAAAGAATATAAGAAAGGCATATTGTACAAAATTTTACTTAAAATATATGACCAGGAGAATTAGGCAGTCCATACCAAGTGTGATCTTGAATAAAGTTGAAGGTTAACACAGATCACTAAGCAGTTATACACCTTAGTTTTCTTACATAACATTCATGACAGATTATATTTTGGAAATACCTTTATACAACTTCTGAATTACCTTAACTATTACTGAAGCTATCCTTAAGAACATGGATAGAAATCATAACATTAGCTCTGTGTTCCCCTACATTACACAAGTTCATTCACAATTTAACTTCCCTCCCCATTCCCAATGTACATACAGTATGTATTATTCAGTCAACATAGACTCCATCTTCCTCTTGGACTTACACTCATCAAAACACATTGCTTCAGTTCTATTCTTTCCTGTCACGTAATAAGATCTTGCACTGGTGCTGCTCAGGATGAAAACACTTTGCTGTATAAAAATCCTTGTCCGGCAACATGATCTGCCTCACAACAAAGAGGTTCTGAACACTAGTTTGATGGACATTCCTTAGAAATTATTTGTTCTCTATTGACTACTGTACACAAAAATATCACCTCCAGAACTTAGAGAAAAAAAAAGAAGTCCCCTTACCTGATTCCTGTCACGTGCACTTGTGTACCTGATCTTCTGGATGAAGTAAAATATCAACCATGCTGAAGAAATTATCATCAAAACTATGAATGATATTGACACAAAGACTAGAGAGCCCCGACTGAAGTTTTTTGGAGGAACACGGGACCCCACTGCTATTGCCATCAGGACAGAAATATTCTTTTCCAAGTAATTGAGGATCTCCTTAACCTTTGATTCTGTAATCATGACAGCAACAATGTCTCCAGTTCCTACAAAAAGAGAAAATTATTTAATTTGCATTTAAAATTAACATGGCATGCCCCTCACAAGATTTTCCAAATGCAAAGCCATTTGACAACTTAGAGATTTTTATCTAAGCCATCTATGGCACATGGAACATGCTACTGGGCACTCAACTCACAGGCTGTCCTTCAAACCCAGATTTTCAAATTAGGGCATTTAACATACAAACTGTCTGCAGCTCCACACATAGTAACAGATCTCTACCGGTGGTTACACAGTACTTCCCACATTATAATTACTGTGTGCAGTCTAAACTAGCTTTAAAAAGTACATTTGTTCCAGATTTGAAGCTGTGAGTGCCTAAATAGGCAACTCACAGAAAAACATTTAGAAGATAAGGTCAATGATACTGCTAGAGGGGTCTTAGTATACACAGTGCTGCCTACAAGGTGCTCTGGAGAGTTATGCAAATTCCCCTGTGTGGTTATGAGGCTTTCACATACCACCAAGGTTGTCTCGGACCTGTAAATCGCAATTCTAGCACAGAAGCAACAAAGCCAAACTTTTACCTACATCACTTCAGACAGAAGTGAAAGTAAAGCGAGTAAGTCTGGCTGCAAAGTAGAAGACAAATGAAAATCTTGGCAAAAGTTTGAGCACTGATTTTATCACCCATACAAAGGCATGCTTGATAAGATCACAAAGAGGCTGTCAGCTTCATCAGCTCCATTTTGAATGTGTAGCCCATCTGGTTTTCATAGTGTCTTCCTTCTAGACTATCCTCTGTCCCAAAGGGAAAATTATTGGTACAAGGATAATAAGAGAATCAAACCACAAGACTTGCTGAAAAAGAACAAAATCATCTGCAGAGCAGAGGGAGCACCTATGTTTTAAAACTAGAGGCCCCATAAAGAAGAGGATCTTGAACTCAGAGCAGTTCTGATCCAAGTTCAAAGAAAGCAAAGTTTATAGGAAAACCAAAACCAGAAAGAAAAAAGCCTTATAAGTGCTGTTCTTATTCATCCAGATCTATTTGCTTCCTATACTAAAACCCCTTTCAAGACCTATTTTCAAAATGCTTGCAAAGTCTGCTCATCTGTTTGCTCCATCTGCTTGCTCCAATTCACATTCCCTCAGAAAGGAACCGTATAATGCAAGTGACTTCAGCACAGAGATTCTGGTTTAGAGTGGATTTAAGTTACAGAGAACCTAGTGTGACAGTGAAGAGAGAACATGAGGTCCTATTTTAACACAAGGAATTTGTTCAAAGTCTTTTATCAAAATCTGATTTTTAAGGAGTTATTGTATCCACAAAATTATGTAGAAGACCCAAAAAAGCAGAATCTTTAAAACCCAGGGCACAATAAGTCAGGGTGACAGACCCAGACAGCTACATAATTTTCCAAAAAGGGGGGCTTTAATAGAGTCGTGTAACAGTCTTAAATGTTATCTCATTACTCTTTCCATTCACCATGCCAAATAGTAACTTTTACAGTCACTATCCTCAGTTTTCAGAGCCAGTTCCCTAACATTGGTGTTGTAGATTGTGCTGACAGAACTACTCAGAAGAATCAAAGCTGATAATCTCAGAAATCAAGATTTGCACAATAATTAAAAAAAAATATTCCACAGCCCCAAAATTGCTTTCCCCAAGCAATTTCAACTTTTCTTCATTTAAAATTGAAATGGTAAAGACATTCATGCCTTGTCCTAGTAACATGGGTCTAAGTAGGAGAAGAACGTTCAGCATTCCCTTCTGAACAAGTATTTTTGAAACAAGTGTCACAGGAACTCAAAAGCTTTGAATAGCAACCAAAACCCAAGACAATTTATGGATACAACTTATTTAATTACTAGTATACCACAGATTCACACAAGGTCCACTTTAGTTCAGCTTTCCAGAGACTTCAGTTCAAGACGTACTGAGTTTGGTTTCATACAAATTAACCAAGATATTTAATAGGCAGCAAAGCTCAGAAACAGAGTGAAAACCCACCCCTTGCTTTATTTTCAGAGGAAATCTACTCAGATTCCTATTTGTCCAGTTGAGAAGAGAGTTTCAGCCCAGGCTTGCAGCACTTAATTACAGGACAAGAGCCACCTTTCCTGCAAGATTCTGTATGTAGTTGCAGCACATGCTCCTGCAACCCCCAAACCCTGCAGCTCAAATGGTACAAGATCAATCAGGAGCAGATAATTTATACGGCTTGATATTTTCCCTAGGCTTCACTTCTGTTCTTCATATCTAGTTCGGACAGTGAAGAAAGGCGGGGAAGGGTGTGTGTGGGACTGTATTCCCCAGAGCACATGTTCTGCTAAGCTTCCCCAGGAAGTATTTATTTGCACAGAGGAATTATGTTAATATCAAAATATCAGTCAGAAGCACTCAATGTAGCATTCTGACATGATTTACGGTTATCTGCAAAGCAAAGCTGACTAAGATCTTCTGATACCAGTCCAGTTCTGTCTGAATCAAAAGCTGAAGCCTCTACCTATTCCCTGCTGCCCAGGGAATGTGACAAAGCTGACAATCTGTCATGTGTTTTATATAAAGCCTAGCACAAAGGGAACCTCTGGCATCACTGCAAAGTGATTTGCATTCCAAATGACTCAACTGGGAACAGCCAAAGTGCTACTGCTGCTTCTGACCCTGCAAGAGCCAAGGAGAACTGCAGGAAAGAAAAACATATTGTGCCTATTTAACATACTGAAGCTCAGTGGAAACTGGGACTTGGTTCATCCATATTTTTGTCAGGGGCATCACCCTAAATAATTTTAGCAAGAGCTCCCTGTTTGAGAACAATTGGGAGCAGGAGGAGACACCGACTCATTTATTTTAAGCACCTTGAAACTTTGCATTTCTGAAACTTAAATAGAAAAAAAAAATCCTCAGGTGAACACAGAAAGACTAATGGTGTTTGTAAAAGTTAGAATATGGTCTTTCTATATAACCTTATGAAAAGCAATACTCTCCTCAGCCAAGAACACAGTGTCCAGAGAAAAGAAGCTGGAATGCTAACTAAAGCCAATGAACTATACACTCAACCATAGATGACAAGCTAGGACAGACGGTAGGCATAAGAAATATTGACACCTGTAAATATAAATCATTTAATTGCTATCATCCAAGACCAGACAGCTCTTTCTACCTTGCAATTTTACCATGTGCATGTTTAATTAGGATAGTTATACAACTCTATGTATGAAAATGGATGTAGTTGCAATTAATCACTAAATCTGTGTAATATTACATTGGGAGAGAAGAGAAGGACTTAAAAGCTGAGAAGACACTAAAAACGAGAAGATGGGAAAAACAGCAACATCCAGAAGTCTCCTGTAGAGTTCCTAAGGAAACTGCTTTGCGCTCTCACTAATCTATCCACATGTCCTAGCAATTCTAAAAGAGCACATGTAGAAAGTCAATAGAAAGTCATCTCAAAGAAAAAATTACTAGTCTCATTACAAGCAAATAATGGTTTCCTTTTGTGTTTGCTTTGTTGATTCTTGACTACCAAATGTTTGCCTGAAGCTCAAAATATGGACAACTATGGCCAGGATACCAAGCTAAAGACAGGCATGGTTCAAAAAGCAGACTTCAGACACTTTCCAGCCATCTACCATCCCTTGGATGATGCAGGGAATGGCAGCCTGGCAAAATGCAACTGTCAAAGAGCTGATTTATTTTTTTTTCCTCTGGGCTTGTGAATAGCCCAAGCAGCTGTTTGGTCAATACTCTGGGAGAAGGACAGGTGAGACAATTTCTCCTGGGCATATGAGCAACCTGGCACCAAACTGCTGCTACTGCTGCAATGCTTCAGCCACCTTCTCGCAGATGGGAAGGGCAAAAACTTAGATCTCATCTCAAGCGTGGCAAATGTTGGACCACCTGTAACAGGCACTGAACTATTTTGATTTGATGTAGCAAGGTTTGCAGAGAACTGAGAATTAAGTCAGATACTCATAACAAAGGTTAGCACTTTTCTAATGGCTGATATTTTCAGCTAAAGTCCTTGTAATTTCCTAAGTCTTTGATAGTGCCTGCTGATGCTGCAGACACAGCGTGAAGCAGATAGACTGCACTCATCTCATGCTTGCAAAAGAATATCGTTCTCTCTTTCAATAACAGACAATATTTAATTGTAACTGGATCCTTTCATGACTTCATTCTGAAAAACTTAAACTTAATACAGATTTACCCGAATAATTCTGCTGGTAAAAAAATTCAGAGTACTTCCTTTAAAAAAGCAAACAAAATCCCTACCTTCCTAATAAAGGAAAAGAATGGTGCAGTCACTTGTAAGCTGGAATCAAGGCATGATTCAGACATCGAAATGCCACTGTCTATTCAACTGCAACAATAGGAACATCATAATGATAATGTAATTGGAAATAAAACTGCTCATCTTCACAGACTAGACTTCCCTATTCTTCTATTAAAATCCCGTAACTGTATGTTAAGCATTTCTGGACATGTTATATCAGAAATAAAAATATAGCAACACATACTATTCAGTACCCAGAAAAGGGATCAGTCCTATTACTGTGAGTGAGAGATTTCTTGGAATAACATTAAGTAACAGTGAAAACACTCCAACAGAATTTGGGAGCCCACAAAATGTCGACAAAGAAAACAGGAAAGCACAAATGAAGTATTATGGTTATATATGAAGTTTTGAGAGACTGATCCTGAGTTCTGTGAAAACACCAGAGACATCTGAGATGCAAGGGAGCAGAGGCAGAAGCAAGAATTACCCCTACAAGGTAAGGGATTTAGCCACAGAGATAGGGATATAATCCATGGAATCCACAAAGTGAGGTGAGGGAAAGGGAAAAGGCATACTGAGCTGGATGCAAAGCTGCACTGCTACAAAAGGTGGGCTTGGGGAGCACAGCTTTTAAATACAAATTCCATAGTATTTAACAACATTGCAGAAAAATACACAAATTATTCTGATACCTTAAAACTTTAGTCTGATACAAAACAGAGAAATTCATTGTGAAGAATAAGTCTTACATTCTAAAACAGGCTTTCGGAAAAGCAGACACCAAGAGGAAGAGTCTTGGCATATCTTCAGAGTAATTAAAACAGGTCTAGCTGCACATATTTTTATTTTGATCTAATCAGAAAGTAAACAAGAGCACATCCAAGCTGTCAACACAAGTGCAGTCTCAAGAGTAAAATATGTTGTTTGAGATGTCCCAAATCAACTACTTCTGAAAACACAAAAAGCCCATAATATTTGTCAGTTATTTAGTTCTAAACAAGGCAAGAATTTAATGCCAAGAATATACATCAATTTTAAAATGAGATTGGATAGCATTTTAAAACATTTGTCTTCCTGTTGCCTTTATAATATTGAAAATGTTGAATTCTTGTCTGCATGCAAACATTTACTTTAGGATGCCTATTTTACGTAGTGTCAGACACTAGAACAGATGTTACAACACTACCATGAGAAAAATTGTAAAGGACAGTAGTATATGAAATTGTTACCTGAAACTTAGGCTTTCACAGGATGCATCAGTTAAATATAACCAGTGGAACAAGTAGCTATCCCCCCCCAAAATCAAGCAGATATTTGCAGAAACCACAAGTCTGCTACACAAACCTATGCAAAACAATCTAAAAAAAAAAAAAAGCTTCTGCAGTTAAAACTTGTATTCTGACTGTCTTAAGAGGACAAAGAAGTAGATATTCCAAGTTCAGTGAGGAACAGGCTTCTATGAATTGCAACCAAAATACAGTCAATTTATGTCTGAAGAACACTCAAAACTCTTCTCCGATTGCAGCAAAACAGATTTTACTCTGCCAGGCTAAGAAAGGGCACAGCACTATGCCCTCTAAACACGATTACGTACACTTTAGTGTTTTGCAGCGTACCACTCATTGCTGTACTGCTAATAGACATGTGATGGACATTCACAAAGTTCCGCTCCTTTAAGAAAAACAGGCATATGATTAGAAAACCAGAAACAGCAAGAGTAGCTTTCCAAAGATGGGTATGACACAATTAACTTCAAAAAAAATACTAAACCCTAATCCGATTCTTGTTGTGCTAGCCTGTAGCACATTGAATTAAGTCCATAGGTGATAAATAATAATCTTATAAGCTGGAATTATCTTTCCGATGCCCGCCCTCCTTCATTAAACAAGAAATGCCGCCTCAGTATAATGTTCTTGCCATATTTTTGATCAGCTTTATAATCTACTATGACCAAGAGCTCCTAAAAGGACAGCTAAATAGCAAAATCAGTTGAGGAAACTGTTGGGCCATATTTAGATGACAACTGCTGACACATTATTTCATAACCCAGTTGCTCTATTCTGACACCGAAGGAGATGTTTCTTAAGGAGAAATCTGTGTAAGATCAAAACAGGTAGTCACAGCTAAATCCTTCTGCTTCATTCGCAAGTCCAAATCATGCTGATACAGGCGAGATGGTGGAGCTATGCCCCTGCATTTCCTCAAGCCTGACAAGGTCCATCTGTGTCTCTGATACAGCCAGCATACCCTACTCAAGAAAACTGACACAGCGTCTCAAAGATAGAATACAGTATTAGTATGTAGAAGAGAGGTGTTAAGACTTCAGCTTCACTGCAGATCATTTCCTCTCCATCGAGCTCTTTTTTATCTTCTATCATAAGTCATGTGACACTAAGCACTATTAGAAGAATTAAGATCCTTCTATTAAGCTACAAGATCCACCCACCTCTTCTCTAAGCCTCCCACAAGTTCCTGAATCTCTGCTCCATCTTGATTTTTGAAAGCAAAAATACACTATTTCAATGCTTCTGATGGGCACCAGGAAGACAGATTCATGGCTGGGCTGAGAAGGGGGGAGCACCCAAAGGCAGAATTTATACATCTCTGGGACCAGAACTGCAGCAGAGTTCACTTAAAATGGTAAGGACACTGGGTTTGGGGGTTTGGCTTTTGTTTGTGTTCCCCCCCCCCCACTTTTGACTGCCTTGATCATTCTACTTATATCACATATTCCCTTTCTGTAGAAGGACTTTTGTCTTCTGGGAATTACATTTATATATATTTGTTAATGCATGTGACCTTTTGGGTTCTTCACACTAGGGAAAACCAAGCCTAGATAAGGGAAAAGCAGACAGATGTTGCAAGGATTTTACAGACATTTCACACAACCTTTTTCTCTTTCAGCAATGCTTCTTTGTATCTACTTGCACTACAATTTTTTTGAAAAGGAAACAGACATTCCACTTAAATAATGCCAGAAGAATAAAAAAACCCCTCGGTACAAAAGAATTTATCATTTTATCATCCCCTTTCTGCAATCTGTGCACAGATTTTTTTTTTTCCCATTCAGACAGTTTTACAAGGCATTTAACTATGTATTATGGTGAGTAAACTGCATTTGCAGTCCTATTTAAGGAACACTTTTACTGTTAAGGTATTAGTATGCTAACAAAGTAGATGAAATTTTATATTCAAACCTTGAACAAATGCAAATTAATAAAAAGCAGAAGGGTCACATTAAATTTTGACTAGGGAAATGGTGTAATCCTAACATAACACACTACCAAGAAAAGGTTCCTCATGTCACAATTTCAGATATTTCTGAAATACGTAAGTCTTTCTATCTTCAAAAGGTATTTCTGCTTATTTGAAAAAAAAAAAAAAAAAACCTTTCTTCACATATACTTTTGAACAATGTCCAAAACCTGTTACCTTAGATCTTGGATTTAACACCCAATCACTGATTACAGTGTCACATTCTTGCTTAATCAATAATATTAATGTAATGCAGACCTTACTGGTCCATTCATCAATTTAAGACACGCTTGGATTTTGATAACTGAAAGTCTCTGTAATCTTGCATTCTGCAGTGTGACCAAGTGCTAGCAGGTGGCTTCCATTTTGCTGTTTCTGGATAGCAGTTCATATTCCCACTAATAGAAGTTGGAGCTAAAAAACCCAGGGATTTCTAAGAAGGGTAATCTGTCATGCTCATGTATTTTCTTCTATCTACAGACAACTTCCATACAGATCCATCAATCTGGACAGTCATTCCAAACAAATTCAGCAAGGCGTGAAAGAAATGGCAAGAGAGCCTTACCCAAGGACACTACAAAATATTTTTAGAGCTTCATAAATAGCATATTCATAGATTAATATCATAAATTTGATTCCACTGAATCCATAGATTTTGGGAATTACTCTGCTGCTGGAGCTCAGACTTTGGATAAGAAAAAGAATGTAATTACTTACAGTCACTAACAGTCCCATGGGCCTTTTCACAGTCACAGAACTAATTACCCTTTCGGCTGGCTAAGGAAAAATGAGCCTAACTGCTGTTATTTCATTTGTGGATGAGGCATACACCACGCAGAAACACTGGTAAGAAGTTCTGCAAGGCACTGAGGCTATGTTAGCTTTGTAAAGGGGTTTCCCTGGCTTGTCTTGAAGAGACAAGTGCTTCCTTATGGTCCAGAATCTGTGCTTCAAACACACTCCTCTCCATGGCTTGTTAAGTGTCAGACACCTCCATCTACTGTGTGACAGATTTTCCTGATGGATACACCTCCAAGAAATGCAGTGGGAAACAGGATTAACTACAGTGCTGTTGGCATTTGTTCCCCACATTTTCATTTAGCAAATATAAACAATAAACAATATAAAATGATCAAAGATACATAAACTATCATTAGACTATTGATTGTTTTGCCTTTTTTAAAGCTTCAACTTCAATGACTCATCTCTCCTCCCTTTTCACTAATATTCCAGGGTAAATTAATAATAATAAATTATAGTAACAATATTGTAATATACAATAAAATTAGTTTTGAGCTGTGGATTAAAAGTAGGCCTCAGTAATCCAGGGAAAGTTTTGCAGTGGTTTTGGTATAGGGCTGAAATATTAATCAGCACATGTTTGTGCAAAATAATC
Source organism: Harpia harpyja (assembly GCF_026419915.1). NCBI lineage: Eukaryota > Metazoa > Chordata > Aves > Accipitriformes > Accipitridae > Harpia > Harpia harpyja. Next base: position 6,753,687 of record NC_068959.1, read on the forward strand.
TGCAATGCACCCTGCCATAGCTTTCATGCATGGGTTCAGCTTACATTTACATTAAAAGACATTTGTGAGAAAAAGGCAAGCAGCAGAGGAAGAGATGTGCTGCACGCAGCGAGTGCCACAACAGAGGAGAGTGGCATTTCGACTGCGAGATCTCTGCAGTCTCCTCTACCCACCCTGAATTAGGGCAAGAACATGAAATAGCCATTAGATGGCAACAACTTCAAATTACTTCCTGTCCCTCCTGCCTCTGACCCAGTGACCTAAAACAATCCACATAAAATACATGCAGTTTTATCAGAGTTCAAAGCAAGTACAGACCTTGCTTCCCGTGCTAGTGTGCTTTTTAAGCGAATACAGGGCCATCAGAAATCCTCCCCTTGAAAGGAAACTGTTTCTGGGAGCCCGTGTTGGGCAGCTCTCCCACAGTACTACAGCAGGAGAACATCACCTTCTGTGCACATCACGGAACAGAAAAACCTTCTTGCAGAAAACGAATGCATCGTTTCTTCAGAAGTACAATGAAGATTGATCCTGATAAGATGTCTACAGCTTGTTCTAAAGACTTTAAAAGATTTACCTGTATCAGGTAAATCCTCTGGAAAAGGTATTACATTAGAAGTTGTTTAAATACTTCAGGAAATTTCTTCAGCACTGATAAACAGTAGTTATTAGAATCCAGCAACTTCATTTTGACACTCTTTTATTCTATATTTATCTTTTCCTGTCTATATTTGTTCCATAAATTCTGAGTATGAAATTTTAACTTTAGAGGCTTCTTTGGCTTATATTCTTTTCTATAATTCCAAATAAAAGTCTAGATTTTAATAGAGAAGTTCATTATCAAATTTAACTATTTTGTATTTGACAAGACTGTCTCCACCACACACAAACAAAAAAAGAATTAAAATGCTATTTTACCTGCATTTCCTTCCTATTCCCATAATTGATAATAAAGGAGACAGCTACTATATATTTTCTCTTACCACACAGGCTCTTTTTTACATTAGACAATATTTGTTCTGCTTTAACAGAAGTAGCAAGCAAAACCACTCATAAAACTGCCTTCCTGCCAGTGATATCATAGTCTAACATAACCTATGCTGGGAAAGACGTCCTTCACTTAGGTTGATAGAGGACATCTACAAGAATGTGTAAAAAATTTATTTTACATGCACACAGTAATACATACAAGGATATACACAGAGAAAAGAAAATAATGTTGCAAATATATATATATATATATGTACATCTGTTAATGTAAAAAGTTCACCAACTCCTTAAGGTCAACACCTACTTGAGTTTTAAAACTCAACTTGAAGTCAAAGGGGCAGAGGCTTAGTGCACTATCACACAAGAAAAAACAAATTCTGATATTAGCAATAGAAACTTCATTTGACATGGTGATGATAGACTGATTCAAGAGTGACAGTTGTTATCTAGCCACCAGAAGGAATTTATATTCTGCTAAGAACAAATTTCCATAAGGCTAAAATTTTCAAATGTGTATTCAAGCATAAAATAACTTGGATAAAATATTAATCCCATAGGTGAGAACTGCTTACTGAGTTCTTTTCATCGGGAATCACCTCTCTGCAGGTAGGCAACATCCATAAATCCATATAATATTTGACTTATTTTTAGCACAGACGTTGCTCAAGCTGGTGATTGGAATTCATGAGAATATCAAAGTAGGAAAGCGTGCAGTTCACAGAGTGTGCATTATCAGCAGTTGCCGCTTTCCTCTCTGCTTCATCAGGAAGACAGAATATTCCTAAGCTTTGGTACGCAGCAGTATAAAAATTATGTTACAGTATATAAAATGACATGAGGTCTATTTTCACCTATCTATGGAAAGAAAACGTAGAGCCATGAACCTGGTCATCGTAATACAGTTGCAAAACTGTCTTGTGAAGAATGCATTTTTAAAAGAATAAAGGAATACTGCACAGCACTAGACATCGTATGGAAATAAGACCAACTCAGTGGCTCACCTGAACTTTCACTTTATATCAACTCTATTTAACACATACTTCACTGAATCAGCAGCAGAACAGCTGTCAAATACACAGGGTCAACTCCTCTCCAACATTTAGGGATAGAAAATACTAAAGAGATGTACTGCACTGGAATATCTAATTAGCAGATGATGTGGTCATTCACCACCTAAAAAGCATGCAGGCAGTGGTAACGGTTGAAACGGCAGAAAAAGGAAGACCAGAGAGTACCTTGAATGTGTTTAAGACTGCTTTACACACAACATTTGTTTGAATAGGCTCATCACATAAGCGTAGGTTCGTGAATCTATATCCCACTTGGAATAATTCTCACTGAGGGGGATGCTGGATTCCAAACTGTCCCTGCACTGAGACTAACACCAAAGGACTAGTCTACATCTCAGTTACACACACTTGCAGTTCCTACATCAAGCAAGCAGGAAGTTATTTATAGGAAGCTCTGCAAAGCACGGATTGCTAAAGAGATCCTTTACATGACCATAATGCAATCAAAACAAAAGCTGTGGAGCGACATTCCTCTTCATTACAGTGTGGTGCTAAGGTGGTACTTCAGTTCTAATTACTTTTAGTCTGTCGTGTAGTTTGAACACTGCAAGTCCAATATTAATTTTGAGATAGGGCCTACAGCCCAAATCAGTGACAGAGATTCCAGTACACCAGTGACTGAGTACATGCAGCTAAAAACCAGCATCTCAAATACTCAAAGATAAAATACGCATCATCTCCAGTAATTAACACTTTTTTAAAGCTTGCCATGAGTAAAAGTAAATATTTGGAAGTCAACATGCTGAAGACAGTATTAGCTTTTTTCCAAATATCCAAGTATCCAAACAGTTGCCTGGCTAGCTTAGAAGACACCTTTCTACCCACAGCAGCTCTCATGTTTTATAACTTAAGACATCATTGCAATCTACCAGAACCTAAAATTATCATCAAACCTATTACATGGTTTAACACGTATTAGAGCAAACAACACTAGAGCTGTGTTGTTACTGGTAGCCTTTTTTTCTGCCACGATAAGGCATTCCAGGCCAAAGAAGTCACAAACCATTGCTAAACAGACTGCAGACCTTACAATCTTACAGGTATTTCAAAGGGAGACCAGACCTGAAGGTTTAGGAGGGTACTACATCAGTAGAGAGAAAAGTGGCAAAAAACCACAAAAGGAAAGTGGTAAAAAGCATTTCACTAGAATATGGGACTTTTTACCTGCAGATTATTTGCAAAAGTGTCTAAGGAAGATACCCAAGACAAAAATGGATTGTCAACAGGCTTTGACTTGCTACACAGGGGTCAAAATCTCCCTGGAAAATTCCTGTGGTATATAGAAATGGCAAGGTCAAACGCCACTAAACCAGAAGCAGCCACAAGACAGAAAGAAGCAACCGTAGGACCTTAGTAAAAGAATTCAATTCTAATTGTATGACAATATGCGGAGCAATAATTAGGAAATTCCAGTTTCCAAGCAACACCCTATGCTTAAAGAAAAGGGACTGAAGATATTCTACGAAAAAAAAAAACCCAGCCAGCAGTACAGCCATCAAATATAGATATATGCCTTTTCTGATTATGCTAAATAATTCCAAATTGAGAAAACCTTCTGGGAAAATGAACAATGTAGTTATCAGAATTGTGAAAATCATTTTTAACCAAGGAAAATGTTTACATATGAGGCTCCCACTGGCTAAAGTAACTCACTAGTGACAGCACAATTTTACACAGACAGCCCTAAAAAAAGTAGAAATCTGTAGAAATCCAGATTTTCAGCATTATTCTAAACCAGCAATAGTCTATTTCTAGACAATTTGGAGGCAACTGCTCTCCAAATCACTAAGTTTTGTTGATTCCTGTATGGCACTCAAAGACACATCATAGAAAGAGAACCCTCTGTAAACTGTCATTAAAAAAAGCATGCAAGCTCAGATCCTGATATAACTGTTAACATTTGAAAGTCCCCACCATAACAGCCAGTTGAAGACACGCTACTATAAAAATTCTTCAGGTACAGATGCTTTGTAAAATTCTAGACCTTCCATTATACATTAGATTTTCTTCTTCAGAAAAGTTTGAAATGGACTGCTCCTAAGATCTTACAGATACTTCCTCACTCCAAAACACCCATATTCCCACCACAGAGGAAAGTGTTCCACATTGGATAAAATGTACGCTGAAGGAAAATAACTTTTCAGAATTATTGGCTTATTTTGCTATATTGCATACATGTAATCATCAGAGAACAGGCTATTTCAAATAGCATCTGTGTGCTGCCAAGAGCTCTTTAGCAGTAGTTTATATGGCAAAAGAGTACTTGGGCAAAAAATTTATAGTGAAAGAGATCACGTTTTATTTACCTTGATGAGTCATTGTGACAGGTTCTTCACTGGATATATTGTTGTAAATGACCACAGCTGTGGCATTATGTGAAGCTGCTCGCAGTATTTTCTCTCTAAACGTACAGTTTCCTCGCTGTAATAAAGCAATCCACTGCTTAGTGTTTGGTGGAACTTGGAAACGTGTTCGAGGGTCACAGCCCAGGCGATCTGCAACTGAAATGGGAAATACACTTACACAGATGGCAATTTGTTCAAACAGGCAAAAAAGAAAAAACTAACTCCAAGTTTTGCTGAATTACTCAACTGTTATGCACTAGGAAGCCACTATCCTCACATTTATAAAGCTTAAAGATAACTGTATTCTTATAAAAAAAAAGTCTTAAAAAACCCCAAATCTTACACATTTAAAGCTGTGACTATATGCCTGAGAATTAGGCTCACTAACACAATCTATTTTTAACTCTAGTGCAGCTAGAACAATGAATTCACATTTGAATCAATACCTGCCCAGAGGCTGAAAAACATTAGAATATGGTTCATATGCTATAGGCATTTACAAAACAGCTGTTTATCAGTCATTCTGGGGAATATAACTTTTTTTTCTAACACAGTCATAAATACCACTGCAGTGGGAAATACAACTAAACAAAGGAGGCTATGAAAACAAGATTTCAGAGTTATCTACCATGTGCAGGCTACTGTAAAAAAGGACAGTATTAAAAGCTGATCTTGTAAAACCCCAGCAGCCAACATCAGCTTTTTATGTATGCACATTTTGTCTACAAGGAAGTGCATTCAAATTCATAGAGAAACAAACGGTTTTGCAAACATGATGCACTCAAGTTGACAGCTAAACAGGTATTAGTGGTATAAAGGAAGAGTAACAGAAATGGCAAATGCCAGATGTCTGAATTCAACAGTATGCAAATCTCTTTTGTCCTTTCTGATGCTGTAATATATCCTGAACAGCCCAAACCCACACAGAGCTATGTACAAAAGGCACAAAATGCAACGCAGAAGATAACTTCACAGTACAGCAGCTGAAACTGATGAAAGACATTTCTGTTTGCACAACTGGAAACAGGCAGCTAAGTCTGATACACTGGTAATATCATTAAAGGACTTTAGAAATTTAGAGCTAACAGTATCTCATAATACAAATATATTTACCCTTTCAAATGCCAAGAATGTAAGAATCTTTGACTACTAAAAATGGTTGGGATAAACAGTGATTTTTCAAGACATAAACAAACAATTTACTTGCATAATAACTCTGAAAACATTACAGTTCATAAGAGCAATTCAAATGAAGTGTCCCATAATTTTCTCCTTTTAAAAGCAGCAAGTTCTTCAGCAGAGACTATGAGATTTCAGCAAGAGATCTACCACAAAAAATATCCAGTTTAACATATTAGCTAGAAACAAAACAAAAGATCTTTTTAAGCACTCTCAGCTTAACAAAGCTCAGGTTAAAACCTATAACAAAGGAGATTCAAATAGCTAAAGGGTCTTTTCTGAAACAAGAAAGAAAATCTTTTGCTTGCCAAAGAAAACTAGTGCAGATGAATCTATACTGTGGCAGTCATACAGGAAGTCGTTGCATCTCTTAATTTGGACAAGAAGTGCCTCTCCCTGTTCCCCTGGAAGGAGGGTGGGGAGCCAGATAGAAGCACATCCTTTTCACAATTGTTTTTCAAGGCTGCATTAGACATTTCAGACATGAAGGGCTATTGGCTGTATTTTTGTATTTATGCTTTTGTTCTATACAGGGATCAGGGAAAATCTGAAATATAGATGCCTGAAGCCAAATTTTATAGCGTATTTTCATCCATTTCCCTGACATTATTACTCAAATCCCTTTGGAAATTGCTAGCTAGCACTGATGCACACACATTGTTTTGGAGCACTGGTGAGGGCCATCATGAACAGCAATGATCATAGGAGTGCACTTCCATATCAACTGCACTTTTGTAGCTTGTCTTTATAGTCTTAAATTTAAGAGAACAGTACATTTTTTTAAAGGAATTATAGTACTTTTTGAAAATGTGACAGAACCGTAACATGGCACATGTGCAACCAACCTTGATGTCCTCTGTTAAGACAAAAGCAGTTCAATGCATACTTCCCCCTTCTTCAGAACGTTTCCACTTAAAAATGTGGGTGGGGGAAAGCACCAGCAGACTGTGATAGTAAGTTTCTCAAGCCTTGAAAGCTAAAAACCCCATCCTTCCCCAGTGAAATCAGATTAAAAAATCTCAGGTGTGATACATCCTTTGGAAAATACCATTCAATAAACAGCCACAATTCCACGGAATCTCCTCAAACTGCCAAAAATAACTCTGAAAGTAGACACTATGGCCTACATAAATTTACTTAAAATATATGGGATGGATGAAGAGCAGTAATCCTATGGATTATGTACAGTTTGCTTCACTACGATCATGCTCAAAACTAAAATACCAAGTGAAAACAAAAATGGCCACAAATAGGGCCACTGGCTATTAGAATGAAAAAATCATAAAAGCAATAAAAGGCAAAAGGCACCTTATAAAGGGAGGCAGCATTCTCAAAAGTCTGTCACAGTTCAGTTTTACAAAAATTTATGTAGGCACCTTTAAGCTAAAAATTTCAAACCATACAAATATAAAAACTGACAAAGAAAGCAGTAAGAGATAACAGAAATCGCTTCTGTGGGAAACGTAGTACAAAATTTTCTACATGGTCGAGATCAAAGTCTCTTTCAGCTGTGGACAGAGCTATGAAATGTTACTGGATAGAGCAACAGGATTAGGAAACAAGATATTAAGAGATAAAAGCTTTCCAGATATAGACCAACAAACACCACTCAAATGCATACAGCATGTTATTCCTGACTAGGTAGCTTCAGTATGTCCCGATGAAAAATTAACAGCTGACAATATTCTTTTAGTACTATTTAAATAATACAAAAACATTACGGAAAATCTGGTTGCTTTAGATAAACCTGAACTGAGTAACTGCAAGTCACTTGAGATTTAATAAAAAGTTACAACCCACATTTCTTTACATTAGCATCCTATTACACCATACAAATGTTAAGTAATCTTTTCACTTTTAACTGAAGAAAGTTCAGGAACAATAGTGGAAAGTCTGACTTTTTCTGCTCGTCTTTTCAGTAGACTTAATACACTCTGAAAAGAGTGAAAGTCTTATAATCACAGTCACCCTTCTAGCATAGCGAGCTGGCTAAAATAAAACATCTGCTACACACCTAACGTACCAGGCACATCAGTTGGCTTTGTAAGGGACATAGATAAAGAACAGTATCAGCAAGAATCATCATCGATAGCTCTCCATTATCATGCCATCTATGGTCTGTTGTCCAAAGTCCAATTAGGACCTAAAAGACTCGGGCTTGCAAGTATTACCTGGATGATGTCCATGCCAGAATGAAAAGCATCTTCACATTAAATTAAAGTTATTCTAAAACAAATCACTTGCACATAAAAAGATATGATCAGAAGTTACTCATATAATGCCATAATTTCAGAAGATAAGCATAGAGAAAGCCATCTAAGTATGTTTCCCTATAGGTGTGCTACTCTTCTGGCTTATTTGAAATAAAAGTTATTTACTCTGCCTTTCCTTTCTCCATGTCTACCTATGTACCATGAATGTGTTGGCAAAAAACCAATTTTCTGTTAGAAGTGGCAGCCTGCTGGGTTAAAGAGCTATGTACTATGTTGTTGTAAATATACCCCTTCCTACTGTAAGCCCCAACACCAAAGAGTCTCTTAACAGAGGAATCAGTGCGATTTAAGCATCTACCATTAGGCTGCATCTTTGTTCTTGACTTTTGGAAAGCTTCAGTTTCCTCCTGCAGAACACACAGGAGTGCTCAACTTGCATATAACTGTTTCTCTTTAAGCATTGTTTTTAAATTCAAGAGCGCTTCCTGCTAAAGGACTAACGTTTGTGACAGCATTTTAAGGATTCATGTGAAAGTAAGTTGTTAATGCAATAGATCCAACCAGGCTTATTCAACTACTGAAGTAGTATTGGCAAGCTTACATTAGAATAGCAACAGTACTTTCGTCCTCATCTTTTCCAATTGCTTGGCCAGGTCCTTTAGCCTTCCCCCTATAAGAGGGATAGCCATTTTGTGGTAGCAAAAATGAAATTAATAGGTTAGCTGTCAGAGGCTTTGTCAGAAGTAAGCACGCACCTGCCTGAATGCAGACTGTCTCCTTCTACTTCTGAACCGTGACTGGATTTGCTTTCTCTCATATACTGTGCATTTATGTTGCTCTTCCATTACTTGGAATATAGCTGTGACGTCCCACTTCAGCCAAGGTTGCTGCATTGACTGTTATCAGACTTTGTCCCCTTTTCACAGAAAAGGGCCAGTGCCATGATCCCACACCCTGGGCATTAACTATTTTATTCCATGTTTTTTTTTCTTTTTTTAAAAAAAGGTCAGATACCTTGATATTGATTGCATCTTAGCTAATACTCTACTCTCTGAAGCCAGCAACAGTTGCCAGAGCTGGTGTGTCTCAGCTACACATACAGAAATCATTTTAAAGTCTGACCTTCAATCACTGTAATACAACAGGTGGAGAGACACCACCAATATTTTGAGGGGCAGCAGATCAAGAGACTCGTTGGGAAAGAAAGCAGCACAGGGGCAGATGCAGTGCCATGCAGCCTGTGCCCCAAAGCACTCCCTCCCTCCAGCAGGCACTGCCCAGGCAGGTGCTACGTACCACACCTGACTGGCAAAACAGCCAGCCTTGTGCAACACATTAATCATAATCCTGTGATAAAATTTCCAGAAAAGGAATTCAGCTGGCAAATTTACAGAAGTTACACAGCAGCACTGATTGATTCTTGTTTCAACAAAGGGTACTAGTTATTTGCTGTCCCATTAGGGTTTAATATGTGTAGTATATATCTTTTCTTTCAATGCATTACTACTTGTGTTATTATCAATATACTCCTTATTCAAGCCACTTATAATTTCCACTTTTTAAAAGTTATGTCAATGAGTTATGTACAGCAATATTTTATTTTCAAGAGCTATTTCAGGTAATTGCTTTGACTAAAGCTGGCTTTAACACTAAAAGAAACTCTTTGAACAAGAGGTAATCTTGTTTCAGGGACTAAGTTAAACAAAAGAAAAATCACTGAAGCTTGTAAGAGTCCTGTAATAGTTCAGATTTAATCTTGTTAGCTCAGTTAAGTATACCACAATTTTGGCTATAAACTCCAATATATAACCTCCACTTTTGTTATCAATTAGTAACTACTAATTAGGCTGGATACTGAGACCAACGGTAAAAGATGCATGGCACAAGATTTTTCTTCCACTACTCTATTGATGTATTTGCTTGTTGCATTTTCCTACAGCTTATTGTTTTGGATTCTGGGCTAGAAAGGAACACAAAATTCTGTCTGAATGTTACCTAAAGCTCCACAGTTACCAGGAAACTGGCATTTTAAACCTTCTGCAGCTAAAACTTGTTCACACAACATGTTTATGAAGTGTCAGATGCTACAAAATGATATACTTACAGTACCATGCCAAGATACACCTCCATTCCTAACGCTGTGCCAATATTATTTCTTCCCCACTTCCACCTTTTTCTAACATACATTTTTCCTCAAATTCTCAGTCTCCTTGCCCAGCCACAACCCTACTACCCCTTCAGCAGGGATCTCCCCTTTCAATGAGCTCTTTCTCCAATGCAGCTTTCATACAACCATCACCTCCCCACACGCCCTTTAGACTCCAGTCCCTTTCCACCCCCTCATTCCTGGCCTATTGGCTCAGCGAGTCCTAACGTTTGGCTTTGAGTCTGCTGCTATTTAACTTCCTATCAGTCCCATCTTCAGTCCTAATCACCCTGCCTGCATCCCCGCTACCCAAGCCAGCCAAGCTGCACAAAACCTCGCCTCCCAGCAAGGTCCGACCATCTGCGAGGGGACTTTGAGAGGACACAGGACTCTACTCCTCAACTCTGTATCCAAACCCAGAAAGACATGCAATAACCCAGATTCAACAGAAGAGTCCTGTTCACCGTGGAGAACATTTTTGAGGGAACTAAGCCAAAGTTTCTACCAAGAACTGTTAAAGTGAGTTTTTGATGGCTTCTGGTTTGGTTTGTCATAGCAAGAGGAGTATGCCTGACACCTAAAGGTCAGCACCACAACTGGTGTCAGGCACCTAATACCAAAGATGCTTAAGAGCAGAGGTCACTAGAGTGGCACAGGGCTGAACGCTTACACAGTGCGTGTACAGACATTGCCACAAGTACCTAGGCAGCTACGGTGAGAAGTTTGCGCTGAAATGCATGGTTCTGGAAAGTCACAAATAACTGAGGACAGGACTGAATGAGAAATGCTCAGTAACATCACCAAAGAGATGACATAAACCTGAACTAAACTATCAGAAAAGCTGCATCAGGCTGTGAAGATGCATTTTGCTATCACCCTTCCATGCAGAACGAGAGGAGCATTTTCTGATAATCTTCATATCCAGAACCTGTTTAAAAACCTCTTCTAATAGGAAATTATTTAAGTAATGACAAAAGACTAACAAGTTAAAGGAAGTAAGAAAAGGAACTAGAAGCGGAAGAACGGAAGAGAGATTAATAGAGAAACTCTGCAGCTATGTTGCATTTAATGCACTTGAAGAGATGCGTACACAGGTGCTGTATTTACACCCAGTGGCAACTGTGACCGACAGCTTGCTGGAGCTACACTTTCACAAGTCACATTCACAAGCGGTCATGCGAATTACTGCCGTATCACTTGCAGGGGAACATCGCTTTAGAAAGCCAGTATCAATTTCATACAGAGGTCTATAAAAAGAAAAGGGAGTTTTAATACATGTATTAACATGACAAGGTTGAATTTGATTAAAGGAATTCTGCTAATGAAACAGGAGAAGCAATTGAAATATCATTCTGCACTGAGATTTAAAGGATGTGTAATCACATGGACTGGCAACTTCAAAAATAGTATATAAAATATTGGGCATAATCAAGAACACGTTAACAAAAAACCACTGCAGAACACACCACTTAAAATCACAGGCTGTGCTATTACGAATGGTGTATGTTCAGCAGCAGATCATTGGCCCCAAATCTTGAATTAGTAAATTCATTTATTTCCCTGCAGGCAATGAATCCTTTCTTAACACAGCATGCAAAAATGTGACACTAAGGACATTTCAGCTCTAAAACATGGATGCTCCAGTCTACACCATCAAGGTGCTAACAGATGACCCACGTCTGTGGAAATTTCAAGGGACAGCCCATAAATGGGTGAATGCTTGACATCAAAGCACTTTCAAAGTCAAGGTATCTTCAGATATAGTTGTTAACAGTTGTAGAGTCGTTTCTTCTTAGGATACATGAGAACTGGGGTAGAGCATTTACTACTCTAACAGCAGAGGCTGGTGCTAGCTACTCGTGTTAAGAGCTATCAGAAAAAAATATTTTGCAAACAAGTTCTACAGCAATATTAGCAGGCTGATAAAAAGGCATTAGAGCAATTACTTTCTGCATGACAGCATCGTCTTATCAGAGCTAGATAGAAAAAAGCAGAAGAATACAAACATAAGACCCTTAAGCATTCAAGAACATCTTAACTAAAAGCATAAGATATTCCAGTCTCTCCTACTACATGAAATATTTTTAAGCCAGATGAAGCATGCCTTGGCAAAATTCAGATAAAATGTGTACTATATAACAACCTACATAGAACAATTCAGAAGAACTTTCAAGGAAGACAACTGCTGCAGTCTTTGCTTTAACAGTCTTCTGTTGACAAACAGAAGGACAAAACTGAATCTCCCCAACAACTGATGGCAAAGCTTTAATGACTGCAGCATGTCAAAACTGCAGAAATTGAGGTCTGCACTTTCATGATTCCTGCTGTGCTTCCTCACAGAAGTTATTCATCATAATACTTAGCAGTAAGGTATAAAAATGCTGCTTATGGACTGCTCAATTTTATTTAGCTCTTCTCTCATTACTAGCTTCCAGTGAAAATGCTGTCAGCCTTCCTCAATGTTTTCATCACACTTTAGTGAAGACCATATCAGAAGAAAGCAGAAAAAGTTACAGAAGCAGGTTAAAAAGTAATTAATATCAAAAGTTTTTATTGACAAATAATGTAGCTACTACAAAAAAAAAATCAAGCATTTTGATACCTTGGATATATTAAAAGACAGCAGTTTTAAAAACCCCCAAAATACTACTTGCATCAACAGTGTTTACATGCCTAACACTTTCAGGACAGCCTCCCGATTTCATATGGCGGTTGGGGTGTCTGTGTTTAAGTGAGGAATACCAGGAAGCAGAAGAAAGACTGAGGATATTTGATGATAGCTGACTGCGAGAGCATGGTGAAGGTAGGATTTGAAGTACAAATGAAAATCATTTTACAGTAGACTTGCTCAACGATTTCTGCTTCCTCACCCTTCCACCCCAAAATATGCTGAATTAATATATTCTAGTTAACACTTTGTAAAGCTAATGAAGCTGAGCTTCAATGAAACTGGCAAGCATCTGCTGATGCAGTCTGCTTCATACATACTAGAAGCTTATAGTTGGCTGCCTAGCAGGATGCATTTTGTTCTGAAGAAGCATCAAAGTATTCTCCTGATCTTAAGATTTGGTAAATTCTCAAAAGCTTTTAATAATACCGTAGTTCTGCCTTATCAATTCTTTTAAAAAACTCCTCTTAATATTCACCACTTAGAGTCTAGTCTTAACTGACTACATTATTTCACTTAATGCATTATTCAGAGGTTTAGTGTCCAGGAGACAGGTTGGGACCACTGTGATCCATAAAGTGATCCATTTCTTAAAGATGGCAGTTTAGATAATGTCAAGAAGGGTTTTCAAAATAAGATACTCCTAAAACCACATCACTATGACTGCAGCAGTTGATTTCATTTCAGGCAGAAATCGAGACAATACTCTTACCTGTTTAAATTAGTGTTCTCTATAAAACCCAACATTTGTCAAAAAACAATCGATGGACAACAGCTTCGCTTAATAAAAAGAAAACTTATTTGAAAGCACTACACAGCGTTCAGTACCGCAAACAAGTGCCTTTTGGACTGGCCACAAGAGTAACAGCTTGACAGCTTCAGTCCTTCCACGTCTCAATGGACAGCTTAAACAGCATTTTTAAGAAATGTACACTGAACAACCATGACTTCGTGCAGCTCCAAAAGCCATCCAGATGCATATCTATCACGGTGAGATAGCTATGCAGCTGTTCCGAGATTCATGGCAACGCTGATACCGAATCCTGTTAACTATTGCTACCGACTCTCTGGAATTAGTTTAGAAATAACACCTTCATCGCTCAATAGGACTAGCCTGCTGGCATCCATGCTGGGAAACACACCATGCTTCGCAGAGCCCTTATTAAAGCCAGCGCTCTCAGATCATGGATTTTTTCTTTTTTTTTTTTTTTTTAATTTTCCTCCGGGCAAGTTCTTCCTCCTCGTTTGTCAGAGCTCTCTAGGAAAGTCTGCAAAGCTCAGACAAAGGCCTTGCGGAGGAGGCACCCGACAGCAAGCGACCGACGGCTGCGAAGGAAGCGTTACCTCCGTTGATGGGGACGGGAGCCACCAGCAGGCCCTTCACCTCCACCTTGGGGGAATCCTGCCCGTAGCGGCCGCGGTCGATCCTCAGCAGCGTGGGGCCGCCCCGCTCGGGGCTCAGCACCGTCACGTTGATGAGGGCGGTGTAGTACGCCTGGCTGGCGTTGTCGGCGCCGGCCGGCCGGACCCAGCAGTGCCAGAGCAGCAGGAGCAGCAGGACGGAGGAGCCGCCGTTCCGGTGCTGGCGAGCCCACCGCCAGCTCATCTTCGACTCCGGGCGAGCCGACGGCCGTCACCGCTTGCCTCCGCCGCTCCCCCCGCTCCCTCGCGGCAGCGCCGAGCCCCACACGCCCGGGTGTATTTTATCCCATCTGACAGCCCAGGAGCGGAGAAAGACCGAAAGCAGGCGGAGGGGGGGGAGGAGAGCACGGGCTCATGCCATGGGAGGAGCCAGCGGAGTCATGGCAGGTCCCGGCCGAGTCCGATCCGTCGAACGCGGCCCCCCGAGGTGGGGGGGGGGGAGGCTGCTCGGGGCGACCCCCTCTCCGCCGGCCCCTCAGGGCGCCTCGCTCATGCCGCCCGTCCGCCGCCGCGGGGGAGCCCCGGCCGCCCACCTGCCTCTGCCCGTGCCGGGCGAGGGGAGGAGGCGGGGGCGGCGCCGCGGCCCCCTCCCCGCACAGCCCCGCGACGGCCCCGAGGAAGCCGCCGGGAGGAGCCGCCGCCGCCGCCTCAGTCGCGCTCACACACGGCCGCGGGGCTCGCCTCAGGCTGGGCTCGGCTCGGCGCGCCGCACCGCCTCGCTTCGTCTCGGGGCTCGTCGCCGCCTTAGTGCGGCGGGCGGCGCATCCCGCTGCCCGGGCCGGCAGCCGCAGCGGGTGGCCGCCGCTCCAGGCTAGGCTAGGCTAGGCTAGGCTAGGCTAGGCTCGGTTCGGTTCGGTTCGGGTCGGGTCGGCTTGTCCCGTCCCGGGGGCGGCCGGGCCCCCCACGCCTTCCCGCAGCCGCGCCGCTCTCAAGCCGCCGGCTCCGCGCCCGGCGCCTCGACTGCAGCCCGGCGCTCCTCACACTGCGCAGGCGCGTCACGCCCCGCCCAGCGCCACGAGGCCGAGAGGCGGGGCTAGGAGCGAAAGCCACGCCCGCGATGGGCGGGGTTAGCGGGAGGGGCGGGGCGTCCTGTAATGACGTCACCGGGGCCGTGGCAGCGTGGAGGAGGGTGGCCATGGCGGTGGTGGGAGCTGCGGTGCGGAGGAGGCTGTGCCCGGGCCTGGCCGCTCCTGGTGCCTCAGCGACGTCTGTAAGGAACGCTTGGCTCTAGCGACCCGCGGTTCTTCAAGGAATTAGATGTAGGGACACATACGGGCTCCCGTGGCTCCTCGGCGTCTTTAATTTCCAGATCGGGAGCGCTGGCCATCAAAAAGATAGGAGAGGCGGTTTAAAAGGGTCTCTGACATGGGGGGGAAAAGGGCTGTATGTGTGAAAAAGAGGTGGAGTGTGTTCAGTCTGTCCAGTTAACGCTGAAAGGGCTGTTGGGGCAGGAACACAGCCTCTGTGTCAGGATGTGGTCACTCTACCCAATTCAGAGCTACTCACTTCTGGTGTACTAGAATGGGAAATCTTACAAACACTCAAATGTTTAAATAAACATTAATCCCATGAAATACTGTAAAACAGGACTTGATGAGTTACTCTGTCTTTAACTATCGTCATAGTTTAAGGATTTAAGCCTGTTCAGAGATGTAACAAAATAATGTAATGGCCTTCTTGGACTTTGAAAGGCAAACTATCTGCAAATTATTTGTGGCAAAGAAAACAAGTACTGCAGGGCTGTGAGTTAGGATATTTTCTAAATTTCTGAACAAATAGCTGTGCTGCTGTTCTTTTCAGATACGGTCTCCTTGGTGACTTCCCCAGCTGCTCGGGAGGGCCCTGCGATAAGTCTGGTGTTTAACCTAAGTATCTTATTAAACTGTTCTCTTTTGGAAGGTTTTGTAATTTATCCATTTGTGATGCACCTGGTCACATGCGCGTGTAAGATAACACCATCAGAGCACAGTCTGTTTATTTCGTTGAGATGCAAGTGGTGGTTGTAATCCTGGCCTTGGAGAGACCTGTGCCATTCCCAAGGAAAGCAGCAGGCTTGCAAACCTGCATCTCGGAGCAGAGTGGACCTATGGGCTCTGCTAAAGGCATGTAGTGTCTGGCTCTGTAAAATCCTCTGAGAAGCTGTTTATGAAAAGCTCTGTAGAAATGTCAGTACAATCCAGGAAATGCCTCTGAAACGGCAGCTGAATGTTCTGCCTCCAAGTTTTTTAAATTTAATTTTGCTCTTCTTGGTTAATGCTGGGTGAGGAACCAGATGCCATTAATGGCCCCTCAACATTTCACCCAAACTTTCACCCCAGCCAGAGAGTGAGTGTTGTGGTAAACACACTGATACTGCACTGTGCACATGTTTTGGAGCCGTCGTTCTTGCAGTGCAGACAGTAGTTTGATTTTTCAGCAGTAAGAGCTCTGCATCGTTTTGATGCAAAGTGATGTGCTTTATTGCTGAAATGTCCTCAGAAGGGGCCAGGGAGTCCTAGGAACCTGAAGGATTCCTTGCTATTACTGCATTGACCTTCAGAGAAGGATCTCAAAGCACTTTTGAAAAGCAGTGCGAAAACATTCACTGGCCACATTAGAAACAAAAAAAAGCCAAAGGGCCCAGCCAGTGACTTCCCAGTTCCCTTTTCTAACCACAACAAAAAGCTGCTTTTCATTTTGCCCTGTCCAGTTTCCTCTGGGCTGCGTTTCTGCCGGCGATAGGTGGTCTGCCGTGCTCGACTCCCTGCGTGAGGGCTGTCCACTTGATCCCATCCCTCCTCACGGACCAAGAGCCAGGAGGTTGCTCTGTGCCACAGGCGGGGCCACGAGCCCTCGGCCTCTCCTCTCCTACGGACAGGCTGGGAGGCAGGAGAGGAGCGGCCAAGGGCTCATGGCCCCAGGAGAGGAACCCCAGGAGAGGAGCAGCCGAGCGCTGCTCCAGGATGCACAAAAATGGGGTATTTCATCATCAGAGCAGCTTCAGTCTCTTCGTTCCCCAGATGGACGGGTCCCTGGATGGGAAGAGGAGAGCTAAAAGGTCCTTTTGGCCACTTTCATTGGTGGTGGAGCTGGATGAAGGGATGGATGGTGGTGGAGAAGCCGGAGCTGAGGGGACATCACCACGTCTCCCGGCCCTGCATAGGGCAGCCATGCCTCTGCCAGTGGCCACTCCTCAGGAGGCCTTTTTTTTGGCAGGCAAATGGCACTGAGGTGTTTGCAGGTCACCACAGGGGCAAGGAGGGAGCCGTGCCTCAGGCTTCACCCCAGCTCCTGGTGATTTTGGGGGGGGAAAATGGTCATAAATCCATTATGTTCCATTTCCAGCGCTCCCCGGGCGCGCAACACTTCCTTCAGCCCCGATCCCGCCCGTGACTCACGCCCGCCCTTCGCTTTCCTGTCAGGTTTTACATTGCCACAGGCCCGCGGCGCCACCCGCCGCCATCTTCCCGCCCGGGCTCTGCCCCGGGACCCGCGGCCGCCGCCAGGATGATGGCGCCACCTGCGGGGCGCCGCCGCCGCGCCTCCCTCCGCCCGCTGAGGGGCTCGCCACGGCGCCTGGGGACGGGGCTCCGGGCGCTGAGGAGAAGGGGATGTCCGGGAGGGACGGGTGTCCGCCGCCGTCGGTCCCTCCCGGCGCTGTGTGGTGAAGGAGGGCAGGAGGGGCCGGGGGGGGGTGTCCCAGACTCCGGGGACGAGGCGGCGAGGAAGGGTGGCGGGTCTGTGGGAGATGGCAGCGGGGCGAAGCGCTGGGCGGTGGGTCGCCGGCTCCTGTCAGCAAGCTTAACCGAAGCATATCCGCCTTCATCATGAGAAAAGACCGAGTTTCATCCTGGATGGAAATGCCACAAAGACCAGCTGTTTCCTAGAGGATGCGGGGAAATGCAAAGCGACACAAAAGTAAAAATAATAAACCCAAAATGTGCTAATTGCTTAGGCCAGGGTCGGGCTGCCCGGCGCTGCGTGGGGAGCCGGGAGTGCTGCAGCGGCAGCGGTGGCCTCCAGGAAGCAAAGAGCCGCTGCCAGTTATGACTTTATTCGTTTTCACATTTAGATATTACAACAAAACTCTTAATGACAAAGGATAACAAGTACTATAGGAGGAGAGGAAAGAAAGCCGTGTTCTAACTGGTTTGATACATAACCGTGAACTTCCAGAGACAAGACTCAACGTGAGTTATAAACACTCACATACGCTGACTGGTAGGAAAACTTCTCACCTGCAAACACCCACACACGCACCCACAAAACACATGCTCACACACACAGACCACACTTCTGTACTCGCACATAACCCATGTTGTAATCTACTTGCTTCAAAGGCAGCCCACTGAAACATTGAATGCTGCTGTAGCAACAACAGGTACCAGGCTAAAATATTGCAATATAAATGAAGTGTTACTTGATACACAGGTTTTTCTTCAAAGACACACATGTATTTGCAAGTAGGGGACCCAACGCTCTGTTTTCGTGAGGGAGGAATGTCCTCTCAACACCAACACTTTGTAAGGAAAAATGAGACTGCACGTAGACTGGGAAGAGTCATTTTAAAGGAGGATGATGATAAATAGCTTAGCTTCAATGTTGAGTTCCAGTAAAAAGCCCAAACAAAACAGAGTGCATTGTGAACGGAGCAGGCACAATTATTGAACCCTGGGTTTTAAAAGTTGAAATACTCCTTTGTTGCTGTGGAAAGACAGACAACACTGTTGCCTCACGTCTTAAAACCAAAACAGACCAGCTTCATTTCATGCTCACACTTATCTCGAGACTGTAAAGAAAAAAATGCCAGAAATAACACAAGAGTGTGGGGAACGGTATCAGGTTTGTACACTCTAATTTTAGTACACCTTTAAGACAGCAAAAGTACGATTGTCTCAACAGCACTTCAATATCCCACACTACAATTGCTCTTCAGCAGCAGGAGTGTCTGAAGATGAGCCAGCATTTGCTCGTATCATGGTTGCATTGTTCATGCAACGCTCTTGATGCAGATACAATAGGATCTGATTCCACCCCCCCATCAAGATGGTGCAAAAGAGAGAAAATAAACTTCTGCGGAGTCGAATGATTGTAATGTTCAAAAACCAGGTGCCACACCAGTGCTTTCCCCAGAGTGAAGGAGGGGATCTTAACAATGGCTCTAATGAAGTAACCCTTCTCCACAAGGATGCTTGTGGGCAATTTACAGGTGAACCTTAGAGACAAAGTGCAGCTGTCCTGGCTGGTTGGGAGTGCTGACAGCCAGCCAGGGCACTCAGATGCCTCTGTCCTCTTTCTGCTGAGGAATCCTGCCTGTGCCCTGAAAGTGTCGGGCTTTGCTAGTACGTTTCTATCCCTTGCATAAGGGCAAGGACTTGCAGCTACTTTGGAATTTTGTTTTTCAACTATTATTTTATTTATAGGGCTCTTTCTGGGGCCCTGTCTCAGATGGGGCTGTGTTTCCAGGCAGAGAACTGTTTGTGAAGCACTGGAAACAAGAGAGCCTGGGTCCTTTGGATGCATGTCACCCAGCAAGCAGCCTGAATTTAACTCAGCCGTCTGTCACCTTCCACCCATGTGAATGCTGGTGGAGACCTCCAGCAGCATGGGGCACATGCAGCCTTCCTTCTGTCAGGGAACCACCAGTTCAAAAACCAGGGCAAGATAAGGGCAGGAGAATTTGGTCTGGCCTACACTCCGTTGGCTGTCCTACTTCCTTGGCCTGGCTCTCCAGCATCTCCTGCCAGAGGATTCTTACTGAGTCATAACAATTACTTAAAGATGTTTAAATTCCTGGCAACTTCAGGGGACACCAGTAGAATTCAGGGAATTCATTGTCACATGCAGTTTCCAATTCCACATCCTGAGCCAGTTTGGCTCAAGCTGGTCCGGCTTTGTGCCTCTTTTTGCCATGGAAATCACAGCCATGTCATCCTGCTGACGCGAAAAGGGAGGGGAACATTAAGCTCTCTGCACAGGCTTAGAGAATCTGATTGACAGGCATGCATTTCCCATGTGCTAAATAAATCTCTCCATTACACTTGTGCGGAGAACTATAATTAAGACTTGGGAAAGTCATCCATAAGGACTCACGTCAGGAAACGCATAAAACCCTCTGCTGGAAAAGAAATACAGTTTGGGAAAGCAGTACGTCTGACAGGAAACACAATTTAAAGAGTCCAAACCAAACCCTTGGCTCTGTGCACAGAGGTGTGGCCCACAAGCAGAAACTCCCCGGTGCTAAGATGCCCTGGTGCAAGGAGCTCTGCCAGCCACGGATGGGCATGTGGGAGAAGAGATGATGACAAGCTGTTCAGATGAGCCTCTTCACCCAGACTCCTCTGGTGGTGACGTAACTGTGCTCTGTGGCTGAGCTCTCGGATTGTGAGCAGGATGGAAAGAAGTAGGTGGGAAGTGGTGAGGCAGCAGCGCAGAAATCTGTAGAGAGGGGCTGTGGAGGTTCCCCAGAGCTCTGAATTCACGTGGTACCTTTTAGAAACAAAAGGCCCAAGTGATGGGATGTTTCCTTAGCAAATAAATGTTCCTCAATCCTCCAGAGATAGGTACACTGTGCTGGCGGCTCTGCAACAGAAACTGGAGAGGAGCCCATTGGGCAGAGAGGAAATGTCATGGTGCAGAACAGTCCATCCAGGAGAACTGGGGCTTGAGCCCTGGCCAGGTGCCGCCCTCCACGTGCTCAGTGATGCCAACACACAAGGGGATGCAACCCAGGGCACCTCATTGCTGGAGCTCTGTTCCTTCCATTGTTTCCAAAACCCTTGCAGCAACTTGAAAATAAACATTTCACTCCCTACCACTTTGATCCTTTTCCTCCCAGCAAACAACCCATTTTCACTCTATGTTTAGAAGCCAGCTGAAATTAACACAGCTTTGCTTTAATTTCTCACTCGAGCAACAAATGATCTCAGCACTGCTCTGGGAGAAGGGGAAGGCAAGAGCAGCAGACCTGTGAGTAACCAGGTCCCAGCACAGATCATATAAAACCCTGTTTTTCACAGGGCCTGCAAAAATAGTTGCTGTTTATCTCACTGGGAGGACTGTAGCCATCAGCTGCTGACCTACTCAGCACTAGCTGTGTTGAGATGGCTAAAGTAATCCTGGTGATATGGCAGATTGACAGGTTTTCCCCCAGCAGAGATGAGAGGGATGTGGGTCTTGCTTGCAGAGGAGATGGAGAGGCTGGCACCTACCTGGAATGAAGTGTGCATGAACATTTACGAAGATCCCTCAGGATGTCTCCGTACACCTCTTTTAAATGTCCTGCTCTTGCTCCTAATACCACTAGGGATTTCTTCCCTTTGATTCTGCTCCACAGCTCAGCAGCTGACATCATGAGGAGAGGAGGAGGAAGCAATCCAAGGAAAAACATTCAGACTGCACACCAGGAAGAAACTTGAGACTAAGACAGGTCTATTTATATCTGACCTGAAATGGGCTTTCTGAATGGGAAGCTGATCTGAGTGGAGGCTGGATGCTAGGCAGAAGGTGCTATAGTGCTGAACACAGGCACCCACTTGCCGGCAGAATGCATCTGTCTGAGCCGCAGGAAGAAAAGAAACATGAGGAATCAGCGAGGTGCTCCTTCCAGTCCTGGCACGGGGAAGCTGCAGCTGGAGGTGCAGCGTGGGCCATCATGCTGCGGTTCCAAGGACATTAGTGTTCCCCATCCGTTCGGGGTAGGTTCCCTGCTGGGGTTGGGCATAGGTTGAAGGAGAAGCTCTGAGTGACCCTGATGACATGCCTTGAGGGTGAGAGGGTTGCCTCAGCAGGCGCCTCCAGGGCCTGATGCCATTAGTACTGCTCAGAGAAGAAGGAAGCGTGGAGAGTGGGGGGACTGGCCCCCTCTCCAGGCGGGGTGCAGCTGCCATCCTCAGAGTGTTCTGACAGCTCCCCGTATTCACTGTTGTAAAAAGTCTGGCCTCCGACTTGGGACCCATATGATGGCCGACATCTGCCCCGCAGGTCCGACTGTTCCCCTGGCAGCTCCGCAGTTCGGCTGGGCCCTTTACTGCTGTGAGGGAGAGAGACATAGAAGATCAAACTGAGCACTTCTGGAAAGCCTCTGTCCTGCTTAGAGAGATCCCAGCTTCAGGAAACACCATCTGCTAATGCACGGGGCAGAGGCAGGGTCAGGAATGGACCTACACCTCCATTTCAAAGCACAACACTAGGCCTTGTTCTAAACCTAAGCACAGCCTGTATGTTTTGTGAAAAATCTGCACATAACCCAGTGACAGAGTTATTTCAGCTCTTCTAGATACCTTCGGGAAGCCCAGGGAAGGGTTGGAACCCCAATGAGCAGGGAGAGACAAGAGACATTGCCTCAATTGGTCCTAGACCTGGCAGGAGTCACAGAAACTGATACAAACCAACAGCCAGGATGGGGGAAAGGAAATGAAGGAAGATGACAAAGAAGATGTAGGAGGAAATCAGCAATCCCATCTCAGCACCTGCAATACCAGGTGACTGGCAAGAAGTCACAAGAGCGAGGGCAGGGACACATTCAAGGAGAGGTTTAAGGGCAGTGTTTTCCAGGAGACAGGACACCCAGTAGCCCATGTTGTAGGAGACAACAGGAACGTGCCTTAAGGAAAAGAGGACAAGGACAAGAAGCAGGAGACAGTCTGATACAACAGCAGAGAGACCACAGGGCTATGGCTAAGGGAAAAGACAATGACCAGTCTGATTTCATGTTGGGAGGCAGAGGAGGTGAGGAAGAGGCTTCGGACTGGCCTTGTCTACACATGAGCTGACATGGCTCGCTCAACACACTGTCATGGAGACAAGGTCCCAGGCTGCTCCAGCACCAAGCAGAGATGAGCTGGACAGGTTCTCGCCCAGTTTCCAAGCCTGGTGCAAGTACATAACCATCCATAACATCCTCAGCACCGAGAGTGCCAGCTCAACCTGCCAGGCTCAGTACCGGCACGCGGGAAGTCCTAAGGCCTGTACCATCCCCGCAATGCCACATCGGGGCCCTGTACCACATGGGTCAGGGCTGGGAGAGGGAGGTGGCAGCCACATAGTTTCCATCCATCCCACCTGCCACTGCTTGAACAAGCCCTGACATATTTCACCAGAAAATGTCAATAAGCATTGAAAGTCTTATTAACACCGTCACTCCACTGTGCCTCATTATCTTAATGGACACATTCTCATTGAATGGGCACAGTTCATATTTTTAAACCCTAGGAAGCAGCAGGCAGGTCTGTTCTTCGTGCATTTTGCCTCTCATTAATGTGTGCATGGACTTATCTGGCTCAGGGCCCACAGCCCTGCTGCTGCTGAGAGCCCCAAGAGGTATACCCTACGGGGAGACACCAAGAGCTGCCTCCTAGTCTCACTGCATTTGGCAGCAGGGAGGTCTGAGTGGCTAGACTTAAGGAGTACCTGAATCCACCTTCTTTTCTGTGTCGGTTTTCTATCCTCTCAAATTCCTCAGATGCCAGAACCATCCCACTGTCTGTCTGATTGTCCTGGAAGGAAGCAACAGGAGTTATCAGTAACATCCCTGTCGACTGATCAGAGTGGGAAGGGAGGAGGAATCATTCAGGAGATGAGATCATGTGTATCTGTGATGGGAAAAAAGGAGTAGGGGCACTTTACCAGCATGCTTTACGGTCTTGCTGGAACTGATTTTCTTAGGTGCTTTCTTAAAAGCAGTACGTACAAAGGTAGGATTTGTGTGTGCAGTTCAATACCACTTTTTTGGGGAAAAAAAGAGCGCTCCCTACCTGGAAGATGTATTACCATTAAATCTGTGAGAGGTGAGATTTTCCTCTAAGACTAAGGACACAACTTAAGTTTTGCCACTATAGAAGTACCAGCCCAGTTTGGAGAGGCCAGGAGGGTTCCTGCTGCACACTGCCATGTGGGTCAAGATAGGGGAGGTACAGACAAGCACTCTGGATTTACCTAGTCCTGGCTGGATTTCAGCATGCTTAACCAGGCCATGTTTACAGATTTGAGAAGGGTGAAGAGCAGGCTTTTCACTGAGGTCCTTTATAGTCCTTGCTTGTAGATCTAACCTCCCTATTTCACACTCAGGCAGTACAAGCTGTGCTGTAGAGAAACCCCTATGTGCCAGGTGGAGAAATGAATGTGCATAGGACTGGACGGACTGAACAGGAATGACACAGACAGACTGACATTAGATAGGAGTGATCTTCCTTCCATGATCTTAACAGCAAAGGTGTCAGGAAACAGCTGAACATTTTTTTGCCCCCTGCTCTACCCCATTCAGGTGCTACTCACCGGGTGTGCCTTGTACATTGTATGTGTCATGGGAAACTCTTCAAATGTCTTTATCCTGGATGGACACCTGATCTGATTTCCTCCCGTCAAACAACCAGGGAACGAGACACAGTTGTAGTATCTGCCGACAGAAGCATACTGTATTCAGTAAAAACCAACAGAGTCAATGCCCTGAATAAACAGAACCTGAACCCAACCTCCTCTCCCTGCAACCAAAGTATGCAGGGAGGCATATGACCCAAATGGTGGATTTTGGGAGGGGAATGGGGTCACCTTAGGCCTCTTAAACCCATACTACTTCTGCGGTGGGGAGCACCCAGACTTCCTGATTGCATCAGGCCCTGATTACCTCTGGGATAAGTACAGTAATGTTATCTAGATCCCAGGCATCACACTATCACAGCTCCCAGGAGACAAGAAGCTTAGGCCTAATTGTTCAGGTTAGTTAGGAACAGACAGGATGAAGCTCCTGCACTAGCAGAAGGGCAGAGACTCAGCTGAAACCTTCTCTCCTCATCTACCCGATGGGCCACAATGCCTTTAGTGGGACCTGTAGCTGCAGGCAGGAGAAGGAATGTCACAGGCTTACACATCAAGGGCTCTTTCTCATCAGCAAAGGAAAGTGATTTTGCTTTTATAAGCAAGATGTTATGGTGTAAATGCTTGGATCACACCTGATCACCTGGGGTTTTTTCAGCATCTTGCTACAGGGTTCTCCCCATATGTCTCAGGCTCCCTTACAGCTCAGGCTGCTGGCTGCCTACTGGGTGCTCTCTGCCCTTTTCAGAGGGGATTCACCTTGCTGCTAGGCTGTGGCAGCGTATCCTCATGTCAAAGTCCTCTTCATCTGAGTTTTGCTGGGCAGAGGAAGGCACCTGGGAGAAACCATCATCTTCTGAGCTGTGAGAGTCGTTCAGCGGGATGTAATCCTTCCCTTCCTGGTAGGAAGAAGAGTGAGTGGCCTTACAAGAAGGGGAGGGCTTTCCCACAAGAAAGGGCTTTACAAGAAGAAGCTGTCAGAGTTGGGGAGGAAAATTTCTGGTTCATGTCTTTTGTTTCTCTGGGACAAAATATCTGGCTGGAGATTTCTGTGCCCTCTGTGTTAAGCAGCTGTGAATGTTGCAGGTACAGGTAGGTGTGTGTGAGCAGGAAAACAACCCAGTCCTATGGCACCTACAGTTCTCTAGCCTACATGGGCAGAGCAGTGTGCTCCACGGGCACATCATTGCAGCTTAGTCATGCCTGTGCTGGGATCCAGTGCTCAAAGGTTAAAATTAGGGACGTCGGGATGAGACAGTACTCACATTTAAGCATTTAGCTATCATCTTACGAAATGGAACATCAAGAAAATATTAAAATCAGAGCTGCACACTCATCACAGTTAAAAGTCCTGGTGAGTTACTGCATGGCAGTGATTAGTAATAGTTTCATAGAAATTTGTATATCTGACTGCTGTAATGGAACAGTTGTTTGGTTCACATGGCCCTGACATTTAGATCTAAGGATAGAGTTTCAGAAACTCTGGTGAAGTCCTGGTTTTCATTATGCAGGCGTGTGGGAGGCTGGAGTGTCAGGGCCTTGACTCAGCTGAAAAATTTCAAATAATCATCTGGGTATTAGGATGGAAATACTGGAATGATGACTGAGAGGGCACCCACCCTGCAAAGAGTGGAGCTATATTAGGATGCAGCTGGAGGGCTATTGCAGAAATGAGCTCTCCAGTAGCTCTGGGAAACAGATGTCCAGGAAACCCTGTGTTATCCCTTGGCCTATGCAAAGGTATTGCATTGGCCAGGGAGTCAGAGGAGGGCACAGTGAGGGAGCTAGCAGTGCGAAAAGAGAGAGCTGTCTGGAGCTGAGCAGGGACACAGAGAGGTTTTCACCTGCTGGACGTTTTCCTGAAGAAGGTTCCCCAGTATCTCCACCAGGTCGGAGAAAGTTGGTCTCTCCTTGGGATCGCCATGCCAGCAGCTCAGCATTATACGGTAACTGCCAAGAAGAGATGCTGGTTTTATGCCACAGAAACCCCTTCCTACTGCACTCAGCAGCTCCTACCCATGTGGTGCCCACTGGGACAGCATGTACCTGCACCGTGAAGGAAAGCTCGGCACCCCCCAGCACATTGGCCATGTGGACCTACTGGAAAGAGGGTTGGTTCATTATGCACTGAATATAACAGTGCACAAAGAGCTAATTCGGACACCTCTGATACCCTTCGGAGCAGGAAAGCACATTGCCCACCTACAGACCCATCCCAGTGTGGGTATGCAAGGGTACCTAGATAGCCCTGATTCAAACCCATCTGTCTTGCCCTCCAGGCAGCGGCCTGGAGTGAAGGGTGTGTTGGCTTGTCCCCCATGCTGGCTGAAAGGTCTTTGCATCCCACAGAGGGGCCTGCCCTGCCCTATGCTGGGATCTGGGAAGTTTCTACCATCTAACAGAGGGCTTTGCTCTGACCAATGCTGGGATCCGTGAGGTTTCTGACTCACATTTCTGCTGTGGCGTACTCTGGGGCTCTCATCCTGGTACCGTCTTTGAGCCTCTGGCAAAACTCCTCATTGATTTGGACTCCAGGGTACGGAGATGCCCCTAAAGGAGGTTCAAAGAGGAGTGGGAACATGAAATGTGCCATCAGAAACCAGTCCTTCTGAGACTGCCCTTCCTCCCCAAACACTGGGAGATGTGGTCACTTCTCATAAACAGCCCATGTCCTCGGTGCTGCCTGAGACAGGCTCCTCTGCCTCAGTGAGCTGGAGGCCACCTCTGCATGCCTGTCTCCCCATCACTCTGTTCATGGGTGGATATGGCCTCCATATTTTTTTTGCCTACATTGATGTCTCTTCCCATCACCCTCATTAGCACTCACCTAGCGAGAAGATTTCCCAGAGGAGGACCCCAAAGGACCAGACATCACTCTGGGTAGTATAGACCTTGTCAAAGATGCTCTCTGGAGCCATCCACTTCAGTGGGAGACGGGCCTGCAGGAGGGAGAGGCAAGGCACAAGCATTCAGTTAGGGACATGTCCAGGACAGCCCTTCTTGTAGCAACAGGATGAAAGGAATGAAAGAAAACCAGAGCCGATAGCCCTGCTCCTCTCTCCATGGAGGAATGGAGGTTTGGTTAGGCCAGAGGGAGGGATGAAGACACTGAAAGGGGGAGGAAAGAGTATAAAGACTAAGTTAACAACAGGCTGAGGGGCAGAAGGAAGGAGACAGAGGTCTGCTGGTGGAGGAGGAGGATAGCACATACATCATTGGGCCAATGGTTCTGGGTCCCGGCCACACAAGTGGTTCCACTCCTCCTTTTTCACCTTTTCCTCAGTTTATTCCATCCCCAGAGTAGATTATGAACACCTCAAGGAGGCCTAATCTGTATAGGGTTTGAGAAGATGGCACTCACACTGCCTTTCCTGACATAGTCAGGGTCCTTGTAGATGTCCCGTGCCAGGCCGAAGTCACAGATCTTTACCACGTTGTTCTCTGATAGCAGGATATTGCGAGCCGCCAGGTCTCTGTGGATACACTGAAGGCACACAAAGAGGAAGGGGCAAAATCAGAGGGACAGTAACCACCACCAGAAAGTACGGAGCACCCCCCTCCCCTCACGAACCTGAGCTGTAATGGGGGAATGGTGGAAGTGGGAAGGAGCTAAAGATAAGAATTTCAAAAGGAGATGGTTAAGGAGAGGTTGAAATGCAAGAGGACTAATTTCCCATCTTTGTGTACAGAGGGCTACCTCAGACTTCCTGAGAAGTGAGGCAGATCACTGAATCTCTCTCTGTGTCACCTGTAAAGTGGCTGTAGGCAGGCCTTCTCTGGTCAGGCATGCACAAAAGAAGAGGGGAGCGAAGGAAAGAGTGAACTCACCTTTCGGGATGCCAGGAACTCCATGCCACGTGCCACTTGGAAGCTGTAGCAGATCAGGTCTTCCATTGTCAAGGGACTTTGCCACAAGTCATCCACTGTCCAGGAGTACAAGAAAATGATTAGACAGTGAGCGGTCTTTTGTCATCCTTGCCTCTTTCCAGGACTGTGGGATACAACCAGCCCCTTGGTGAGATACAGCTAGTCCTCAGTGCTGACTGGAGTAACCAGCTCCCCTCTAGGATTTTCTGCTTAGGTGGCAGAAAGCACATGGCAGGAACCCGCTCAAGTATGAGGAGAATGAGTCTAGCCTCCAGCACACATCAGTTAGAGTTGTGGGTAACAGGGCTGGAGGGACTTTGAAAGTCAGCTCATCATTCCTGTCCTAGGGAGGACCCACTGAGATCTCCCTCAATTGTCCTTTCTTTAGGCTAAAAAAATCCAAAGGTATTTAATCTCCCTCCTGGGTTTTGAGAGCCTATTACAAGAGACAACAGATGACTGTAATAGCCCTGTTCAGGGAATTGACATGCAACAGTGGAGTGATCAGCTCCAAGGCTGGGTCCCAGCTCCCCACTGTCATGCCCTACCCATTCCCCAAGCTAGCCAAGTCTGGCATTTCTTTGGTGGGCCAGGTGAGGAGCCGCTACCAAGGCTGCAGTATTACCTTCTTGGATCGGCTGCACTGTCTGGCTCTTGTGCATCAGAAAGCGGTTGAAGATAGCGCTGTCGCTAGTCCCAGAACGACTCCTCCTGTCTGCTCTCACTGCCTCCACAATGGACTGGACCTGAATACGCAGCCTGGGAGACTTCTCCTGGCAAGGAGACCAAAACAAAAACCTCAGCAGGCAACACACACTGTAACCCCTGCACCCATGAGCTGCACAGTCTTTTCCTGTTCTCAGACTGTAATTCTGGCCTGGAAGCACCTATCTTCCATTGCAGAAAGAAATTACTTCCCCGACATGCACATGAACCAAGATCACTGTGTAAAGTTGATCTGTTGCTAGACAGAGGGTGTCTTTGTCCCACTGTCACATCATGTTTCAGGCTACACGTCTTCCTTCCCTAAACATGGGACAGGTTCCTAGGGGCAAAGGAAGCTACTTACCCTGTAAGGACTGAATCCTTCCCGCTTGGTCCGCAGATAGTTGGAGAGGTTTCCATACTTGCAGAACTCAACAATAACCATGAGAGGACCTGGTGAGGAGACACCAAAGGTCAGGGGAAGAGGTAAGGGTTTGGGATGGTCAGAATTTGCCCCAGCTCATGTTATGTGCAGCCCCGCTGAGCTGTGGCACCTGCCCTAAGTGCACACAGACACACCGATAACATCCCCACAGTCCCTGTGGTCACACATGTGGCCAGCAGAAAGGACACAGGGGATGAGCACTGATCTCTGGGAGCAGGCACAGCCTGCTGCCCTGGGATATTTACCATTGGGTTTGGTACAGGCACCCAGCAAATTCACCACGTTGAGGTGATTCCCGATGTGAATGAGGATCTTCAGCTCTGACATCAGTGCCTTGTGCTCGCTTGCAGTAGCTCCCTCTGGAAACACACAGACCATGTCATGATGCCTCCTCATAGCTTGTCACTCCCTCTCACCACCCTTCTCTTAGCAGAGTGTTAATGTGAGTCTTGCTGAGGAGACGGCAACCCCAAAGTCTTAGTACATTTTGTTATTGCATGTTTCCATATGAAATATCAGAGCCTTGTCTGGAGCTCCCAGGATTCCTGCTGTAACACGTAGGGTGCTCCCTGCAGGTGCAGGAACCCAGAGCAAAGGACAACACAACCTGTGCCCAGCACATTTTTCCTTGTGATAGTTGTGCAGGGAAAAAGATCACTTGAGGCTTACATACACATTTGAATCTCTGCCCTTTTGGCCTCCAAACAGAGATAACAAGCCATAAAACAATTTGAAGGAAAATTAGAAACAAAAGGCATTTGAGTCTTTTGATCATGACTGAAGATAGAAGCTGTCTCAGCTCAAACCCAGAATATCTTTTTATGATTCCTCTCCAATAGCAAACACAGTGTTGTGCCCCTGCCAGCTCTCTGTACTGCATTTTCTCTGAGTGCCTAATTCGCACCAACTCTTGATCCTCTGTTTTACCCTCAGGGTTTGTTCTCTGGTTTTGTGTGCCTTTTTCAGACTTCTCTGCTTCCCCATATGCATTTTGCCTTACTTGGGAGTTTGTAAATTTAGTCTGAGAGACAGTAGCATCCTCTTGAAATGCAGCTGATGGGCGAGGTGAGAGCCACACCTCAAAGGACTGTAAAGCAACCTTGCATGGCCAGGCTTCTCTCTGCAATTGCTGTGCAGATCATCTGTATGCTTGCAGTGATTAAGCGCTGCTGAGATGAGCCATGACTCAGTTTCCACATACAGGCTACTGCTGGCCAGAGACTGCCTCAGTATTTTGTTGGGTGCCAAATTACAGAATAATGTTCTGGATGCCTGTTTGAAAGAGTGGCTATAAAAGCTTAAAATCTCACTCTGAATTGACCAGGCTTTGGGTGCAAAGCCAATCTAGCCGTCAGAGCTGGGTAAGAGCTGCAACCTGCTTCCTTACCCAGCTCTGAACCTGGCCCATAAACACAAAATACAGGCACATTTGGAAGAAGGCAACTGGGAGCAACATTTCCTTGAGTGACCTGCCAAAGAGGGGCTCTGGATTCTTGTTCATCCTTTGAGACAGTTTTCATTCTTTGCATTTGCAGACAGCTGAATTTCCTTGAAAGCCGAGTTCCCCAACTTCCTGCTGTCTGCTCTGCCACTTGCCTCCCAGTGCAGCTGAATTGGGCTAAAGCATGCACGAGGGGAGGCCAAGAGGATCAACTGTGTTGAGGCCAAGAAGCCATAAATTAAAAGGCTGGCTCCAGCTCCTCTCCCCTAGTTCAGGGCGGGCTCAAGCAGAAGCAACCAGGAGTGCTTGTGGGAGAGAAAACATTTTCCAGGGTGTTAACAAATGCCTTATGCAAAAGACAGGCATTTACAGGGTGGACATTCCCTGGCAGATGCCTCATTCTTTGCTGTCCACACAGACTGCATATTCTGCTTCACTGTCCACATACCTTTCAGCATTTTGACTGCTACGGTCTCACAGCTGTTACTTTTATTGATTCCAAACGCTGATGCTTCCACCACCTTCCCAAAGGCACCGTGACCCAGAACTTTACCTATGGGCAAGGAGAGAGGCAGTGTGAAGGAAGGCAGGTGCAGCACAGGCAGAATGGAATGAAAAAAACAAAAAACCCAACAGGAAACCATGGGAAGAAGAAAGAAAAAACATCATAAAGGAAAAGGAAGGAGTGGAACATGTGCCCTTCCCAGGTGGCTGCTTGCTCTGTCGGTGAGAATAAGAGAAAGGATGGTGGGAGGAACTGAGACAGAGCTGGCATGGACAAAGCAGAGGAAGGAAATGGCCCTGCAGAAGTGAGGAGCTGTTTGTTGCCCTCGAGCAAGGCATGTGGGAAAGGTAAATGTGACACCTTGCAGCAGAGCAGCCAGGGGTAATGTCACTGCTCTGTGCCTCAAAGGTAGTCTGCAGCCCTTTTAACTCTCAGAGGCAGAGGGAAGAGACTGCAGGTGGGTGTCTCAGCATGAGGAGGATAATGGATGCAGTCTTGCTCCTGAACTTGGGGTACCTGCTGTGGACTGGGCTGTTCTGTCCAGATTGCTGCTTGGAGAATATGGGGATGTGCTTTAAAGCATGCCCAGGGATCTTCCAGTCTCAGTGATGCCTATGTGGGTAAACTGGGAGAGCCTGGGCTTACAGTTGGCTCAGACCTGTCCATAGTCAGACCCAAAGAGATTTCCTAGGCACAGCTGGGCTTTAGGGACAGTCTGGGGAAGAAGATGGGAGTCCTGAGGCAGAGCGAAGGTATTAAATACATAGAAGTGTGTAAGAAACCTGGAGATTGAGTTTGAAGGGCTGGTGGGAAGCCCTGGCTGCAGCATGCAGTGGCAGGGAGGGAGTCTGGCTCACCTAGGCGCAGGCGGTCTCGTGGGAACTCCCACTTGCTGGAATCATAGGGCAGGTACTCGCACTGCTCCTCCAAGGGCACCTCGCCAGGGTCCATGATGATGGAGAGGTAGCCCGTCTTGATGTCAGCGTGGGCAGGCTGCAGGAATCAGTCAACACAAAGGGTGAGGAGATGCCCTCCCTGCACTGGGTGCTGACTCCCAGAGGGGACCTGCTTCCCCCTGGCAAAGGCCATTCCCTGTCACCTCCTTTACCACAGCCCTTATGCACCCTGTCCTTGGTAGTGAGAGCGCTTGAAGCATCACTCAATGACCTCCTTTCAGCAGACGCTGTCATACAGCCCCACATCACAGCAATGGTGTTGCCCCGAGCTCTGCTACACCACCTCCCCTTCCCTGGGACAGAGACAGTCACTTACCCTTTTGATGTTACAGAAGATGAGGATAAGGAGGATCCAGAAGAAAACAGCGATAACCCCAGTCCCAATCAGGATGACAATCTCCACATTGGTCCTGTCATCAGAGCCTGTGGGGCAGGAGGGAAACCGTAGCTTCAGAGATTCCCATTCTGTGCCCCAGCTCAGCCATCTCTTGTGGCCTGCTTCAGGACGTGGGGAGACTGGGGAGGTGTGTTTGCCTGAGCTAAACATGCTCTGGACTACAGGTCCTCCTGTGAAAGCACCATGCCACCAGCAAGGCCTAGGGGCTTTCACTGCCTCCTGCTGCCTGGTGTCACAGGGAAGAGGCATGGGACCTTGGCCACACTCCTACTCCACTCCTTCATCCCCAGGGGTGTTGTGGCTGCTGGTACCTTCCACAGAAACGCTGGCCGAGGAGTTCACACAGCCCTTAGCATTGCAGACGCTGCACAGGTAGAGCCCAGCATCCTCCTCCCTCACCCTCTGAATGCTCAGCCTCTGGTTGAAGTCTGCCAGGTCAATCCCTGTAAAGCACAGAGGGTTGTGGTGGTCACTCACAGGAAGGGGGGATTAGTATACTGGACTCATTCAGGCTTGAAATAAGGCTCCTATTTTTTGGCTGGTTCATTTTAGATGGCAGAATGAAATTGCACCAGCTGGTCGAGGCTCTCTTCTGGGGCCTGATGGCCCCAGAAATACCCTGGAGGGGCCTTCCCCAGGCAGTGTATGGAGGGGACAAAACCCCTGCAGACAATGCTGGATGGGAATGGTGCCTAGGCAGTCCAGCTGGTGTGTCAAGCTCTGCTTCAGCTGCAGGACCTGTTCCTTTCCCTCTGCAATGTGCCTGGATTCTTTCCATGTTCCTTCCATGGGGTCTGGGTTGGTCCCTGCCTGACCAGCGATGCCAGACACTGGGCTGAGAGTAAGAAGATGAATGATTTATATCTCTCTGCTCTCCAGCTGAATACGCACATGCACAGACAGTGCTGAGCCAGAGCCTAGGGCATAGACTTGGCCAGTAAGACTGCATCAGACTGGGATAGAACATGATTAAAACCAGAGTTCAGCCAATTCAGAGAATGGGTGCCTTTAACTGGGCACAGCAACTCCCAGAACCCAGCAGTGTTCAGCTCTCCAGCTGCCGGACATGATGCCCTGCCTCTGATTCACCCCCAGCCCACTGTACCTGACACTTCTTCCACCAGTTTCTCATCTTTGTACCAGCTGATTTCAGGAATGTGGTTGCCGTCCACCTTACAGCGCATCTCTATGGAATCGCTGATGTTCACCCAAATGTCTGTCAGGTTCTGCTTGAGGCGGGGGATCTCCAGGGCTGGAGGAGCAGCACAAAGAGGAGGAGGGGAAAACGGGAAACTGATTGATCAAAAGAATATCTGTGTTCCTGGGGGGCTTTGGGTCTCTGACCCCTGCTGAAGGGTGTCTTGAGAACCCAGGTGCCCTGCCTTTGCCACCTTGAGTTTAGCTTGCTTGCGTGGCTTCCCCTGGGGATGGAATGGCAAGCTGATGGCAGCAAGAGCACCAGCTCTCCTCTGTCACTCCCGCCTGCCCTGTGGACCCTCACCCTGCACAGAGATGTATTTCTTGTGGCAGTGCTTCTCCCGGGTCTTCCTGTTCTGCACCTCACACACATAGTCTCCCTCCTCGCCCAGGGAGATGTTGGGGATGGTGAGCAGCAAGGTCGCATCGTTGGAATCAGGCTGGAAGCGCAGCTCCCCCTGCATCTTGGTGGCATAGTGGTGGACGTTCTTGCAGTCCAGCACGAGAGGGTTGCCCTCCTCGTCGTGGAGCTTGGAGAGGTTCAGCCGATACCACTGCAGGTTCTCGTAAGTGTAGTTATCTGCATTGCAGCTCAGCTGTAGGTCCTGCCCCTCTATGGGCTCTTCTGAGGGCTGGGACTCAATCTCGAACCCATCTGGAATGGCTTTCAGGAAGGAAATGAACATGTGAATGAGTTTTCACGGCTGAGCTGCCAGACACAATGAAATTGTCTCCATGGGCTCAGCTCTCTGAGACCCCACTGTCCTCAGCCAATCTAGAGCAGAACTGTGACATGCAAACTGCTAGCAACCAACAGCTTAAGCCCAGCGAGTGCTAAGGGATATGCTGAAGTCCCAGGGTCAAATTAAGATGGGGTCACAGGTGAAACAACTCTAGGAGGTCTGAATTAGGCTGTTACTGCTCTCAGCTCAGCTGCAGCATTCTGGATTGCACACACACCTGCTTTTACAAGTGCAAGCAGTTACACAGCCAGGCTGGACAACTGCACATGCAGAGCATTACTGGAGCAGTGATTGCAGAGGTTCATCTGCCTCCACAACAGCTGGTGGCTCTGACAGCACAGGTACTACCCATGAGCCCAGGCTTCTGGGATCTGTCCAGAGAGGCAGGAAGATAAGCCCGTGCTGTGCCCTTGCGAGGCTCCCTGTCCCCAGCAGGCAGGGACAGACTCCTGCCAGCACAGAGTACCGCTGGCAAGAAACTTATGAAGCCCCATATGAGCCACGAGTCCAGCCCACACTGCTGGGCTCTCAGCTTCCTCCCAGCACCAAAATCCTGCGGGGACCCTGCCGGGGGGCTCGGGCCAGCAGGACCCTGCCTGGGAGCGGCTCGGGCAGTGCCACTAGAGGATGCTCTTGGACCAGGCACGTCCCCAGCCCAGGGAGCTGCCTGGGCCTGAGCCAGCAGGACCTCCCCAGCCCCAGGACCTGCCAGGGCTGCTCGAGGATCTAGGCACAGGCAGCGCTGGCTCAACCCCAGATCTGCCTGCCAAACTCTGCCTGCGCTATCTGCTGCCAGGGCTCCAGGCTTTTGCCACCCAGCAGAGCTCTAGGGTAGCCCTGCTTTCCTGCTGGCTTTCCAGTCACTGTTTCAAGGTGCTGTGAATGACAGGACCCGGCAGGTCTAGGGACCTGCCTATTTCAAGCAGAGAGCTTGGCTGATGCAGGTGGAGGGGATGTCCGCAGTACTCACTGGTCACGTAGAAGTAGATCAGCCGCTCGTCTCGACCCACTTTATTAGAGGCGATACACTTGTACATGACTGAGACGTTGGCCTCCTGGATGGCCAGTTTGCTGACTGTCTGATGGGGGAAGAGAGCATGAGGAGTTAGGAAGAGCAAGAGGGAAGAGAAGTAGGATCGGTGCTGCTCTCTGGCAGACAGCAAAGCACACAGCAAGCCTGGCTCCAGGCAGCAGCTGTACCTGGGAAAGGGTTATGCAAAAATAGCCCCTTATTCAATAGCCCTTTGTGTATTTCAAGCCTCATCTGCTGGCTCTAGCAACAGCAACATGTTTTTATTCCTGATCTCTGCTCCTTTTTACGGAGCGCAGCCAGCACAGATGCCTCTCCGTGGGAGCAAACTTCTTGCTAAGCCCCTCGGGTCACCACGGGGACAGACCTGTGCCCAGCAAGGGGGGCATGAACATGATGCAGGGCTGAGGGGATGGCTAAGCTCCTGCCAGGCTTTGTAACAGTGGGGAGAAAGGGAAAGGACACCAAGGCTTTGATTCTCTGAGCGCTCTGCAATGAAGTGACTGTTTAGTGTCCCACAGAGTTCAGTGAAGTTTACAGGTACTTACAGACCTGCAAGCACTCCTTTTATCCATAAGGGGAAATCAAGCCTGTGAAAGCATCCCAGCTCTCACCTGTTCAGGAAGAGCTGTCACCTTCTCCCTTTAAATTCCAAGTGTACAT
Source organism: Harpia harpyja (assembly GCF_026419915.1). Classification (NCBI taxonomy): domain Eukaryota; kingdom Metazoa; phylum Chordata; class Aves; order Accipitriformes; family Accipitridae; genus Harpia; species Harpia harpyja. Next base: position 6,789,962 of record NC_068959.1, read on the forward strand.
AGACATGGTCCTAAGAAGCTTCCTCCTCCTCGCTCCTTCCAGCAAGACATGACCAAGATTGGGCAAACAGCCAGGCTGCTGTCCTGGGAGCACAGACCCAGGAGATGCTGCCTCCAAATAAACCAGGAAAGGCAGCTGGGGAGTAAGACTGCTCTCCTCCTCCCAGCTCACACTGCACACATGTGAGATGCCAAAAGTGTTACAAGCACTCCCCTTAGAGGAGATCTGCAGTTTGAAGAGCAGGTTTCTCCACCCTCCTAGTTTAAATGACACGATAATCACATGCAAAAATCCCTCTAATGAGACAATGTTTAAAATGCAAAAAAATTGCCTTCCTACAGGGAAACTACTTTGCCTTTACTATTCATCCCATAGACTCTGGGAAACATTTCCACTCTAAGTGGCAACGCATTAGTCTGTGTTAATCAGAAGAAATAGTAATTCATTCAGTGTAGTCAATACAGCTGAAGTGACCTTATTACTAGTACTTTTGTGCATTGCCATTTCCGTTTCTTGGGGTTATTCAATATAGCTGAAGTGACCCTGTTGCTGGCACTTCTGTGTGCTGCCTTTCCTGTTTCTTGGGGATTTTCCTTCTAATCTGCATTGTTACGTTTGAGTTGGTGTTTCTGGATTTGACATCATTCTGCTGTCTGCAGTGCATGGCTGGCCTTTCCGGACAGAATAAAAACCAGAGGAGGATGGTAAGACAAGACAGGCAGAAAGGAGAAGGAGAGGGAGAGAAAGCAGATTTGAGGACATAGCATCCCACTGCAAGTGGAAGAACTGTCTTCTCCCAGAGCTCTTGCATGTCCCTGGGCTGCACAACCGAAGCTGGACCTCCAGGACAGTTACAACCAAATAGATGGAATGAGAAAGACAGCTCAGGAATAGGAGGAAGAGAATGGGGAAAAAAGGGAAAGATCAAAAGGGACCAAGACAAGAGTCACATCTAGAGAGGGACACAAGGGCTTCTCACCCAGGAGCTCCCATCACTCCTGCTTGTCTCCCCAGGGGACACCAATCCCTGCCTCTCCTTTCAGCTGCTCTGGGAGGAGCAACATCTGCCCCTGCCACCCTTCTGGCAGAGCGATGAACTCCCGGCCAGGCCAGGGGACGGGAAGTGCCTTTGGAGGTGTGTAGGAAAACAGGAAGTGACTTTCGGAAACAGGGGCCCATTTGTTTGTTCTGCATCCCTCTGCGAGCGGCTGGTGCCCGACACCAGCAGGAACAGGAATCCCGTCATGGTGCAGACCTGACACTTGCAGCTACCAGAGAGACAGAAAGAAACAGGCAGCAAGCAGTGTCGGGTGTTTGCAGGTCACATGCTGCAGTGAGGGAGAGATGTTCCTTCCAGAGAGGAAACACTGTAATGGAGAAGTGGGCTCTGTGGGGCACATGTGCTCTCACTCACAAACATGCAGCGGGTGGACGCCAGCATCTCCATACCACCCTCGCCCCACTGGGATGGGGACACTTGGATGAAATGTCCCACCACATGCATGCACGTTCCTGAGGCCAGAGATTTCCTGGTCAGTCTGTGACTCCTGCTGTCCCTTCCCAGCTGCCCAGGCTGCTCTGCAGGGTTTGGCTCTCCCAGAACAGCTCATGCAAGAGTACTCGGAAGTGGCCACGGGAGCCCCCACAGCAAACATCTCCCATGCCCTCCCTAGCTGGGTGCCCTGCATTCAACAGCAACCAGTGTAAACCCTCCTGCGCAGTCAGCCCCAGCAGGAGCCTCTCTGCACGCAGGGTAATTTCTCAAAGATGACAGCTCTCTCTCGCCCTGGGGCTGCCTGGTACTGCGGAGCCCCAGGGCTGAGAACAGCCACTGATGATTTACTTTAGAAGCAGAGGTGTGAAGCCCTCCCCAAATCTGGCTCTGCCAGGCTTATTTCCAGGCCACTTTTGCTGGCTGATCACAAAGGACCCCTCCGAGGGTGCCTGCCTCCAGCTCCCCACTCCAGGACAGGCTTGGGGCTACAGCCTCACCTTGTTCCGCCCCTCCACGAACTCCACCCAGGTGTCAATGCTCTCGATGGGGTTCACCGCATCCTGCTGCGACACATCTTTCCAGTCCTTGCATTCAGGCATCCGGTCCCGCTGATGCCGCCTTGCTGCCCGGTGCCTGCTATTGCTAATCCGGCAGCCAGGGAGGAGCAGGAGAAAGAGGAGAGAGATGGAGAAAGGTTCAGCTGGGAAGAAGGCAGCAAAAATAGCTTTGTGTCTGAGAACTGATGCCCCTGTCCTCTGACTGCAAAATTTCATGGGTCTCTTGGTTACATAGTTTTAATGTGCTTTATAAGGGTGCTCTGCAATCACTAGTGAGGCAAACATTATCTATAGATATGAAAATTGAGGCAGGGGATGGATACTGGTGTCCCAGGCAGCGTCTTCACTCTCAGGCCTGTGGTTTCATCCTTCCCTGCTAGGGGTGGAGAAAGGCTGGAGTGAAATCCATTCACGTGTGTCCGGGGCAGTTCTTGATGCCACTTTGCTGAGCAACAAGGCCTTAAACCCCTGCTGGGACTGTGAGTCAGGGATGTCACAGTCTGGCTGGGTGCTGGCCTGGAGAGCAGATGGTGCAGCATCCGAGGGTGTACTACCCAAGGGTGCACCTGCTGCCCCTGATTCAACAAAAATCAGGAGGGAAACATCCCAAGTAGAGATGCTGCTGGTTTCTCACAGGGGCATGGTAGCACCTTTTTGGGGCAAAGGCAGGCAAGGGGACAGAAGAGCCCTGATCTGTCAGGGACCCAGGATGCTGCAACTTCAGGCTGCTTCTGAAATGCAGGTGGGGCAGGGAGATGGGAGGATCTGCCCAAAATCCAGGGTGGGAGGTGTGGAGGGAGAGGGCTTACAGTGACAGGGAAGCAGGGGGGAGCTGAGCACCCAAAAGCAGTGGCAACGGTGCGTGCTGGCAGCGCGGGGCAGAGCGCTCAGTGGGGCGAGCACGTCAGCGAACTCCGTAAACAACAGGAAGCTCAAAAGAAGCCTCCTGCATCCTCTGGAGCTATGCTAGGCAGAAATATGGTGGCCTTGGGAGACAGTGCTTATAATTCATGGGCCTCTGCTTCCTGACAGGGCCACAGTGCACTTGCATGCGATGGAGAGCTTTCTGGTGTCCCTGGCTCGGCAACAGCCTGCACAGGGCTGCAGGACCTGGCTTCCTCCAGGCACCCTGATGTCCTCTGCCCTGACTGCTCTGGCTACAACTCCCCAGCATCCCTTTTCCTTCTTCCTGTGAGGTTGCTGCTAAAAAATGCCACTGCAGCCCTGCCTGGTGCTGCCCCAGCTTCCCAGGGCACAGGCAGTGGACACGCACCCTTCCTGCCTACCTGTTGGCGCTGCCTGCACAAACACCGTCCAGGCAAACCACCCCAGCAGCTGGCAGAGATCCGGTGCTTCCCCTGGATTCAGCCACTCTTTCCCGCACACAGCAGCTCTGCTCCCCTCTGCTTCCATCATTACCCAGCAGAAGACGAAAGACCAAAAAAACACAGGACCTTGGGGCAGGAATGGAGTGAGCCCCAGCTGCTGTCTCAGGGTCTCACCAATGGGCTGTGACAATCGCTCCTGCAATCTGCCTCAGTTTCCCCATTAGCACAGTGGTTAGTGGTTTTATTGCAGGTGCTGTGAGGTGTGGCTGGGCATCCCCTGCCAGACACAGATGACCAAGGATGCAGGGGAAGCTGTGGAAGCGCTTGGTGTCTGGGGCCAGTCAGGCTGGGCAAAACTCCCATGTGGAGCACAAGTGTCTCCGGTGGGCTCCACTCTGCCTCTTTACAGGGTGAGTGGGAGTATGGTGCTCTGAGTTATCAGTTGGTGCTGTCCTCCTCCTGCAATGTTATGGCTGGGAGAGCAAAAGCAAGACAGGATCTGGGATGCAGCCACAGTGCCCAAGTAGCCCATAATGTCATGCTGGTGGCCCGGTAAGATACAGGTGTTGGAAGAAATGGCACTTACAGGCTGCGTCGGGAGAACATCCGACAGGGCATCCACGGCCTCCACTGCCATTGGATCACCTCTGGCGCTGGGATGCCATAGACTGTGCAGGTGAGGGCCTGGGGGCTCCTCCGGGAGTAGATGCTCGGGGAAGAGGCTTCCTTCTCATGGATGCGTGGAGGAACTGCAAGGATCAGAGTGACAGTGTGAGTGGCCGCAGGCTAAGCTGCTGCATCCCCAGGCCAGGCACAGCCCTCCCCAGGCCCATCTAGAGACTGGGCACTAAAGCACTATGGCTCTCAGGGCAGCTCCTGGGGAGCTCAGGCCTGCAAGGCAGAGCAGGTTATACTTAGGCAGATTCTAGTGATGTAATTTCTCCTTCCTCTGCTGAGTGTGATGTCTGGATGCTGCAGGGCTCAAAGCACTGTCTAGCAGCCCCCAGCACAAGGCTACAGAGCCTGCTGGAGACAAATCTCCAAGCAGCAGTTGCCCTTCCAGCACTTTTTGTGCTGGCACCTGGTTCCTGCACAACAGGGACCAGCTTCTGCCAGGGGAAAACTCATTGGGAGCTTCAAACCCAGAGGAACTGCTTCAGCTCCAGGCTCCATGTGTGTTGCAGCCCCCCTGTGCTCAAGTTCGCATCCGTCAGGGTCACCCTCAGCAGCATCTCCAACTGCAGCTGGGAAATGGCCCCTGAACAAGGACACATCCTGCCCAGAATGATGGAGCCAGGAAGAAAACTGTGCTGTATTGCCCAGGCCACAGGGAACCAGCCTTGCTGTAACCAGAGCATCCCTCAGCAATGGGGGAGGAGATGATATTGATACCAACTGCTTTAGGACAGCAATGGGGACTTGGTCTCGGAGCAGCCCAAAGGCTGGGGCCATGGGCTTAGTGCTCTCCCCCCGGCCCCAGCCCTGGCCTCCTCCCTTACCATTGACAACCAACTGGAGGCTGATGTGCTTCTCCAGCCCCGCCAGCCTGTTCCGCAGAACCAGAGTGTACGTCCCAGCGTGCTGCTCCGACACATCCTTGATCTGCATTGAAGATTGAGATTGCTTGGGAATTAGCTTCCCGTCCTTGTACCTGCGGGGAGGCAGAGAGAAAATGCAGCCATGGGGAGGAAGTGTCCCACTGGCAAGCTGGGCAGGGGTTTGCTGGTCTCCACTAGAGTGCAGTCAGGGCACCCCTCGCTAGCACTGGAGACCTCTCTGGAGAGACCCCTGGGCTTTTCCAGAGTTACAGGTCTGTGCATTGTCTCGTATGGATGTGTGTGGGGTTGGGGATGTCGTAGCTCCGCCCTGAGCAGTATGCAGGTGCAAAGCTCCCAGCTCCCAGCTCCCAGCCAGCTCTGGCAGAAGCGCAGCACAATGCAGTGCACAACACGGTACACAACCTGGCCCACTCTCTTGCTCCTCTGGGCAGCCATGATCCGCGCTGCAGGGGGATGAGAGGGGCAGCTCCTGTGGGAGCTCCACTTGGCCCCTCCAGACAGTGCAGAGCTGCCAAGCCAGGCCAGGACCTTTGCTGCTTCTCCCCCAGACCTTAACTCTTCCCATCCCAAGCTGTGCAGCTGAGAGCGAGGGCAGGTGGGAAAAATGACCCCCATGGGTGGAAAAAAGTGACATGTGGGACAATCTTGGCCCCAGAGGGACCTAGCAAGGAGTCCAGGCTAGGCTTCCCTACTTGGCAGAGGGAAGGAGGAGAGGAGAAGGTGGCTCAGGCTAAGAAAGGTGCGTTACCACTGGAAGTCTGGTGGGGGGTAAGCCACGACTTTCACCGGCAGCTTCACGGCTTCGTCTCCTGCCGTGGCTTCTATCACCGGGCCCTTCCTCCACTCCACATTGATGAACGGCTTTTCTGCAAGAAAAAAAGGTGAGCATGGAGGAGAGGAGAGCACAAAGGGACAGGCTGTCATCAAGCTCTGCTGCTCTCCACAGGGCCTGACAGCAAGAACCAAGGACAGGCGGGGTGTTGTGGCAGTGCAGTTGAAAATAACTACTTCTCTGCAATGATGAAATCAAAATAACCAAAATCCACTATTGTCTCGTCTGCCCATATGACCCCCAGCCCCTCTTCCACATCCCTGTTCCCAGCAGGGCCCCCTCCCTGGAGCAGAAATGGAGGGAGGGAGTGGGTGCCAGGCAGGGCTGGGCAGGCCAGCACAGTGCTGTGACTCTGGCAGCTGAAGAGCTGCCTCTGCCTCGCCGCTGAGAGCCATTGGGGGTGTCGGGAGGCTGTGCTGCCTCGTGACTTCGTCCTGTCAGGAGACAGCCGCCCAGTGCCAATGGTGCCTTGTGCACCCGTAGCTGTGTGCCTCCCAGGCCAGCCATGCCACAAGGGTGCTGCCTCTGCCACAGGGCTGTGAGACCTGTGTGTCCTGCCATCCCACTGGCATTTGGGCCAATTTGGTGTTTGCATCTCTCTCTCTTGTCATCTTGGCACCTTGCCGCATGTAATCGTGCTCCTAGTGTGGTGCTGGGGTGCAGAAGGGCTGAGGGACCGGAGGAAGGCTGGGTCTCACTAAGCAGAGTGGGATGGAGGTGCAGGAGCCACTCCACTGAGCCTTGAGCCAAACACTGCCGAAGCAGTCTGGGGATTGCTCTGCTTGCAGCTCAGCTCTGGCTGTGGCTCTGCGAGGGAGCGGAAGGCACCGTACCATGCACGATGACGTCAGTGCTCTCCTCCAGCATCTGGGCGCCGTTGGTGGCAGTGCACGTGTACTTTCCCAGGTCCTGCTGGCTGACATTGTGGAGGGTCAGGATACTGGAGAGCTCTGTGTGTGTCTGTAGGGACCGGCGCTCGGGCTCCATCACTGCCCGCTGTGTCTGCGGGAGACAACAGAGAGAAGGGGATGAAAGACATCAGTGGGATGGGGCTGTGCAGATTGGCTCCTCATGTCTGTGCTTCTTGCTGCCCAGTGCTTGCCTCTCCCTGGACAGGCATCTCCACCACTGACTGCCATTCCCAGGGATGGAAAGGCAACAAGCCCTGCCTGACTGACCACCTGAGGCTGGGGTCAGAGTTTAGCACATGTTTTGCTCTGATCTGCAGCCCAAAAACCAGGCTAGGAGCCCTATAATATGTGAAGAGAGTGATGCCCTCAGGGGATTCCCCTGTGTCACTGTTCACACAAGAGCCAGGGGCTACAACATGGGGAAAACACAGCAGGGAAGCGATGGGATGCCCTTGTGGGCTCTTAGTAACCAGGGCTGTGTGACTAGAATAGCTCCTTTTAAGACAATTCTGTTTGCTCTGGATTTGCAGTGGTAGAAGTGAAGCCAGTGTTTGCCCAGAAGAGCCCCAGGGCAGTAACACCTCGGCAGGGAGGGTGCTTTCTGACAGGAAAAGGGGTCCTCCCTCTGTCTGCTTTCTGCTGCAGAACAGAAAAATGGGAAAGCACTCTGACCAAGATGTCCAGGGCACAGCATGGTCAGGATCATGAAGCAGAGCCCTGCCAATGATGTGAAGAGGAACAATGATGGGGCAGGAGGGGATGACTCAGAGCGAAGTGGTTCAGTGCATGGGGAGCCACTCTGTTTACTGGTACCTGTTTGCCAGGGTAAGTCCACTGGAAGCGGACGCCAGAGTTGAACTCGGCCCACACTGTGCAGTTCAAGACCAGCTTCTCTCCCACCAGCAGCTCCATGGCTTTCTTGGGATACAGCTGGATGTCATACAGCTTGCTCCCTGATGTGGAAGAGGCAACAAAAAGACATTTCTCATCTATTAACTCTTTGACTCAGACTATGCAGTTAGAGGAGACTTAGATATGACCTCCTGCTGCTCGGTGTATCTCTGGCACACAGCAGAGGAGATATATGCACCATGCAGACTCTGTAGCCAGAGAGGACCATAGTAACCCCATGAGCCACACTGATGGACTTCAGAGTCATCCAGACTGCCACCCTGCACCTTCCCAAATATTCACCTGCTATATGGATGATGAAGAAATCAGATTTGAAGACCTTCTTGTCAATGACAGTCTCACACTGGACGAACAAGAAGTCTCTGATCAAGTGTGTGGGTACCTGCACCCCCTTCTTGTTGTCCCAGAAAGTGCTTTTCCCATCAGGGTGGATGACGGAATTTTGCTGGAAAAATCAACATTTTGCCAACTGAAATAAGAGGGGAACAACATTCCCACCCCACCCCTTCCAGGCTTTACGTTGGCTAACACATTCCTTTTGTGGGAAGAAACGATGCAGCATCATGCTGTGCTGGCCTCCTGCCCTCTCCACCCGAGGGTTTGTCATCTAGGAATCGTGGCCTCCCCTATACCCTGAGCAGCCATATCCTGCACCACGAGTGTCTCCATCTGCAGAGTGGGCCAGAGACTTCCAGGAATGGAAACTTCTAGTGATAGCTAAGGAAACTGATGCTGATGTCCCAAAAATCAGCTCCACCGGGATGAGTGCTGACCTTGGATAGTGTCCTTCCCGGGCAAGGGAAAGGCCCCTGGCCCCCAGCATGTCCCTGGAGGCCTTTGTACAATAGTAACACTCATCCTGGAAGGATGTATTTACATTGTGAAAAAAAAAAAAAAAAAAGAAAAAAAAAGGCACAAGCAAACTGATAACAGAGTTGTTTTTAGTCATCAGCCCCAGGGCTGCAGTCTCCTCCCTTGTGGGGATGCTGACCACCTAGAGGGTTTGTAGATCACAGAGACCACAGCAAACAGGGGATGCTGTGGGGAAACGGGATTAAAACAAAGTCTTGTTTTGTTTCATAGAGCTCCAGGGAAGAGAAGTAAGGTTGGCAGGAAACCCGTGGGGTCTGCCCAAGGGAACTGGACAGCACAGCTTCAACCAGCAAATAAAACAAGGAAGCCAGTGGCTTGTACTTTCCATGGAAAATGTATCCCATGCATTTTCCATTCCTGGCAGTGCCTGTCCTGCTTCCACTCAGGCAATTACAAATGCAGAACAAATGCAATACATCTCGGTCCAGAGTCTCCCACTGGCCGAGCTCTCACCGAGGTCAGCGTGACGTTAAGATCTGGGATGGACACGAGGCATGGTACCCAAGTGTTCTTCTTGCTGATGAGGAGGGTCTCTGGCTTGTTGATAAATGGTTGTTCAAAATCTGAAGAAGAGATATGAGAAGAACAACTGAACAGAGGCAAGAAAAGAACTGGGAGGAGGGACCAACCAGAGGAAAAGGAGGTTTTCTGCCTTTCTTTAACACAGCATGAGCTTGCCAGAGGGAGTGGTGTTGAGCTGGACAGCCCTATCTGCAACATGTGACAGTCAGAGGAGACACCTGGAGCTTGGGGATGCAAAGGGAGCAGCCAAGGCGAGTGCCTGGGCCAGCTGCCTCCTCCACACCAAACACTGTACCGGTGGAGTGGCACTTGTGTGACACTTGGGCAGTGCTGGAAATGACCTCCCCTTTCCTGGCCCCCTCAAGGTCTCTGCCTGGGTTTGACCCTTTGTGAAACCGGCAGGTCTCGTCCTGGGCTCAGCGCCTGCCCAGCTGGTGACTGTGTGCGGCCCCATGGCAGGGACAGTGCGCGGCTGTGCCGCCCTGGTGCAGCGGCAGGCAGCGAGACCTTCCAGGACGAGGAAGTGATCTGCAGTGGAATGGCATGCAGATGTCATCCTGCAGCTATCCCGGCCAGCAGATAAACAGATGAGCTGAGCTTTCCAGGGCTGCCACCCTACTGCCTCCCAACTGCTGCAAGCACAAATATTGACAGGAAGAACAAAACCACCCAAAATTAATCAGTGAAACAACTTAGCAAGGCCAGGGACATTACACTCCATGTGGAGCTAGCACCAAGAAGCAGAGTGTCTGCAGAAGGGGCTGCCCCATCCTGCTCAGTGCGTCACCTGTGTCAAATGAGAATAGCCCAAGCGGGGGTCCACAGTGGAAAGAGTTGATGGCAGCATATATAAAGGACATGTCGTGGCCCTGACCCATTGTGTCAGGCACCATCCAGACACAGAGCGCAAAGACCAACCTGATCCCAAAGAGATGGCAAGCTAACAGGGCAGCATGGACCCCATTTCTAGCTCTTTCTCAGATAGACTGGAAAGAGCTGGTGAGACCAAGATGCAAAATACACTTGTATCCCAAGCCGTGGCTGGCCAGAAGGTAGGAAGGGCGAGGTTTATCTTGCAGTGCCTCATGCCAGCTGCTGCTGAGGCACCTGCTCACCTGTCTGCTTGGCAGCGCTTTTGGTTTGAGGATTTTTCTACTCTTTGGACTCTCCCAAACAGGGCATAGAATCAACAACCACCTAGGTTGACGAAATGGGATAAAGACAAAATTGGAAAAGACAACAAATTGCGAGGCTGCTTGGTGTCCTCTGGCAGTGCCTCACTGACAGATAATTTGTTCTGTAGTATCAGCCCCTGCCTGCTCATTTCCACAGGGACGCCTGCCTCACAGGATGCCCTGAATAGGGACTGGTCCCCAGTATCTCCGAAGCCTGGTCTTGTCAGCATCTTTCCTCTGTAAAAGTCATGTCTCTGGAAACATCCACCCAGCATGTGGTCATGATTGGTTTTGTTCATGGAAATTGTCCCCTGGTTGAAGGGGTCTCCATAAGGAGGTGGTGGTTCCCCATCTGGGAGATGTGGGGCTGCCCCAGGGACCCACTAGGGGAGATTTTATGGCTTCTGGTATGCTGGAATCAGACCAAATGATCTCAGTGGCCTTAAAAGTTACTCTTTATTCACCCGGATTGCAGCTAAACCATTGATTTCAAGGGACTGTAGCATGAGGATGTCTGTTTGTCCAACCTGAGACTCTTTCCCTCTGCTACCCAACCCCTAAAGCTGCCCATCTAAAATGACAAGTCAGAGATTAATTTATTAATGATCCCCATCTGGGGATCCTGCTGTTCAAATCACATTGGGCCTAACAGAGTCCAACCCAGTGCTCCCACTGTTAAGTGCACAAGGGAATTCCTTTAATTTTTGATCTATAAAGCTGTTGCTTCAGTGATAGTCATGCTGCAAAGACCTACTCTGTGTGAAGCACTTTTTTCTACAGCTTAGGTGAAACAAGCCATGCATAGGGAAGATGTTGGTCAGCTCTTATGAAAACATGGATTGCGCAGAGAATTCTTTATTTCCTGGGGTTTTGTGCTGCCACAGGATTGCTGTCTTCTGAAATCACAGATTTGTTTCCGAGTGTCAACATGTTCCTCATTCTTCTCCTGAGCTCTCGGCACGTGAGAGGGAGGAAGCACACAACTCCCAGAGGTGAGAGACTATGAGGTCCCGTCCAAGCTCAGATGGCAGCCAAGAACTAACTGATTTACTGGGCTGGTCCTGCTGCCAATGAGCTTGTGATTCATGCACTAACTCCCCTCTCTGACCACATCACATATTTTCTATAAGGCTGTCTTAATGGGTCGGATGGGAATAATTTAGCATCTTCTTCATTAATATATGCTTAGCTTTATGAGATGGGGGCTGTACATATCCTATTCTACCCTGATGAGGCATTCTGCGTGTTTACAGTGCTATCTGTAGCAGTAATAAAATACACACCTAACCAGACACATGGGAAATGAGACAGATCGGTGGAGAGTTCGTCTGAGAACTGAGCTGCAGGTAAAATATGGAAGAACCCATTTTTCCAGCCAAGCACAGATATTTTGTTCCTGGCAATTCCACCAAGCTCTTAACAGGAGAAATGAGGTTGATGGATAAACCTGTGGTCTGATCATGCTGTCTCCAAACATCCCCGACACTTACATCAGCCCTTCCAAGCTCTCCAGGGACAGTTTCACATTGCAGCCCAGTTCAGCAGGAACAGGCAGGGCTTTATCTGGATGTTCTGCAATGGCTGCGGTTACTGTATGCCTGGGTTTTCCTGACATGTCCCTTCTCTGCCTGAAAGCCTGTCCTGTCTGGAAAGGCAGATTCTGAGGTTTCCCGGATGCTTGATAGCCATAACAGGGCACAGCCTGATCGGAATGAGTATGAACGTGTGCTGTGTAGCCATGTGCACAGCAATGCTGTGAGGTGTTGGCTGGATCTGTTGCACACACGCTGTCCACAGGCACTGAGAGTCCCATGGGCCCTAACAGTGTGGGATTTATTGCCCCTAAGCTACACCGCACGTGCACACTTGCTGCTCTCTGGTAAACAGGAGAGCCATTACTGAGCTTCAGATGAGGCTGGAGGTGATAGAAGGTGGACGAGGGGGGCAAAGTGGCATTTGCTGGATCACAAGAAAAATCAGGCTCTCGCAAAAGCGCTACCTGCACGTGAGCTTGTTAGGTTGTACTTATTTTCAGCGTGTGTAAGAAGCTCTCTGCCTCCATCCTGACACAACACTCTAGAGTATCTGAACACCCCTGTCCAACTCACAGATGTCTCCTTGCAACATGTCTGGGATCTAGGGAACCTCTGTCCTGTTCTAGGATGGTCAGCAGAGCCTGTGAGGAGGCAATTGCCCAAACAGACCTCAGTTCCTCTCCAGCAGCTGCCCAGCTTTCCTGATTTGCCCCTGCATTTTTCTCTGCATAGCTGCAGAGGCAAATTTGGCTTTGCTCTGGGACTTCTGAAAAATGCATCTTGTATGTCATGACCTGCCTGGCTTATGACAACTGCACCAACTAATAAATGGGGGCGGAAAGAGAAATAGCTCAGCCAACTGTTTCCAGGGGACAGTGCTCGTTTATCTTGCCGGAGTGTACTGCAAGCAGTGGGGGAGACAGCGGAGGAGGAGCCCCTGGGGCATGAAGAAGCTGAGTATTGGCCCTGCAGCCACTTGCTGAGCTGAGGTTCCAGCTCCAAGCCTGGTGGACAGCCCTCCTCCTCCAAAACACATCTCATAACCCTGCCTGCACAGGCAGCCCCTGCGCAGTGTGGAGAGGAGCATCTGGGTCTGCCACCGTGGAGCAGCTCCAGGGCCATCAAGCCCAGGGAAAGGAGGAGGCTGCACGTGGCGGGTTTGTACCACTCCTCCTCTCCCTCTCTGTCTCAGCTTTACGGAACATTATCATTCCTAGCCACTAGCATCTCAGAGAGCCCCCAGCTGCCCAGAAGCTAACTCTTGTGCTTTTTTTAGCGGTGGAGCGTCTCTGAGGCCCGGTTCTCGCTCCTTAAATTCCTGCATTCCAGCCTGGCTGGAGCGATGCCCCCGGGCCAGGACGTAATTGAATCCTAGGCACTGCCGCCATCCCCCAGAAATGGACGGATATTGGTTCCCTCGAAGTGCAGGGAGCCAGCCCTTGGCCCCCTCCCTGAGCCTGCAGCACCCACACTCTGCCCTGGGAGACCTGGAGGCACATCGGGCTTTTTAATCTTTCTGATATTATGCTGGTGCATAGGCTGCCCCTGAGCTCCCCCAGCCTGAAGGTGCACACCGCCGGATGGCTCTTACCTCTTACAAACACGTAGGTGCTGACTGCTGTGGTGCCCTCGATTTTGGCATCAATGTACTTGTAGTAGCAGCGGTAGTAACCTGTGTCATTTGCCTGGGTCTCTGTCAGCACCAGGACTTTGCAATAAGGCTTCGTGCCAGTCCCCTCGCAGTCTTCTTCTCGGATTGCCCGGCCACTGCTGGGGGCTGCTGAGGCCACCAACTCGGTCTCCTTCTCCTTCCCGGCAGGGTCCACCTTGCCCCCAGGCCACGACCACTCCAAGGGGTGCTGGCCTCTAGACATGGGCAAAGAGGAGAGTTAGCTTTGACCTGAGCAGGGTGAATGTGGTGGGGATTTAACTGCCCTGTGTGACTGCGCACATCTGCACAGGGCCCAGCCAGCCACCACTCTCAGGCTGCAGCATGGATGAATGGCCATCCTCCAAGGAGAAAAAACAGGTGTGAAGAAATGGCAAGCAGCTTCACTCTGGCAAGCAGAGGCTCGTCCCCTTCCCCAGGCCACATCTCTGGTCATGCTAAGCTGTGAGATATCAGCCCACTCACAAGCAGGTCTCCCCCTCTCATGACTTTGTCTTACTGGTATTGATACCAGGACAGGGAGCCACATAGGGCCCTGAGGGAAAGGCTCCATTTATTCTCTATTCCCTCTCATTATTAAAAGGGTCCAGAGGGTCCAGAGCTATTAAGAAAACACACGGATGTGATGAGTTCTCTTGGCTCAGTGTAGCTGCTGGCTGGGGCTCATGGTGTGATGAATGGAGTGGGAAGGAGAATGAGGGAAGGAGAGCAGACTGGAAAGAAAATGAGAAAGAGAAAAGCAGGAGGGAGTCAGGGATAAAAGACAGCAAGGAGAAAACAAGGGGAGGCTCAGCCGACTGCCTTCTGTCCAGCTGCCAGCTGTTTCCCTCCCTGCTGCTGTGAGAGGGGGTTCCCTTGCTCTGCACAGCACCCTGCAGCCCCTTCAACCCCCCAGCACGCTCCCCCAGCTGGCCTGGGGCTGCTGCCCCTTCCCACCTCTGCAGAGACACTGAGCTACAGACAACTCTCCACTGGCACGACCGCAGAGCCTGTTCACCAGTGGCCCAAAGACAAACGGAAAAGTCCAGGAACTGCAAGAAACCCCAGACAGAGCATGCACGTGTGTTTTTATATATAGCTGAGGATCTCCAGAGCAGGAGGTTTGCAGATGCACATGTACGCACTCATGCGCACCACCATAGCTTGCTATAACTGCACTTGTTTACTACAAACAAAACAAGCTTTTATTCCATGCTGGAAGTTTCCTTCTGCAAAATCAGAGCCCCTTTCAGAGGAAGGCCTAGTCCCCACTTGAAAGTTTGCCAGTGTAGCTGAAAGTCACTTAAGAATGTGCAAAAAAAAAAAGAAATGGGAAAAAAGAAGACATCACAAGAGACAGCTGTGGGGGTAAAAATGGCCTTTTGCCAGCACCATTTGCTCTATTAGGGGAAACTGGGTTCATCTATTATGCAAGTTTGGAATAGGCATGTTGGCACATGCAGCTCCTCTGCCAGGACCCTGCCAGGGCAGCTCAGCAGACAGATGCTTTTAAGCGCAGCCAGACTGTGACCGTCACCAATAGCTGGATCCAGACAGCAAGGGACAGTGAGGAGGAAGCAAGATAAGGTGCCATCGGAGGGCACAATGGCTCAGACGCAATGAGGACAGGATTTCTGTCCAAGCGTGGGGGAAAGACATGCCCCTTTGTGTTTGTCTTCAGAAGCTGATTTATCTTCCTGCAGACTTTGCTCTCTTCCAGCTCCTGCTGCCCAGCTCACCACAGATGAGTTCAGAGACAGTGTGCTGCACTCTCCCTGTGTCACCAGGCACAAGGCTCTGGAGGCAGTGACGTGCCCTTGGGGACAGCCACGCAGCCCCTCTGACCCAGCTCAAACTTCTGCATTCACTAAAAATGCCATCAGTGCCTGAAGCAAGACTGGAAGTACAGCTCCAGTGGCTTGTGTCCATGAATCACGGGCAGGCTTTTCCAAAGTATCAGAGTCTTACAAACGCTTCAATAAAAATAAGACTCATGAATTTTGAGTTTTTCCCATCCTATGCACGCACAGGGAAATTATCAGTAAATCTGATCACCAAACTAGTAACACTCAGTGGTGTCTGCCATGGCCATTGCTGCTGTGCCCATGGGCCCGCTGCACCGGGCACAGACCATGGGGATGGCCCCGCTCTCAACCCAGAACCGAGAGCTTCAGACCCTGACTGCGCAAAGGAGCCCCAAAGCCCTTTGCGTTTGCTCAGGCATTTTTGGCGCTCCACGTGGAGCTGGGTAATTGTACAAGTCTCCAGTATTTCCGCTTTCTGTTTGTTTACCCACTGGGATTTTCACGCATTATCAGATCCACTTGTTTTATTAACCATCAAGGCTAGTAGTAGCTGAATGACACTTATTTATATAAACACGGATGGGCCAGTACAAACAGACCTGCTGACCAGCCCGCGGGCAACTCTAAACTAAGGCATTCCTTGCATCATGTGCTGCTCAACCAGATTCAGTGGGGACACAGAAGGTGTAGGCATTTGTGTGAGTCCAAGTTAGCATTCCTGGTGTGTTAAGAGGACCAGAAGAAGGCATGGATGAGGGCAAGCCAGGCTCACTTGGATTTATTTCTGAATCTACCCTCTGCATTTGGGGAAAGGTCCAGGCAGCAATTTTGGATGGTTTCCTCCCTCTTATCTGTCACCTTCAAAGATTTGTTCCCAAGTTGTTTTCTTTCAGCTGTGATAATGTGCCTCTGGGCAATGGAGCCTGTTGGTGCCAGCTGGAAACAGATGCACTGTAGGCTTCTCCACAGCTGTTTTCCTAAATCTTTTCAGGACAGATGCTCTTCAAGGGAGACGTTGCAATTGGCACCACTTTTCTTCAATCCTCTTTGAAGCTCCCAAGCGTGGTATGATGGGCAAAGCTGGCTGTGGCTTTGTGGCTTAGCTGGGATAAGACAGATCCCTCCTCAGCACCACAGAGGATGTTCATAGCAGTCACCCACGTGTAGGAAAGAGCAGCAGGTGTTGTGTGTCCGGAGCAGCCATGGTGGGGCATTGCCTTATCCTCAGGCTCCTTCAGCCCTGCCACAGCACTCATTTCCTCCACGGGAGCCAAGAGGGCTCCGGGGTCAAATACTGCCTCTCTGCCAGAGTAGGGTTTGTGCATCTGCAAGCATCTGCAAGTCAGCTCTATTAACAAGTCACTGGGCAGCAAAGGACAACCTTGCCCTTCTTTTTCTAAATACCACGGCTGAGTGATGCTCCCTCTCTACCTGAGTGCCCAGGACCTGTGGGATGGGACGGCACAGCCAGCACCAAGTCGATCCCTCCGGAGGTTTCTGCTGTTGTGCAGCCGGCTCCTGTGGGCTCTGCTCCAATATTCATGAGCCGGAACAGTACAAGCTCTCCACTTTCCCCCCAGCTCAGGCTGCCAAGGGCATGAATGCAGA
Source organism: Harpia harpyja (assembly GCF_026419915.1). NCBI lineage: Eukaryota > Metazoa > Chordata > Aves > Accipitriformes > Accipitridae > Harpia > Harpia harpyja. The sequence goes on from NC_068959.1 coordinate 6,806,722, forward strand.
GATTCACAATATTCTTTCCTTCCTTCTCGGGCTGGGAGCTAATAAAAGATGCACTGTCCATACGGGCATCAGCCCCTTTGCCCTGCTCTGCCACATGCTTAGATCAAAACATCACTGGGGCTCTCTGCCAGCCCTGGCATGATCTGTATTTTGGGGAATGCTCCTACACTGGCCCTCTGCTGTCTGGACCTCTCAAGGGTGCATTGTGCTGGGTGACAAGGGAACGTGCCTGTGTGTGATGCCATTTGCAAAAGCAGAGCTCCAGCACCTGGTGGCTCCTTGCAGGTGTGCTGTGTCTTTGGGTGTCTGTTAAGCATGCCCAGCTCCAGAGGCATCACTTATCCCATGGCCTGGCAGGACTCTGGTCACCAGTGAGGCTAGGCAGGCTGCGGAGCAGGATGGGGGCTGCAGAGCTGCGGGTGTGTGAGATCCAGGATGCTGCAAGGGAGCCTGAGAGTGCAGTTGGCTGCGGGACTCTCACGCTCAGTGGGTGAAGCTTGAAAGGTCTCCAGGGAGTCTCATGTGGGGGGTTTTGAGCTCAACTTTCTGCTGCAGCACTGCTTCAAGCAGGCCCATACTCCTGGCTCCAGGGCAGCTCGAAGAGCAGCCAGAGGACATTGTTCTCAAGGGAAGACCAGGGTCAAACTGAAGCCACCTCCAGCACGATGCTCAGCAGGAAATCCCTGGATCCTGGGTTTGATTTCGTATTTGTTTCTGCCCTACCCTGCCCCACCACCCTCTCCTTTGCCTGTTCTCTTGGTGGTCTGCATGTTTTTCCCTTCAGCTGCCATTAACACAAGCCAGGTCTTCCCAGGGTGGGCCATGGTCCAGAGGAGAGGTTGGAGAAGCAGCTGGGTGTAATTAGAGATCCAGGGACCAGGAAAGATTTACTTTTCATTCAAACGAAGTAATAGTGTCCCACAGTCAAAATCCTTTCCTCAAGACATCAGACAAACACAGGCTTGAGAGCTCAGAGGGAGAAGGGGAACTTCTGAGCTATGCAGGAGATGCTGAGACTTATCTACCTGTGGATGGTGCGAAGGACACTGCACAGCCCCCGAGGAGCACATCTGGGACAGCAGCTTGCAGAGGAAGGGGGCAGCCAGGGAGCAACATGGGCAGAGGGTGCATGGGTTTTAGTACTGTTTGCAGATGGCCCTGCTGCTCTTCGGCTGGCCAGTTCAGGCCTGCACAACACCTGGGAGCCAAGGGTAGGGATGTTCCTTATCTCAGCTGTGTCCATGCCAGCATGCTGTATGGATGCCGCCCTAGTGAGCCTGAAAGATGAGCTTTGGCACTGCAGCAAGAAACAGGGAGCTTGCTGCCACCTGGAGAGACTGTAGCTTGTATGATGCTCCCTGCAAGGGCAGGCCATGCAGAGTCTGCACTGAAAATAAGATTTTTTTTTTTCCACTTCATGTGATTTTCCTTCATATTAATCGATACCTAATAAGTGCACAAGGAAAGGGCAACCTTGTCTGCAGTCTAGGAGGGTTACCCAAAAAGAAAGGCTTTCCGCTTCATGGTGCTAAGCAGGTACGTTCATGCTTGACTGCAGAAGACGCTTTCTTTAACCACACCTCTAACTTCAGTATGTTCTTTAGCCTTGGCTCAATCTGCAAGCAACACGGTCTTGAAACCACTTTCTGTGTCCCTCCCTGGGCCACTGCTGAGAAAGGGTCTGGCCTGATTATAAGCTCATTCAGAATAATCTCACTGAATCTCCCCTCTTCCAAGTTTTTAACAGAGAGTATCAGCTCCCACATCCCTCTGTGGAGAGAATTACCACAGCAGAGCACTGGAGTCCCCAGACTCCCTCCTCCTCCTCCTCTATGCCCCCCCCCCCCCCCCCCCCCCAGCAGCCATATGGCTGACCACAGTCCTCCAACTCACACATTTCCTACAACCTAGCACACACCATGGCTCCTCAGGTCACCATATGAACAAGCCCACAACTGCTTAGCTTCCCAGACCAAGTGAAATCAGTTCAGTATGGCCATCAACAACCTTTCCTCTCTCTCTCTCCCCTGGCTATGAACTGATTCACAAAGTAAAGCAATGCCATCTGTTCCAGGAAAAGTTAAATATGTTTGTGACAAGACATGAACACAATGCCAGCCAAGTGTTTGCAGTAATTGCTCCATGGTTATATATAACACTGAGAAACACCCATTTGAGGCCCACGCTGAATTTATACCCCCATTGGGCCCTAGCATTCAGATCCCAAGCATGGATCTGCTTTCAGCTGCTCAAGGGAAACTCCGGCTTTGTCAGGAAAACTGACCTTGGTCAATTCTCCCACTTGTTTTTTCTTTCCAAGATAGGGGGTAGTGCTGAAAACGTACAGCCAACTGTCCCAGCGTGGGATAAATCATTTCAGGCACATCACCTTCTCAGAGCCACAGTCTCCAAAACGACCACAGATTCTCCAGCTCCTCTCACAGATTTACTCCTCTGGCCTGGCCAGGGCTTCTCTTCACCCCCATGTGTATAAGGCAGAGCATTAAATCCCAGCTTCCTAGAAAAGCTGGAAGCCTCTCACAGCCACCAGTAAGTGGAGCCTTGCCTTCTCCCATGGATATTTCTCAACGTCCCCCAAAATGACCTGCCAGATTTAGAAACCAGAACTACAACCCTAGCAGCCCCTGATGAGGTGAGAATAAGCAACGTCAGAGAAAGACAAGGAGAGTTAGGAAGGCCAGTTTCCCTAAAGAGCTTACAAGGAAGCTATCAGATCACGCAAATGTTTCTCTATCCTCCTTCTGCCTGCAAGACTACAGCAGAGGTTATCACCATCTCCTCTGAGACATCTTCAGCTTCTTTTTCAATTATTAGATGAATTTATACTTGGTGAATGTGGAAGCTTTCTAGTCAGCCGTGCTAATTTGCAGGTGTATTGCAGCCAAGGCATCCCTTGTGGGCTCTCCTTGCCTGGTCCTCCAACACTTATGAAGTAAGAGCAGTCTAAGCAGAGCCACGCTTGCTCGCGCCTTACCTGCAGGTGATGGTCAGCGTATCCTTGGCGCTGATGACGTGTTCCTCCTCAGTGATGCTAAGAGTAGGGGGGGTCATAGAATAGCTGCTCACCAGATCTGTGGAGAGAAAGGAGAGAGGGGATGATGCAGACATCTGCTAGTCTGGACCCACTGCTGTGGGCAGCAGCTAACTTGGCATCACCAGCCCAGAGAGGGGCAAAGCCTCCTGAAGGAAACATCTCACAGGAGTTTGCTCCTACAAGATAGTTTAATGCTGGCTCACTGGGACACAAGTGGTTCATTTGCAGCCCTCCTGGCTCCAGCGAGCTGCTCTTCAGCAACAGCTCTAGGGCTGGGGCCAGACAGCCCCTCGGCTCAGACAGACAGACTAGCACAGATGAGGGCCAGAAAAAGAATGGAAGACCAGAAATCAGGGAATCCAGGTGTGGCCATTCCTCACTAGGTGACTGAGATTGAGCTTACTTGGACTAGGGCTCTGAAGTGATCTTATCTGCTAACTGGAAGGAGTCTGGCAGGAGATTCTTCTATACACACATAGTTTTCTGTAATTAGAGAGACAAATCAGGGCTGCCCAGATACTACAAATGCAAAACTCTTGCATTTGTACAGAGATGCTCTTAGGAGCCAGCAGGCATTCACTGAATGCCTTTCTCCTGCCGGGCACTCTCAGGTACAGGCAGTCACCTGAACAGGACCAAACCTTTGGGGATTACAGCAGCCCCCTTCCCTGCACCACAGCTGGACAGGCATTCCAGGAGTGAAATTATCCAGGCTCAAGGACGGGCAGTTAAACATTATCACGCATTTCTCCCAGCTTTCATCTGGGAGAGTCCCACTTCTCGTGTGCTTGCATCTCCGGCATGCCAGACACACACCCTAAGCGACCTCCTTATGGACAAAACATCTCGAAGTACCGGTTAACCTCAGAGACATGCCCGTTGTTTTTCATTAGCATGGTGTTGCTGACTGACATTACTTCTGATCTTTATCGTAAAACTCCAGCTTCTGGAGACGTGAGATAGTTCAAAAGAAAAGTCTTGGTGACTGCAAAAACAAGCAAGCAACCTAACCAGAAATAGAAGGAAAAAAAAAAAGTTGCAAAATGTGAAGCTGTGACTCAGGTAGATGCTAAATGCTAAGGAAGAAAAGAATGCAAAAGTATGTTGCTAGCTCAATTTTCTACAGAAACGCGAGGTTTTTGCAATGGCGTTCCATGCACGTCTGTCTCCTTCCCTTGTAACATTCAAACCCATGTATCAGAGAGATCTGGCAGGGCGGGACAAGTCTCAAGGACATGGTGTTTCCATGGGTTTCACAAGCAGCAGGAATGCCGTATGATGCCTCTCCTCCAAAACCATGGCCTAAGGACCGCGGGCCTTGGAAGCCCTGTGGCAGAGCCACGTGATTAATGTTTCTCTATGGGGAAACCTGCCCCAGGAGACACCAAATGGCCGCCAGCCCCTCTGACGCAAGGCCTCCGAGGTGCGGCGCGAGGAGCCAGGCCCACGGAGAAGCCAGGGGTGCCCAGGGTCCGCCGCCACCAGGAGAGGCCGCTGAGGGGAACATGGCGGTGGAGGGACGTGCCGAGCGGCACCGCCAGCACGGCCGGGCTAGGGCTGCCGGCCTTGTTCTCCCCGATTGTTCTCCATTTCCTTCCCGCCTGCGCACGGCTCCGAGGTGGTGTCCCCGCGGCTGCCCCCATGGCAACGGCGGGGCACCGGCCATCTCCCCCCGCCATCTCCCGCCTCCTCTTCCCTTGCCCGTGTGAGGCGGCGTCAGCCGCCCCGGCCCACCTCCACCTGCTCAGGGGTCCCGCTCCCCATGGCCCATCCTAGAGACACCCCTCTCTCAACAACAACAACAACAGCCGCCATCGTTCGTCGTTCGACACGCGGGTCGGCGTCACCGCAGGCCCTGGGGCCGGGTGGCCCTCGGCCCCCGTGGAGGACACCCTGCCTCCTGTCTCCAACCTCCCCTTCGCTGAGGGAGGAGACGTCAGATGTCACACACAAAAATGTGCCCTGGGGCTGTGAAAATAAATGACCGCATTTTTGGTAAAATCCCTTAAAAATGTAACAAGGTTTATTAAAAAAAGGCCGGGGGGGGGGGGGGCGTGAGGAATCTGTCTGCTAAGCTGCATTTCCTATTAATGCCGGACATGCTTATCCCAGTGCAAACACCGCTCTCCAGACGGCCACAGCCTGCCAGTCCATCACCCCAGCAAGCAGCTGGGGGTGCCTGCCACCCCCGTGGTGCTCAGCCCAAAATGCAAAAGATATGGCTTGCCATGGGGCTGGATGGGGATAGCAGACCCTCTCATCCTGCCAGTGTTCTGGGGCAGCGAGCAGAAAGCTAATCCCCAAAATCCTGGCACAGCAATCCCTGCGGCTAGCTGCGACAGGCACCGAATTGGGTCTCAAAACTGGAGTGGTCCCCCTTGCTTGAATCACTAAATAAGCGGTCCAATGTGGCAGGAGCCTCTTGGCCGATGCTGTGCACTGCATCTGCCCCACCACCGGGCTCTGGGGGAGCGGAATGGCTGCAGAAATAACCCCCTGCCATCCTTCACGTGCTGCCTGGTGACCTGTTAGCAAACAACGCCAGGGGGTGGAGGGGAAGAAAGAAAAAGTACGATCTGTGCAGGTTGAGGCTGTGGGATTCCTGCAGATGCATCCTGTGCACGGCCCTCCGCGAGTACAACAGGAAAAGGAACCACTGCTCCCTCCGAAAGCACCATGGCGCGGGGCTGGGGACGCTCCCGCTGCTGGCAGCCAGCGCTGGGCCGGCTCTCGTGGCTGTCCAGCCTCCTCGCTGGCCCTGGACTGCTGGGAGCTTCGGGGACTCCCCGCAGCAGGCACTGGTGCACACTGGGGACCCACTACTCACCCCAAAGTCCCACGCTGGGCCTGGCATCTTGGGATGCTGCTGCCCACAGCCACCTGTGGCATCCAGGACAGGCAGAGGGATGCACAGAGCCATTCCCAGCCTGCAAAAGCACCTTCAAGGCCATCAGCTTTCCCCCCCCCAAATTCTCCATCCCTCTCTGTGCTTGCCAGATGGATCCACCCCATTGCTGCCCTTGCCCTTTCCCTCTCCGGGGGAGCGTGTGCCCTGCTATGGCTCTCTCCCGTGTCTCACTTTCCCCAGCACTGAACTTGGTGCTGGGTTTGGCCATTAAATCTCTGCTAACCGACATACAGATGGTTTGTGTCTCCGGCAAATCCCAGGGTGCGAGGGAGATGCCTCCAGAGCATGGAGTGTCTCCTCTCCTCCGAGTCTCTCCTTCCCCACCTCCAACCCCAGCAATGCTTTATCTCCTCAGCCCTCCGAACAGATCCCACTCTCTCGTGCACACCAAATTGCGCCCTTGCACGGGGAGAGCATTAATGTAATTAAAAAGGCATGCGGCAGCCCCGGCAAGCTTTGTTTTTTCAAGATCGTTTCCAAGCAGGTTGGCAGCGGGATATTAAAATAAACAGAGGGGGATTGATGGGATGCGGGGAGAGGAAGCAGGATCCCACAGCCACTCACACCTTGTCTATTTTCAGAGAAGTGTGTTTCCCAGCGGTTTTCCTAGCCTTGATCTCTCAGCGCGTGGCTCTGAAAGGGGCCAGGCTGCACCGAGGGCCTTCTCCTTATCGCTGGTGGCTCCTTCATTTTCTCCAGGCCCCCCCTGCCTCTTTCTGCACCCTGAAATCACTGCTGCTCTCAGCACAGCGGCAGGGCTGCCCACTTGGGTCCTGCATCCCAAGGTTCTCCCTGCCTGGAAGGGAAGCCATGCTCGCCCTGGAAAGTGCTACCCAACCTAGGGTGTCTCGCAGAGACTGAGCAGCCCACAGGCTCCAGCCTTGTGCCTGACCTCACCTCTCCACCCTTAAGCACGTTGCCAGAAAGCCTCACACGGGGCCTGGTTTTCCCTTGCGATGGCTGCAGACAGCTAAATCACTGCAGAGCAGCGTCTGTGCCAGAGCCAGCACCGCCACAGCGAGCGATGGCTTTGGAAACCCGGGCAAAGGCTGCGCGTGGGTGAAGGTGCAGGCATAGCACAGCATGGCACGGCACGACACGGCTCCCGCTCCCCATCTGCTTCCACTCGCAGGAAGCCCGGCACCGGATCCTCCCTCCGAGCCCCCGCACACCACCTCAGCCCCGCTCTGCTTCCCCTTCCCTCCCTCTCTGCTGAGTTGGCCCTGCTGACTGATTAACGGGGCGCCTTTCCGGAGAGGGATTTTGTTCACACTCTGTCCTTCTCGCTGACTTCCTTCCCCGGCGCTGGACTGGATCACTCTGGCCACAGCCGCCGCGTGTCCCCAGCTAACCGGCACAGCTCATGCTCCTGCCATCAAACTTACTGCTTTGGGGTTTTGTGACCAGAGCTGCAAAGTAACACGCATAGAGCAAAGCTGGTCCAGATGAGGCTGCATGCTCCTGCTTGTCTCCCTGCACCTCGCATACCCAGCCCGCCCACCCCAGTGCTGTACTGGGGCAAAAGATAGGCTGGAATGGAAAAAAAGAGTGTCCTTTCCCTCAGCAAAGCTACCCTGACCCTGCTACTGCCCCATGTCTACGTTGCTGTATTCAGGCAAAAATTCCCAGTCAACGAACATCCCAACAAAGCACGGCAGGAACTTGAGATTTGGACACTTTCTACAAAAGAGATTTCTGGCAGATTTGTACCAGGTAACCGAATCCCCAGACCGAGGCTCCAGGATGGAGCCCCTGAATTTACCCACATCCCAAGTCTGCAACTCAAAGCACCATGGATGAGCCTCTTCTGACTTGCCAGGCTCAGGCAGCTGCTCTGGCCTGTCCCTGGCTGAGGCTCAACAGCACTCTGAATGCCCTGGGATTGCTCAGGGCTCAGTGCTACCATATAGCCTGATGTGGCTCATCTTGCAAAGTGTCTCCCGTTTCCCTTGGGTTTTACCCCCAGCCCAAACCTTTAGCTGCCCTGAGCTCTCCCTGCAGGCTGCAAAGCCAGTGGTGGGACTCTTCCCTTGCAAGCAGGGCAAGGCATGCACTTAGATGTGCAATCACGCACCGTAGTTACTATGTGAGTAAAGACCTGCTCCTGGACAGCCAACAACAAAATTCTGGTACCTCGCTGGCAATTGGGGAAACAGGGACTGAATGACCTTTTCTGATGCAGAAGAGCAGCAATAGCTGGCACGGGGGGAGAGGGAGAAGGAACCTTGCTCTGCCTTTTCTGCAGACCTCTCCTCTGGCTTTCCAGGCTGGGCTTATCCAAATTAGCAGCATTTGCTGGCGAAAATGCATGTGCAACATTTCTCCTTGCCCTGCAGGAACTAACCCCAGCACCACAGGTGCCATCTTCCCCCTCTGCTCCAGTTACCTCTTCTCCACCTGCCCTGTGCTGGTGCCTGGAGCTGGAGGACCCACGGCCGCCCACAGACGCACGGGAAGTCCACGTGCCGGAGGCAGAGCCAGCCCCACTTCCCACCTACAGGGCTGAAGTTCCCCCACGGAGCGACTCCTCCTCACGCACGGGGCAAGCATCCAGCTGTGGGTTGGAGCAGCAAAGCGTGAGTGTCACGTCACACAAGGAGCAGGCAGCTGGCAGAGCAGCAGGGGGAATTTGGACGTAGGGCTGTGAGCTCCTCCTCTTCCTCCTCCCAGTTCTTGCCAGCACGGAGGAAGGCTTGTTTTGCAGAGAGGTGAGATATCGCACGAGGCTGAGAAATGAATGGCAGGCTCCAGCCAACGTGGGGATGAAACACCAGGTGTTTTCTCTCCAGCCTCAGAGCGGGCAGGGTGAGCCCCAAACCACGGCGGGAATTCACACCAAAATGGAGCAGGTTCTGCCCAGCAGCTTCTGCCCGGGAGCTGCAAGGGCAGGGTGACAGCCACCCATGCCCACGGTGAGGCTGGGGGAAAAACAGAGAGGTGGCATGCTAAAAGGCTCTGTGGGCAACATGGAAACAGACTGAGGTGTAAGCAGTGAATAAATTAAAAATCATAATGATAGAAAACCGGAAATCTCCCCAAAACTATGTATTTGCACAACAGCAGAGGAAGCAGGCCCCTTCTTTTATGGGGTTTGTGAAAGATGTTCCTTTTTTTGCTACCCAGGGTTGACCACCACTTCAGATCTGTCCCAGAAGGGGTTAAACACAGGAGCTGTGCTCCTCTGTGCAGGATCAGCCCCTCTGTGCCCTGTGTTGTGCTATGGCAGCATCACTGTCCCAGCCATGCAACTGACCCCCACGCACCCAGAGTTCACCCCAGGCCTGGGGCAACACCCTTCCCCTTCTCACAGCGGGCAATGCCAATGGTGAGACAACACTCCTCTGGTCCAGCAATTTTCATCCCTGGACCTCAAAGCCCTGAAATGTCACCAAATCAAAGTGGATCCGTGTCCTCACCATTTTGTGAGGATATTCACAAAGCATCAGATGTTCCTTTGCTCCAGCTGAGGCAGGCTGTCCTCTTTCAGGGGACACAAGGGACTCAGTCAATACTTACAAACACAGAAGTGATCATCATTATTGGGTGTCTGATCCCTCCCGTCCAACACCAAAAGCATAACGAGACACTAACTTTGCCCCAAGACACCAGTGGGTAAGTTGGTGTATGGTGGCAAGAGCCCCCCGAGCAGGGACCAATATGAGGGCTGAGGAAGGGTCCACGAGAGCTGGTGGAAATGCTGTTTTCTCGGCCCCAGCCTCAGAGATGCCCCAAGAACCACGGGTCTGCAGCAATGCCAGGTGAGGAGGAAGGACGTGTCCAAATGGACAGGGCATTTGGGGAATGCAAAAATCAGGGCTCTCCTCCAGCTCAGCACCTGCGGCCAGGGGAGACCCCAGCCAAAGCATCCCCCTGCCTGCCAGCCAAGCGGGGAGCAGGATGAGGTGGGCAGAGACGCGAACAGAGCATCATGCGATGGCAGCATGGCCTCGACACAAGCAGAATTCACAGCCAAACCAGCAGCACCGCGAAGCTGGGCGTTCTGCTCTGCTCCCCCAGCCCCTGGCACTCTGCGGCACCACAGCCGTGCATCCAGCGCCCGCAGGTCCGGCCAAACAGCCTGTGGCCTCAGTCCAAAAGGCTGCTCTGGCCTCAACGCATGAACCCCAACAGCTCTGTTTAGCCTCTCGTTGCTCATAAACTTTAATTAACTGGTTCTTTTCTGGCAAGGCACAAAAATCTCATAACCACCTGCACTGATGGGGAATGAGGCAAAGAAAGTCACGAGCTCTCTGGGCTCCTTCAGCTTTTGGACTTCCAAGCCGGCAGTCTCATCAGGGGACAGAAACAGAGGAGCTCGAAAGCAGGAGCCACTTTCAAGAGAGCTGGGCTGTCCCGAGGAGCAAAGTTACCCTTGTGCCCTTACCCCTGGTGCCTCCAGGCAGGGGTTTAAATGACGGTATTTCACAAGCCAGCTGCCCCGAGGCAGCAGAGCAGGGCTACACCCAAGGATGCCGCCACCTGCTTTTGGGTCTGCAGGGGCACAGCCACCCACGCCCTAGGGACCTGCCGCCACGTCCTCCCAAAGAGGGGTCAAGGAGCGCCCGTCTGGGAGCGTTTATCTGTCTGCCTTTCTCCCTCCGCAGGAAGCACTATCTCACCATCGCCCTGCCTCGCTCCAGCCCGGTTTCCTGCTCCATCCTGCCAGGTTTACCCTGCTTTTTCCTCCTCCCCTCCCCCTGCCCCACGGCTGTCAGGCCATGTTTGCATTTCTGTCTCCTGCCGTCTTTCCTCTCCCTAGCCCCCCCGCCCCGCGCTCGCTCCCTACTCCATCCTCCCCGAGAGGCTACGTCCTGAGCCAAAGTTAGCCTCTGTCAGGTAGCCACATGTCCGGCCTGGGGCAGCGGGTCAGCCGGGGCCACCCTGCAGACCTCCTCCAGGATCTCTGCTGTCAGCAGCCTCCCCAGGCCCCAGGGGAGCCGGCTGTTTGCTGCTCTCGCTCGGGCGAGGGATGCTCCCGTACATCAGAAGGCTCGTTTCCCCTCGGCGGGCCGCCGGCCCACCCTTTCTGCTGCTGGCCAGGGGCTGGCCAGACGCCGCTTTGTTTGGTCCCCCGTTCCCTGAATCGCTCCGGGTTTGTTGGCTGCCTGCTCCTGCCCGGAGAATCCTTTTCCTGCCTTTGAGACAGAGGATGCTCGAGCCATCTGTGCATTTTATTTCCTTGTAGAAACTAACAAGCCAAGGATTGCTTCCTCTCCCTGACATTTCGGAGGGCAGCTCCAGCGCAGCGGGATGCGCAGGGAGGGGAAGGGGAGCCCAGCGCCTTCAGACAGGAACAGGACCTATTCTGTCCACAGGATTCACTCCCCAAGGGGCAGAAATCCTCAGACCTGCCAAAATGCCTGTGGCAGCTCCCACTCTGCCACGGCCGCGGCTCTGCAGGAGCCCAAGGCGAGCTGCCCTGCTTAGCATACATAGCCACCCCTCTTCCAGTGGCCCCTATTAACTGCATGGCTAAACCCTTGCAAAACTCAATTAAAATTATCCTCCCACATCTTAAGGACTGTCAGGTTGCTTCTCTTCCTGTTTTAATTTACTTCTTTCAAAATCTTGGCCTGCTCACATTCGCTGCCCCTGCAGGATGTGATTAACATGGCACAGAAAGAGCAGAGGGATCGGATGGCTTTAGGGGACGGGTAACAAAAATTAGCACTGTTCATTACATCTCTAACCTGAAGAGACGCAATGGATGGTCCACAGCTCGTGTGAAATGAGTGTTGGTCCAAATCTGGTACCTGGCAGACAGGCATTGCCAGCACAAAGAGAGGGCCAGGATGGGCCGGGGACATCCCTCCGTGGGCCCTGGGGGTCTGAGATCTCTGGGAAAGTGGCTTGGGAAAAGCTTGTACTGCTGCTACCTCCAGTTAACCTATTTGGGACTGCTCAGGAGTTGCCTGGCTATTGCAGGAGCCAGAGGTTAATTCTACCCCATGTCTATCCAGGTGTAACACCGGAGGCTTTACTGGGCTGAAGTACCTCTGGCAGCAGTGGGTACAAACCCATGGGACACTAAAGAGACACCTTCGGCCGCTAAGAAGAAATGATAGCCTATACAGTGACAAAGGGTAAACAACTAAAGGAAATTATTATCCACTGCTTCTCATGCTGTACCTGATGAACTTACGAGGCAGACAACAAAGTACCTTTTCATGCAACTCAGGTAAACTGTGGATTTTGCCACTGTTGTATACCCACAGAGACATTCCCAAAGAGAGGAATAAGCTCCTGGAGGACAAGTCACCACCAGCTCTTACACACAGTAATCCAGGTGAGACATCCAGGTCTAGGAGTCTCTAAACTGCCCATTGCCAAAACAAAGCAGGGGCATCAGGGCAGGATCCCCCTGCCCATGCCAGGGCATCGTCCCCTTTCCTGGAGCCCCAGCTGCCCACACTGAGGCTGGTGACAGCCTGGGCAGAGCCAGGACCAGCTCCAGTGCCTGGGCAGGGACTTCCACCTGCAGCACTGGGGCTTTGCTGCACAGACACAGAGGAAGGGAAAAGCCTGAGAAGCAGCGGAGAGGAGACCCTCGGTTTGTCCATCATTAACTACAGCTCCATCATAAGCTGTTCCCAGAGGCTCAGGTGAAGCTCCCATTGATGCAAGCTGCAGATGTTCTGTTGGGGGAAGATGGAGTTCAAGCTAAGTGAGGTCTTGGCATCCAACTCTCGCTGGGAGATGAGGAGGCAGAGGCAGCTGACCGGGAAGTCAGACAGAGCCTGAGGGTCGGCACTGAGCACGGAGAGAAAAGGGCAGCAGCATTTGGAAAGAAAAAAGCAAGTCGCAGGTTTGCTTTTTCCTTGATGTGTGTGGGCTTAATTGCTGGCCTTTGAAGTTTAGCTCTTCCCAAGACTGTTGGCTTATGGACAGGCAGGGCAGGACACTGAAGAAATCCTTGTACCCCACTCAGGGCAGGTTTTTTCCCCCCACGTGAGCAAAGCCTGCAGACCCTGCCTGCCTCCCACCCAGGCTGCTGCAGCCAGGCTGACCGTGCTGGGCTTTTTCAGGGGTCTGCAAGCCATGCAGCTGGACTGGGAGGCACCGTGCCAAGTGGAAAAGACCTGCTCCTCTGTCTTCGTGTTCCTGGAGTTTGCATCCAGATGTTTGCTACTTAGCTGTGAATTGAAATCAACTCAGAGCCCTCAAACCAAACAGCTGCCCTGGAGCTGGCAGTGCCTGTTCTTCTCTGCAGAGCAACCCATCCTCAAGTTGATCTCCAGCTGCTGAGTGCGAGAGAAGCTGATGAACAGGGTAAGTGGGATGAAACAGTTTTGCAATTAGATGATTATCTTGGCCTTGGAAAACCTGGATTCAATTCCCCATGTGCTCCAGGCTCTCTGCAAGCCTGTCATGCAGCTTCTTTGTACCTCCATCCCTGCCTGAGCCACAGAGCGTAGGGCAGCAGGAACTGAGCTGCTTTGGCTTGGGAAAAAAGATACTCAAGCAAGAAAGGAGGAAACCTTATTCCTTCTAACGATAGATAACAGGGAACAAAGAAAATGGATTTATCGCAGAGCCAATGCGACATGAAAAAGCTACATTAGATGTGGATGGGTCCAGAAAGTAGGAAGCATAAGAAAGACGCAAGAGGAATTTAAACTTCCTGATTACCAAAGCAGGATTTTCAAGCATCAAGTATAATCTAAAAATAATAATAAGAAAGCAAAGGGAAGAGTCGTCACGGGCATGAGGAAGAGCTGCTGCCTGGGGAGTGGGAGAGCACAAACCCTCCTCCACGGCGCAGCTTCTCGCATGCACACCTGCACGTGCGCACATGCGCATCTGCACGACCCCTTCTGCCGCCCCTGACGGGGTGAGCATGAGGGGAGGCAGGAAGATCACAGGCATATGCTCTTCAAAGGAGAATTAGTCATCAGAGGTAGCGGCAGAGGAAGGAAGCGTCAGGTACGAGGTCAGATGTGCACAAGCAGAGAAGGCTGCTGGAAGAGCTCTGAGCGCTCACTGCAGACCTAAGAGCCCTCCTGGCATCCACACGAGCAAGACAGGAGGTGCAACTCCCTGGGGTAAATGCACCTACGGCAACATAGGAGATAAGACATTTCAACCTTCCTGAAAAACACCGCACAGCTCGGCTTTCTACCATCCTTGAAAGCAGCCGGAGCTGGCCAAACCTAGAGCCTTCCCTGATGTGGTTAATAAAAATACTGCTCTGCTCTCTGCAGGATCCCCAAGAGGGATGGGCTCTAGAGAGCACAGCAAAGCTCTCCCCCCACACAGGGCTTTGCTGGATTGCTCCTCATCCCCAGGTCAGTGATCCCAGCTGCTCCCTGCTGGGCAAAGAGACTTGAAGATGGAGAGACTCGGGGCACTGGGGGGAAAGCCGGCCCCACAGGGCTGTCCAGGGCATTGATGGCGAGTTACAAACGCACGCACTCTCGGTTTCTCTTGGCACAGAGCTGTGACCGCAAGCCAGGACCCGCCGTAGCAGGAGATGATAATGATCATCTCCGAGAGCCAAAGTGTATCAGGGCATTCGCGTCACTTGAGATTAGCTGGCTGTTTAACATCTGCACAGATTTCTCTCTCCACCTTCACATAACACCCCTCACGCAGCTATGAAACTCATCTAATTCCCTGCCAAGAAAGGCTGAGTTGGAAATGTCACACTTTGTATATCATAGCACAATTCCTACAATGAAACACCTAGCCTAAATGGCAGCATTGGACTCTGGTGCCATTTGAAAGCCAGTAAGCTAAACCACCTTATGCTGCTTTTTAAAAATAGCTTACAAGAAGGTTACCAAGTTTCATAAACACCCAGTTACTCTCTTGTTAATAATCAGAGGTTGACTGTTGTTTTCCCATTCCAAGGTGCTTCCCTTGCCACGCAGCTCAGCGGGGAGAGCACGCAAGCGGACGCAATGGGAAGGAAGCGTTTACACGTGCTAATGACTTCCACCAAAGGAGCACAAGTACTAACAGGGAAATTGTGCTAAAGAGACAACATGCCACTTCCTTGGCTGTCCCTATCTGGTCACTGCAAGGTACGTGGTCCTCAGAGCCATGCGGTGAGGCTGGGGATGGCCTTCCCAGCCCCATGGGAACATCAAGGTGTGAGCAAAGGGAAGACACGTTGGCTTGGACCACAAAGGCAGGAGAAGCCGTTTGGCAGCAGGGCCGTTTTGGCACCACGCTGGACCAAGGGACCAAGGACAGACACAGGCCCTTTCCCATTCCCAGCAATGTGGGTCCGGGGGCCAGAGTCCTTCCAGGTGCTGTTCATGCTGTTTCACCATGCGCATCTCTTTTCATGCCAGCACAGGTTTCCCAAGTTCACATGGGGCCCTGTTTATTTTTCTTTTTTTTTTTTTTAATCTACTATTGTATTAAGAAGTGTTTTTCTTTTGGCAAAGGTTACTGTGGGGCCAACACCATGCAGAGTCTCCTGCCTTCCATCACCGCTATAACCTCTGAGCAGGAGCTCAGCCTGGCCAATGTCACTTATCTTCAATGAAGGCAGGGTTGTATTTCCACCACCATATAAAAAAAAAAAAAAAAAAAAGATCCCAGCACTCCCCCTCTCCCCTAGTACATTCTTTGAAATGCCACCCAGGCCTTGTTATTGCTGGGAGGCTGGAGAGCCAGGGATTAACTGCCTCAGGCTGCATTAGGCTTTATTTGTCTAAGCAGCCAAGGGTGAGGAGCGGCCATAAATATTGTGAAATGCCGAGTGCTGTGGAGGGGCAGCATTGGGCAACGCAGGCACCATGGCAGCGGGCATCGTATCTTGGGCTGGGTGCAATTCTGGTGTGACCAATGTCGTTGGAAACGTTCCTGCCTCTCTACAACACAGGAGGTTTGGGGGATATCAAAACCCATCCTCGTGTTCAAATTGGCGACATCAAGCTACCACCCGTGCCTTCTGGTTGCCTCCATTAGTCCTTGTAGCACACGAGCAAGCAAATGCAGTGGATCTACCTGACCAAGTGGGAAAATCCCACCGCAACACTGTCACCCAAGGGGACACGTACTGGGTCTGAGCCTGTCTGCCCAGAACAGGGCAGTACGGGGTACGCTGTGGCCCCCCTGCACTTGCTCACTGGGATGTCACAGCACAGAGAGGAGATGAAGACCAGGGTATGCCCTGATCCCATCCCAGCACCGGTGGTACTGCCAGAGCCAGCACTTACAGACAGCAGCCCAGGACCTGCCGAGTCTGATAGTTTGGCAACAGCCAACAAACCAAATGAGGGAGTCATCAGGCCCAGACACATGCTACATTAGCTAAATTGCTTTACAAAGGCATCACCGGGTAACTCCGTTTGCAGGCAAGGTGGTTGCTTCCCCCGTGTTTCATCCCAGCACAAGGGCCGCACACTGCCTGCCCAGCGGTGCGGGGATTTTCTTGGTGTGAATGCGTGCATCTCCCACGGGAGCATCCCGCGCTGCAGCCAGCCACCATGCTTTCGGGGCATGCCGTTAAACTTCTGCCCTTTGCTTCCCGAGGGCCAAGCACTGCAGTGTGGTGAAAGGATGATGGCCACTTAGACCAAATTACGCCTCACTGGGGACTCTGCTCAGGCTAGGACAACCCACCACGTGCGTGATGGATTTCTGTGGGCGCTGGATGCCGTCACCTCTGCTGGATGCAATTTTCCTTACTGCCATTACTCTGAGCTGGCAGTTTCCAAATCTGAGGATAAACCACAACTCGTGCCCAACCTTCTTGCCTTAGTAAATATCAAGATTTACTGTTGTCCTTTGAAACTATTGACTTGACCCTCACTTTTTTCAGTATTTATTTTTGTAGGTCACTATATCTAACATCCATCTGAGCAGACACCAGCATTTCAGAAATGGGGAAAACAAGTCACAGACAGAGCGCCAAGCCCGGAGCCGAACCTCGCTGTCGGGCACACACACGTGTGTCTGTGCAGACACGTACACATTTCCCCCAGCCAATGCAGGACCTTCCATATGCGGGGAAACCGATAGAGGGTTTTCCAGGCTCTGATACGCAGCCCTTCACTTTTTGTACCTTTTTTGGGGGGGGGGAACACATGAAACCAGTAAACCTTTTACAGAGTTCCCTGCCACATGAAAAGCTCACGTGCCTCTAACTCAGAAAGCTGACGGAGGACCCCAAAACCCTCCGTGAGTCTGCTGGGTCTCGTGAATGCGCAGACAGACCTTGACAAACCTGTGGAGCCACTACCCAACTTGGGGCACCCGGCTGGGCCCTGTGGGCGTTGCTGAGCCCCGTTAAACCCTGCCAGTGGCCAAAATGGTGAACGCGCTGCAGGATGGGTGCTTTGCATCCCCAGAGAGGAAGCGGACAGTGACCCAGGCGGGAGGCCTGGCTGCCACGGGCACCGCTGCCTGGCTAGCATCGGCCGCTCAGGAAAGCCATCATGAGCTTGCAAATTCTTTATAAGCTTCCCACGTGACACAATTACCCAGAGGCCAGATCCTGAAGCCCTTTCTTCTCTCTTTACTCAGACCAGTCTCCACTGAAGTCATTGAGGCATTGGCCTAAATACAACTGAAGGACTTCAGGATTTGGCCCAGTAATAAAAACTTCCTTCCTTTGTCTACTGCTCACTCCACATGATCCCGCTACCTCCCAGCCTCCTCCTGGCCACGTCTCCCGAGGCTGGGGCCATCAGTTGTTTCGGTTGATGCTGCTCTTTCGTTTTACCCTCTGCCAGACCGTGCCTGTCCCCTCATGCAGCCGCAAGCTGCTGAGGTGGAGGGAGCCGGGGCGGCTGGCGAGGAAGAGGGTGGATCGCAGGGTGAAATGCAACCCGGCAGAGGGGCAGTGCCGGTCCTGGGGACATGCATGTGTGCGGACACCATGCAGGCTGGGAGCAGTCTCAGCCATCACCTCCCCAAAGGCAACACTTCCAACACTTCTTTGAGGATGGGATGGAGTGCCTTCAAAAGAGCCTTTCTTCCCCCGAGACTGTAGAGCAAGTGCCTTAGGCTATACGCTAAACTTTTACGTGACCGGGACTGGGTGAGGTGACTCCTGCCCAGGAAGGTATAGCAGGAAGTTAACTCATCTCACTGCAATGGCAACTATGCATCACGCTAGGAAGTGACACCATAAGAAACACATAATTTTAAACAAATAACTTGCAATATGAATTTTGCTGCTTTTTCTGCCTCAGAATAGCCAGGAGGATGCAAAGCCCTGTTATCCCCCATGGGTACCTCAGCCCCACCACGGCCATCCAAAACAGGCACCGGGGTTTGGGGCAGGAGACAGGAGCTCCTTCTTCCCTCCCATGTCTACCAGCCTTGCAGACACCTGTGGCACCAATAGAGCAATATATGAACACAAATGGACTGATACAGCAATTCCCTTCGCACCAACCTCCCTGCCTGTGCCGCTTGATGACAGAAAGCAAACACAAAAGGAATTTGAACTTAGCTGAAGCAAGAAGCATTTGGTCCTGAGGTACCAGCATAGTCTGATGACCTAAACCTCAATCCTGCAGCTCACGGATGCTCAGGGAGGTGACCTGGTTATATAGCGGATTGCTCAGAGAGCACCAAAACAACTCCCACGAGTTCCTGCGGAGGTCTTCAGTCTTGCAGGGAGATTTTTAATATTGCTCAGCTAAAACTGAAACGGTCAGACAGGCACCTTGGAGCACGCAGCTCTAACCACCCCAGGGAACACAAAACCCTCTGAGCAGCAGAGGGCCAGTGATCTCAGGGCTGAGAGGTTGTAGTGGGGCCTTTGCACAGGTCTGCGTGAGCCCAGTGCCACCCAGCCCAGCTGAGCCGGCTCACTGAGCCCTGCATCCCAACGCAGAGCACAGCGACACCAGTCTGTGCATTGCACAGACTCAGAGACCAAAGTCCAGCCCAGCAGCAAGGGCTGCCTTGCTTAGGGCTTGCTCTTTAAAAAAAAATACAGTCTCGCTGTACATTCTGCCCTTTTTAAATACATTAATTGCCATGGAAACAATGCTCTTATTGGTATGGGAGCAGCCTGGTGGCCTCCACAGATGCAAGATAAAAATCAACGGATACATTGAAATACAGGCTGTATTTCAGGACCTTTTGTGGTTTTGGGGCTGGTCACCGTGGGCACATATAAGAGAATGGCTCAGACACTAGCAAGATGCCATCTTCTATGGAGAGAAAGCAGGGGACACTAAAACATGCAGTAACATCTCCTTTACAGTGTTTATCTGCTTGGTCAGAGCACCCTTGTATGGGAGCCGGTCCCAGTACTGAAGTGTGTGCTCAACTTCTGGCACTGCTCATCACTCCCAGCTCCTGCTGAAGCATCCCAGCCCTGGCTGCCCTTCACATCCTCATTGCCAGTGAGTGGAAAGCCTCACCTGGTCTCAGACCTTGGCAGGGTGGCTTTGCTCCATGCCTCCCCTCTCCCCACCCGTGGCCCTATCCACCAGCTCACATGCCTCACCAAAAAGCAGAAAAAAATGCCGATATAATATATATACACATTCTTGGCCTTGAGAGTCTTTTAAATAGCGCTGAGGGGGTCTGTACACAAACCAGCACAAAGGGAAGGGCTGCGAGCACCCTTCCCTCCCTACCCGCCGCCACCCCCGAAAAGCCGGTGCAAAGGGCAGCCCCGGCTGCCCAGCTCTCCCCTCCCGGCGAGGAGGAGCGCTGCCCCGTTCCCTGCCGTGCCGCCCATCATAAAGGGGTCCCTGAGCTGTTATCAGGCAGTGACAGTTTCCGCCATCAGATTCCTCCTGTCCGTCAGGAAAGCTAAATAAGGAACGTCGTTCAGGCGGCTGCAGGAAGAGGGGAAATGCAGGGACATCCGGCCCAGCTGCCAATTTTTCCTTTCCCATGAACCACCACTGACCTCCGCCAAGGGAGAACCTGGACACCCAGCCTGGCATTGGCACCGCTCGTCTTCGCTTAACCCTTCCCCAGGGGGATGCCCTGGCCCCCGGAGCCTGCCCAGGTGGGTGGCCTCAACGTGCCGCGCGGTGTGGCCACGGTGGGATGGTGCGTGGGTGCTGCGTCACCGGCGACAGCGCCGCAGACCAAGGTGGGTGGACTCGGCGCGCTGGCTGGCATTCGCCCAGCCAACTGGAGCCACGGCCAGGAGAAGGCTTAACCCCTCCGTGCCTGCATGCGGGTGGGTGGCTACACCTTGCATGGCAGCAACAGGTCCCGAAAGCACCATCGAGCTACTCTGATCACTTCCCTCTTTGCACGCACTGAGATCGGGAACACGGCCAAGCTTATTCTCTCGCTTATCCCTCTGCAACCCAACTGGGGTTTTCCAGGCTCTGCTGAGAGCTGTAACCAGCTCTGGACTGGCTGCTGCAGACAGGTAAAATCTCATCTCCTCTTTCTCTCTGCTCACTCCAGGGCTTTGCCCATCGGTAACGGGGACCAAGACAGTCTGCAATCTGCTCAGCTCTTTCTCGTGGTCCTTCCTGGGGATAGCCCTGGGGTCCTTGCTGCCTTTCACCGCACAGAAGCGGAGCAGGGGAGCAGCAGCCACCTCATTATTATGTGCTCGGAGAAGGGGAAACCATAGCACTTGCTCAGCGTATCTCTTGCCGTTCCCCACCACTCCATTCTCTGTGTTTCCCCAGTTTGGAGTCTTTTCCTGACCCCCCCAAACCAATCCTCCCTCATTAGCATGACATCTGTCCCACAGCACCTCCAGGTTTGGCCCGCAAAGCCTGCGCTGGAGATCCTTGCCCTGGAAGGAGGGGGCAGAAACACAGCAAGAAAAACAATTCACACGTGGGAGAAGTTGTAAGGTGAAATACAAGTCACTGGCTGAAACCTGTTTCTGCTACCTCAGCAGGGAAACGACTCCAGGAGAGACTCCCCACTTAATATCCTCAGCTTATAAAACTTAGTGGGAGTTTCGCCACCGGCCCAGGTTTTCACCCTCCTTCTGCACAACTTGCACCTAGAGATGGAGTGATTTGCCTGTAGCTGCTCAAAAAAACGAGCGGTCACGCTAGGCTCAAGGGCTTGTGCCTCCTTGCCGACTTGACCACAGGCCATCTCCGCTTCCACTATTTTGCGTTAACAATGAGGCACCGCAGATGGGCAATAATACTGTGTGCCGAAAACATCAGAACTATTTTGACCAGAGAGAAAAAGCCCCCCTGGGACCCAGCTAACCCTCTCTTTTAACAACGTGAAACAAGAAACAAAGGTCTGGGATAGCCAGAGGCAATAAAACCCCTGGAATTAATTTAACCAGTCACTAGATGCCAGTGCAGCTGCAGCAGTATTTCTTTTCCTAATGAAGGACAAAAGATAATTCCAGCTCTGGCCCAGGGCAAGGCTCAGCTCTGGTCTCCCCAGCAGACGCTGGCACATACCAGGTGGTCGTGGTTCCCCCACCATGGCACCCGGCTGGCGTGGGACCCTCTGGGGGGCTGTGTGCCCAGCTCCCTGCTGCCCCTCGCCCAGGTGGAGATCTGCAGGAGCTGCCTGTGCAGGAGTAGCTGGGGCAGGTCAAGGTGAAACAGCACTGGGCACCTCTGGCTCACAGTCTGGGGTGGGAAAAGGGGGCTTTCAGCTTTAACTAACCACCTGTGGCTTTTTTCCTTGCAAACCCACATATTTTTCCATGCACAACTGCCCACGGACCCAGGCAAACGTCTAACACCCACAAGGCCCCGTGGTGACGAGCTCCATTGCTGCATGGTGGAGTGTGACAAGCCACCGGCCCCCCCACCACGCTCCGCATCCCCCCAGCACAGGAACCCACTGGGAACTGCCTCCTCCCAGTGAGACGTGATTTTGCAGCCCTCTGTCGCGATGTCCCAGCCCATCTTTCCCAGTGGAAGAGTCCTGTGACATTTAGTCATTCTTCACACCTCCATGACCGCTGCTCCTCTGCTCCAGCTCCCCACCCTCCATAAGCAGCACAGCCTGCAGGGTCCGGCCATTGCAGGGCTTTCTGCTTCTCCCCACACCTGCAGGACCCCCCAGGATCCCCATCACCCCAGGCTTATTGCAGCTTTCGCCCACCACTGTGTTTAAATACACAGCCCCCCCAAACCGGGGGTGAGGGAACCCCCCACCTTGACCCCATTGCTTGGAGCTGTTTCAGTCCAGCAGGCTGAATGCAAAGACACCACGTTCATTTGGAAACGCCTCTGCTGCACCAGCTCAAGTGGCTGGGGAGAAGGCGGGTGAGGTGGATGCTATCTCCAGGGCTCACGTTGCTCCCCAAAGCTGCTGAGAGCCGGGCAGACCTGGGGACCCATCAAGAGCCCCCTCCTGCTCAGCAGCCACTCTGCAAAGCAACCTCCTGAGTGCTGTGGATGCTTTGTATGGCATTGGAGAAACTGATGCCTGGCCACGGCCTCCTCCTGCAGCCGTTCCCGTGGGATCCCGCTCTCCCTTTCCCTCCCCAGGAACTGCCCTGGGACGCTGGGAACAGCCTGTTCCCTCCTGGCTGGCCGGGAGCACCTGCTCTTCCCACGCCTGCCCTGGAAAACACCGCACCAACGCGGGGCCAAGAGACACCCAGGGGACAGCGATCCTGCGTGGAGCAAGCCCACGGGAGAGAGGCAGTGGAGTGGGGTGGGACACACCGGAGGAAGCCCCCTCCCGCCCCGCTTGCACCGGCTGGGGACATTGTGCTGCCGGGGGAGTGTCCCCCTGACCAGACGTCAAATTGAGCTCAGCAACAAACACCCTGTTTGTGCAGGCAGCGAGCCGCGGGCTTGCGTGCCCAAGCCAAATCCCAGGCAGTAGTTGCCGCCCATTAATCCGAAATTGTCCCTAAGCGGACAGCGGGGCACAAGGGCCGTGGCTGCCCCCTCCCCGGCAGCCCCTGAGCCGCGTCTCTCCCATCACCTACCTCCTCTTCGGAGGCCCTGGCTCTGCTTCATTGCTAACGAGTGACTGGGTTAAGCCAGAGGAGGGTTTGTTGTATACTCGCAAGCTTTTGCATGAAAGGGTGTTGCTGAAATGGCCCGTGTTTATTACTTGCAATAAAGCAACTGCTTCAAATCCCAGCTGCGAAAGCGAATGTTGCTGCTGGCACGGTCAGCGTGGGGCTGTCTGAGCACCCGGCCGGGGAGGTCTGCGCGATCTTAGAGGAGGGCAGGCAGCGGCAGCCAACGTAATCGGCTCAGGTCCTACACAAGCACGGGCCCTTCCCTCACGCAAAGAACCTATGCTCTTGAAAGCGGCAAGCTGGAGCCCCCAACGGGATTATTTGGCTGTGGGGTGGCCAGTGCTGCTCTGCACTCAGACCGTGGCAGCTCAGGGAGTGCACGCTCTCGTCGTCATCCACAAAGGGTTACCCCGAGCTGCCCTGGGATGCTGGGGCTGAACCTCTGCCTGCTCCCCCCGTCTCACTGCCTGCAAAGGGCAGCTGCCCAACTCCTCTCCATCCTGGGAGCACTGCGGAGCTGGGACACAGGGAGAGCCTGCGTGCTCTTACACACAGCATCCCCTCCTAGCACTGGCCCATTTAACCGGGTACCGGCGCACAGGAACAAGCAGGACGCAGAGCCAGAACAGACCTTTCATGATCCTGAGTATTTCGCCCTTCCCAGGTAGAACAGTCTCACACCCCCATCCTTGCTTCCAAGGGGATCAAATATTTGCACCCAGTCGGGATTATGGTTAATGAGGAATTTGTGGGTCCTTTCAGCACTGACAAATTGGTCCCAGGTAGCACGGAAGAAGAGGAAGCAAATCCCCAGGGCACGATCTCCCAGTTGAGCTCCACATCGCCCTTCGTCGCTGCACTAATCAGGCAGCGCTGGAGAGCTTCAAAGCTCTGCACAGCCCTGTGCTGACGAGGCCCACACATCACGCAGCCGCGCTGGCCAGAGCCTCCCAGGCACCGCTCCCCCCACACCTCCGGGAGATGAAAGAACCTGAGAACAGCTACACGATGCTTTACAAATTGCTAACGAGAGAGCTTTGAACAGCCGCAGCTCCCGCCGCGATGCCACCAGCAGCAGGTCCCTTTCTACCCTGCCTCCTGGAGCTCCCCCTGAGCTCTGGCAGCCCGGTGGGTCCTTCGGCCCCGTGGCACCAGAGCCATCAGCAGCATTTTGGGCAGAGTAGGTTGACAGTGCCACTGCCGGCGATGCTGTCCATACCGCACCTCTGCGGCCAGACCTGCAGTCCTCCCATGAGCTCACTTCAACCATGGCAGCGAACACCACCAGTGACAGTGAGTCACTGAGCTGAGGCTACAGAAAATTCTATTTATGCTCCCAAAATTCATCTCCCCATGTCGCAAGCTTCCAGCATTACTAACTTTCTGTCGGTCTTGCTCTGATCTGGGCTGTAACTGCTTGACCTGTGCAAGCAGGAGCTTCCCTGGGGGAAGCTGGTGGGGCTGGTGCCCCGTCCCCGCCGCCCTGGCAGCACCCACCCAGCTCTGCTCTGCCCCACTGTCTCTGCTCTCTGGAAGGGCGTTGCACACCCATCTCTACCACGATCCCACATCCACCTGACCCAAGCTGTGGCCAGGGGGTTCCACTCGCTGCCCAACAGCCTTTTGCCCCAGAAGCGCTACGGGAAGGAAAAGCATTTCACCAGGATCTGCCTTGGGTGACTTGCCAGGCGGACCAGAGCTGCCAGCAACCGGCTGGGAGAGGCAGGCTGGACGGCATCGCGTGGACCACCGCCTCCTCACACCTTCCCCCCCAACGCGCTGCCCGGCGCTCACAAATTAATGACTCTGTGCATGAAAAAATAAATAAACAGAGCAGGGAGCCGGCCTCCAGTTTGCCCTCCTGGCCGGGCGCTTCCCCGCGCAGAGAAATCCCTCCCGCAAGAGTCCGGTGCGGTTTCTCCCCGCTTGCAGCGAGCACACCCGCGGCACGGGCACAGCGTGGGCTCACCCACGGCCTCACCCCCGCGGCCCCCGGACCCCTCAGGGCCGACAGCAGGGTCCTCCCGTCCCGTCCTCTCGCTGCGGGGACGCTGTCACAGCCGTCGGGGACACCCGGGGCGGGCTGCGTCGGGACTGGGGGGACCCCGGGGCGGGCTGCGTCGGTCCCCGTCGGGGCTGGGGGGACCCCGGGGCGGGAAGCGCCGGGTCCCGTCTCATCCCGCCGGGGCAGCCCTCCACCCCCAGCGCACCCCGCAGGTGCGGGGCGGGCGGCAGAGCGGGCAGCCCCCAGCCCCGGCCGGGCAGGGCAGGACAGCCCCGCAACGCTCACCTGCTTCCGAGACAATGCCGAGCCAGAGCCAGAGGGGCAGCGTGCAAACTCTCTTCATCTCCGGGGCCGCGGGCAGGTCCGTGCGGGGCGGCGCGGAGCGATGCGGAGCGGTGCGGAGCGCAGGGCTCCGCTGCCCGAGCTTTGCTCCCGCCGCGCCCCGAGCTGCGGCAACGCGCGGCGGCGGGCGGGGAGCACCGGGGCCGCTTCCTTTTCCTCCGCCCGGGCCGCCCGCCGCCCTCCGCCGAGCCCGCGGGGCGCCGGGCGGGCGGGCGGCGGGGCGGGGAGGGGCGGGGCGGGGGGCGGACACGGGGGGGACCGGGAGAGGTGGTGGTGGTGGGGGGGGGATGCCGCACCTGCGTGGGTGCCTGCATCCCTCTGCACCTGTGAGCACGGGTGTCCCGCAGCTGGGGGCGTGGGTGCGCATCCCCCCCTGCAGCTGGGTGCGTGGGTGTCCCGCAGCTGGGGGCGTGGGTGTGCATCATCCCGGTCCCAGGTACACGGGAGCACCCCCCCCCCACACCTGTGTGCATATTCACGCGAACACGCGCCCTGCACGCCTGTGCGCACCCCTGTACATCTCTTTCTGTCCCGTGTGCGTCTGGGTGCACGTCCCGACCTCTCGGACCAGAGGGAATGCACGCAAATACCCTCTCACACCGGTGTGCGCGCACCTCGTGAACATACACGTCTCACATCTGCTGCCGCACATACCTTCGTGCCTGCGTGCACCCCCCCCAAAGCCCACACCTCACACCCATATGCACGCACCCCCGAACCCCCACTCCTCCTGCAACCCCCCAGGGGCATACAAAGATGCACGCGCAATTCCTCACACCTGCGTGCACACGCTCGCACCCCTACTCATTTGGGGGTGCACTAGAGCCCCCCGCTCATGCCGTCCATCCGTGCATGCTGCCAGCTGCGTGGGGCAGCCACGTTGCCCCCCAGCACCATTACATGCAGCACACGCACCCCTCTCTGGCAGGTGTACACCGAAACCCATGCACACGACCGCGGCCTTGGCAGCAGAATGGTGCCGCCCCACGCGTGCCAGCGGCGCTGCCCCCACACCGCTGCCACTGCCAGCGACAGCGGCTCCGGCTCGGTGCGAACCGACTGCGAACACGCTGCACACGGAGGCGATGGCAGAGCTTTGGGAGCGCGGTGGCACGGAGGGCACAGCCCTGGCCAGCTGCCTGCGCACCCAACGAGCGCTGAATAGATAAATTAACACAGCCCCGCGCTGCACCCCGGAGGGTTATTAATTATGTACGCTTGCAGACAGCGAAGAAAGAGCCTGAATGAGAACCGTGTGCTCATGGCTTCGAAAAGGCATGAAAACTTCTCGTGTGCTCAACTGCTCTCATTGCCAAACTCGTGGAAGAAATCACCCTGTCCCTTTCCTGGAGCCCTCAGAGGAACTCTGAGCCACAGAGTTTATTTTACCCGACTCCCCCCAACCCAATTAGTGAGATTTTACCCGAGAGCTCCAATGACATCACTCTTCGGCACACTCATCTTGGACCACCTCCCTCTTTGATCCCAAAGGAGCAGAAAGCAGAGGTGTCCCTCCTTCCCAGTTGGGTGTCCAAACCCCTGCAAGTTTCTGGAGAGAGATTTTTTAAACCTCACCATGATAATGGGGTGATGAGGCAAAGCTGGGGACCATACAGAGGGGCAGCACTGCCCACTGCCGCAGGGAGAAGAGCTGAGATTGTGGGATCAGACCCCTTCCCGGTGCCAGGGGCTGTGATCAGAGATGGGGCAGCCACCGGGCTCCCTGCCATGGCAGCGCAGCCACACTGGGGGCCACTGTGAGCATCAGGGGTCATCGTGTACCTGAGAGATGAGCAGCGAGGTGGTGAGGCGCGGACAGCGATGGAGGGATGAATCACATCGCACCGTTGAGATGCTGGGCAAAATGCACAGTCAAAGGGCTGCCTGGAGAAGCTGCATGCAAGAAGAGCAGAGGGTGTGACCTAGGGTTGCGGGGAGGGGGATCCTCTGGCACCCCAAAAATCAAGGGATTTTGGCATCCCCCATCCATGGCAGTCCAAATGTGGCACTGTGCAGGCGGTGGTGGCCAGGACCAGCCCGTCCATGCTGCCATCTAACGGCAGGACACCGGGGAGGGCTCGCCCCGCGACGACGGGGAATTTTCCATCACAAACACAGGGTGACTGTGGGACCGATGGGACCTTTCCATTGTTGCCGCCCTGGGAAACAAAAGGATCTTATTTTAAAATCTTGTCCCCCTTCCAGCACGTGGGGGGGGACCCGAGGAAGCAAAGGCTTCCCCAAAGCACAGGATAAAGACACAGACACGTCGCAGAAGGGGGCTGGGGCAGGAGCTGCCGGACACTGCCCAGCCCCAGACACGGCTATGGGGAGGCAGAGTGGGGTGGCTCTGAGGACACCCAGGGACAAATTGACAAGATAACCTGCAAGGAAAATACAGCGTGGTCCTGGGGGCAGGCGGCGAGAGCCAGCCCTGGCAGGTGCACAGTCCGGACACCGGAGCAGAAAGGGGTTCTTCGCCCCCATGGTGCCCACATTCCCATCCCCATCCCCTCCTGCCAGAACCCAGGGCCAGGCCCAGCCAGTCGCTACATTCACACCACACCTGTGGTTTCTGCTCCATCGTGCTACGGCTTATCAGTGAAATGCATTTTTCAGGCAGGATTTAACAGCAGGTAGCATTTCCTCACCGGGCTAACGCTGCACGTACAGCAGCTCAGAGCAGCGTTTTCCCCCGCACGTAGGAGCCGCTGTACGTGCGGCGTGCAGGGCAGGGGCTCTGCCTGCCCCAGCCTTCCTGCCAGACCCCTTCCCCGCCGGCAGGGCCAGGCGAGGACATTATACCCCAAAACGCAGCTCTGCCTGGGAGCGGCACGCCACAGCCACCGCACACAGCCCGGCTGGAGGAGGAGGAGGAAGGATGTGCTTCCTCGGGAGCCTGTTCAGCCCAGGGATTTGGGATGAGCAGGTTTCACTGCTCTCCAGCTCTGCCTTTGGCAAGGGGAAGGTGTAGGAGGTGGCAGCGATGGCACTGGCACACGTCGCATCGAGATGCTCACAGCCCGTGCCGCCACACCGGCCCACGCGGCACGCGGCAGCGGTGGGCAGCGGGAGCTGGCGGCCGCCCTCCTCCCTGCCGGCAGCCGCCAAAGCCCGGCTGCGCTCGCCGCCTGCCAGTGCCTGGTGGATCCGTTCCCCCTCACGCTTGGGGGATGGCTGTGGTTTCGGGGCAGGTCGGGGAGGCGATGGGTTTCAGCCCCCCCAGCCGCAGCTCCCTGCTGCAATCAAACCAGCCTCACCTTCCCGCTGAGGCTCCCAGCCCTTGCAGGGGGGATGACAGCCCCACTCACAGCAGCATTTCCAAGCCAACAGCTCTTTCTTCTCTACTCTTATTTCAGCTGAGGCTGGAGGGCAGCGAGAGGACGAGGCAGGAGGTGGGAGAGGAGGCTGAGTCCAGCCAAGGGCCTCAGCAGGGAGGGAACAGAGCTCGCTCACCAGCTAAAGCCCAGCTGGGGACCGGGAGGGAGCAGAAACCCCTGGCATCCCCTCCAAGCACACCCAACCCCCGAGTAAGGCTGCACAGAGCAGCAGCTTCCCAATAACTGGGTCCCCTCTGCACCCACCTCCACCCCATGCCTGCAGAGCTCCGGGCTGCTTAGTGCTTCTGCACAGGAGGGCATGTCTGCCTGCATCTTGCATGGATCATCCTCCCCTCCGGCTGAGCACAGTCTTTTCCTGCCCCGGCACAGGCGTTAAGCAACCCCAAAACTAGGTACTACAGCAGAGCCCAGCCCTGGCACACTGCAGCAGTGATGCACAGGAAGGGGGAATGTCACTCGTGGCACTGTGGGAGGACAGGGTCCCCTGTCCCATCCCCACTGGGCAGGGGGATGACCAGTGAAAGACTTGCTTTGACAAGTGTCCCTGTGCCCAGCTGTGGGAGCTGGAAAGCCCTCACACTGAGCCCTTTCCACAGCACAGAAAGTTGAGCCTTTGCAGAGGAGGAATTTGCAGGCTCCAGCCAGCACCGGGGCTACACAGGATCAGGGTAGCTCTGGCCTCTGCTTTGACCCTGGAATGGACTTGAGTGGGATAAACACGACAATTCCACCCACCCCAGGCACTGCCATCCTCCCTCCCACCCATTACTCCCACCAGCCAGGTTCGGACCCACCCCAGCACCTTCTGCCTCAAGTCCACTCCGGTGACTTGTGAGCAAGGCAGGGACATGGCCAGCACCCCCGCCAGCACAAACCGCAGCAGCCAAATCCACTCGAACTGCCCCCCCCCCAGGAGCCGCAGGCCACCCTCCCACAGGGGCAGGGCTGCCAGTGGGGCAAAGAGCCACGCTGGGACCACCTGCTCCCAGCAGCAAAGGCTGCCTGGGCTTTTGTGAAGTTGACCTGAAATGGAACTTTTGCCTTTTTCACATCTACACATCCTTAAGACCCAGCCAGGCCAGAGACCAAATCTTAAAACCCAGGAGCCTAAGGCCAGGTCTGGGCTCAGACAGACCTCCCTAGCCCATGGGGCTGCCAAACCCCCACCTTGTTCCCAAGCAGCCTGACACAGGGGGGGGTAAGCAAAAGACCAAGAGCCACTGCAAGATGTGCAGGAAACACTCCAAGGGAAGGGCTGAGTGAGAGCAGTGGCTCTTTCGTGCCTCCTGTGCTGCAAGCGGAGAGAAGGAGCCTGGGCTGGAAACAGGGACCAGGGGGCTGCTCTGTTCCCCCAGGCTGTGCTACACTCCAGTGCCATAGATTCCACCTCCCCCAGCATGCAAGCCATGAGCAGGTCCAGCAGGCAGTGGTTTGTCTAATGAGCTTTAATGGTGATCAAGTAGAAGGGAGGCAGCACCACCATGCCCCGTAGTGGGTCCCACACCATTCACCGAGCTCCCTCTGCCGCCAGCCCGGAGCCCTTCCCCAAGAAGCAATTTGGGCAGAGGTAGCCCATCGCTGGGACACAGAGCCGAGCGTCAAGAGGCACCTGATGGTGCTCCAGAACCAGTGCCCTCCTCCACAGGGTTTACAGGTGGGAGCATGGAGGGACAGGAGGTGCAAGCAGCCTGCTGCCATCTCCACTGCAGTCCTGTGGCTGTGGTTACCGAACTGTGCAATGCTCAGGCACAGAAGGTTGTTCTTCAAGGGGTGCCAGGCACCTCCAGGAATGCAGCGTGGCACCCGCAGCCCATGGCACAGAGAAGGGAGGGCAGACGGGAGCTCGCAAGAGACTTATTCCCCTCCTTCCTCTCGAAACTGAATCCAAAACAGCCCCTCCAACACCCACCAGGTCCGTGTGTGCAAAACTGGCCTCCAGCATGGCCCCAGGCAGCCAGCCGGCAGAGACAAGGAGCCAGGCTGGTGTCCCCAAAGCTCCCTGCTCCTCGTCCCTCACAGGGCCAGGTGGCAAAGGCGCATGGGCTCCATGTTGGCCCCCCCGTCGCTGAAGCAGGTGCTGAAGAAGGGGCAGTATCTCTCCGCAGAGACCTGGTGGAAGGTGAAGAGGTGGGACATGTCCCCGGCATTGAAGAAGGTGACAGTGCCCTCCTGGCAGTCCAGGAAGACCCCCACTTTCCGGGGGGGCCGTTGGGGAGTCAGGCGCACCCAGGGGGTGGCTGTGGCCCAGTACTCCGTCCTGTTCCGCAGGCGAAGCGTCCAGTAGCCATTCTCCGGGCACAGCTTGACCTTTGCCGCCCGGTCCACAGCCTCGGCGGCCACCCCCAGGTCCCACTTGGTTTTGCTGCCCACCCAGACCTCCCAGTAGTGCTGGCCACTGTCAAAGGTCTGTGAGCCCAGGACGTTGACGCACTGACGGAAGCGCCGGGGGCTGCTGGGGACGGGCTGGGCTCGATTCCTCTCTGTCACTGCTGTCAGGTCTCTGGAGAAGACCAGGTTGGGGTGGGCTGACTCAGGGTCGAAGGTGAGTGGGGCAGGAGCTGTAGAGACATCGAGCATGGCATTTTACCTGTTGCATATTCCCTCTGCAGAGAATCCCCGGCCCTGCCACCATCCAGCACATCCATCCCTCACACCGATGCACTCACCGGGGCAGATGGACTGCAGCATCCGTCTCCAGAAGATGTACTGCAAGGGGCCGCTGCGGCTGTCCCTGTAGTGCTCCAGGTTGAAGGCAGGCTGGGTCTCAACGCGCACCGAGGGCCTGGAGCAGAGAGAACGGCAGTCAACCACGCCGCTGTGCCGCTAGCGAGGCACGTGGGAAGAGCATGGTCAGGACTGCACCGTGCTACCAGCATGTGACAGATTTGGTAAAGATGGGACACAAACCTCCCTGGCAGCTGCTTGCTCCGCCTGCTGCAGTGCTACCCCCAGCATGGCAAGTGGCTCGGGGCAGAGGTGGTGTGGACTGAGACAGATCTGGCAGCACCGCTCATGGAGCGGTGACCCATGGCAGACCAGCACCCAGCACACCCAAACAGGACTCCTGCACGGGTGAACAGACCAGGCCTGCGGAGCCAGGCTGCATCCCACTGCAGCTCCCAGGGAGGGAGGGGACAGGGACACACTCCCCTATGGCAGTTCTGGCCCTCAGCTACTTGCAGCCTCAGACAAACCCGACCTTGGGGTCAGTTTTGCAGCCCTGTGCGTTGTAAGAAGCTAAGAAAGGGCAGAAATGCCAAAGCACCCAAGTCTGCGGTATCAGCCTTGCTCCTGCTTGCAGCATGCATGGCTCTTGCATCCATTCCAAACCAGCACGTCTCCTCCACCTGCTCTTCCAGCCCAGCCATCTAAACACACATGCTCCCTGGGAAGAGCGTCCAACATGCTGGGGACCAGCCCCCACACGGCACACCACCAGCAGCTTGCTGAGCAATTTGTGATGCTTTTAAAACTTGAGATAAGATCCCTCCCCCGTGTGGCCCCAGCCAGGGACAGAGATAAGCTCCTGAAAAGGGAATTGGCTTCTTTCATGCCAGACACGTACCTGATATCCAGGCTCTCCACCTGCAGTGAGGAGCAGAGAGAATTAGCAGTCACTGTCTGTAATTCATGCAGCTGCACAAATAAACTCCCTGTCCTGCCTCCTGCTGTCATGCAGCAGAGAGAGAGGAAACCAACCTACCAGGACCCACACCCTGGGGGAAACTGAGAGGGCACTGGGGCCAAGGCAATTTCACAGGGGTGACAGAGAAGGAGTAAGGCTCCCAAGACCCACCACATCCAAGAGATCACCAGATCCCTTGTGGCTAAAGCCTCCAGACTCCAAGGGATTGGGGTCGATAATCCAGAGGGATGGCAGTGAGAACAACTTCCAGGTACAGCCTAGTGCTGTCATTTGGAACTTTCCCCATCCCAAACTGGGGTCCCAAAACATCCCTCAGCCTCCTGCCAGGGTCAGCCAAGCACACTCACCTCCAGCAACGAGACGTCTTCCATCTTGCTCAGGGTCTGCTCTATGCGTTCTATGTCCCTCTGCAGCACCGACATTCCCTCCTCCAACCGGTGGACATCCCCATGCAGCTGTGCCAGCGACTGCTCTTCCTTTTCACCCAGCTCTGCCAGCACAGCTCTCTCCTCTTCCTCCAAGATCTGATGAAGGCGGGCAAACTCTGCCCGGATCTTGAAGTTCAGCTCCCCAGACACCTTCTGAGCAGAGGGAAAAGGCAGAAGATGATTCTGGCAGCTACAACACAGAAGGAGGTACACAGGATGGCTGGGCCCGTTACCCTGCTTACAGAGTCTGGGAAATCAAAGAGTCTCAGACATACCCACAACTTCTTGGATAGAGAACAGGACACAAGGACAACTTTCAAGGTTGCAGAGCCAAAGGGGGAAAAAATAATAATAATAAAAAAAAAAAATCCTTGCACACAGCCACAGTGGGAGCCCACAGCCCTCTCCCACACCACCAGGAATTTGCTTGTGTGCAATACTGGAGTTCTTTTGCTTTTCTGGAGCTGCAGACTCAGCTGTTCAGGTTAGTTAGGATTTATTTCAAATCGTGCCAGACTCTGCGCAGAGCTGCCTGACACTGGCAACTTGTTCTTTTTCTCCGATACCTCTGTCTCTCAGGGCTTCTGTTTGTATGGGAGAGACAGGGGAGCTGCACAAACTAATCTCTGTAGTTAAGGCTGATAAAATCCCATTCGGCTCTTTTCAGAGGTCACTTTTTTCCAGTTGTTTAGTCGGCCAGCCCACCTTGCGGTGCTCTCACTGCCTTCCTGCCTGTTTACAAGAGACAGCCAATGACTTTTTATTTTCCCAATCTTTGAGCTTCTAATCTCTAAGTGCAACCTTAGCCCTCATTATTTTCTTGAGGAGCGCTTCCTGAAACGCACATCCCTTTCTACCAGCAGGAAACCCATCTCCCCCAGAGTACATCTGAAGCTTCACCAGCCGGCACAGCACCCCAGCCTCCCTTTGCTCCAGCAGGTGCTTGTGCTGACACACCAGAACTGCAGAGGACATGCATGGTCTCCCTGTTCAGATCAGCAATTTGCTCCTTTACTCTTGAAACACGTCTGAGTCAGCTCTTCCACTGCAACAGGACATCAGCCACATGTGGTTATTTGCTAATACTTCTTCATTAACCTCAAAGGTCTATTCCAAATCTGGCAGTGGGACAGAGGTATGAAACAGTGCAGGCAGGGGGATCAGAGACTCCCATCAGAAGACAGTCTCCCATCAGTTTTATCTCACCTCTGAACTATTTCCATTTTCCTTACTCTCCTTTCTTGGCTTTTAATACTTTTACATCACTCAAGAAGGAAACGCAGTCAGCCTGTGGCTGTTCTTGCTTCATTGATCAGCGACAAGTAGGCAGCCTGGTGCCACTCAAGCCCATAGAGAGCACTCAGGCTCCTCACATCATCTCAGAGCTTTGCAGAGAATCCAAACGTGGTCCTTGTGACAAGTCCACTGCTCTCTGCAGCGCCAACACTGCCGCTGACCCAGCTTCTTCAGCTTTGCTGCCACCCCTTCAGACACACAACAGGATTTTAGAGCTTCCAAGAATTAACCCTCTCCCAAAGTGGCAGCGCTGCAGGGCCAGAACAGGCTGCTCAGCCGACAGCTCTCACCACTCGCCCTGTCCCAGCTCTGCTGGACCAACGCACCTTGTAAATGCTGCATTAACGAGTGCTTAATGGCTCTTTGCAAAGCCTCTACTGAATGTTCAGTCGTGATGGGCTTTGGCCTACATATGGGGGAGTTTGTTCAGATCCCTACATAGTTATTCGTCTAGATTTGTACAAGAAGCTGAGCTAAATCTCACACAGATCCTCTATGAACATTAATCGAGAGGCTGTACAAAAAGCAGCTATCACAGGGCTTTACCGTCAGGCCACAGATATCTTCCTGCGTCGCACGCTTCCTCCGCAAGAAGTTCTCCATCTCCTTCTGACGAGCTTGCAAAGCATCTTCCAGGTGCTTCTGCAGGAACAAGGAAAAGAAGGTGAGGAGACCATTTCACTGCTCTGCTGTGATTCAGGAGCAATCCTAATTCCTGAGGCCAGCATTAGAGGGAAGCTGCAACAAGACTTCTTATAAAGAAAGGTACTAAGAAGAAAGCACCTGATGCACAGGCTTGAGAACCTTGTAAGTGTGCACATAATGAGACAAATTTATTTTTAAGACTGGGAGCTCCAGCCTGGGATATCTTGTTTGCAGAAGGTTTAAACCCTGTATGCTGCGAACCAACTTGTGCAGGGACTGACCCTTCAGGCAGTACACCTGGCACGAGCAGTCCTCAGCCCTGGCTGCGTGGTCCCTACACGAGAAACAACAAGGCTGCAGCAGAAGTCAGGCACAGCAGTGAGGGAAAACAAATGCAAGAGAAGAAAGTGTCCGAAAGACAGGCAGCTGGAAGGAAATAGTGAGAGGGAATGAGTAAGGAAGAGACAAAGATGTCATCGCACTCGGGTCAGGTGAGGCACGCACAGGGGTCCCCGGCACAGGGCTCACATGGTGCCTGTCCCCTTCTCCCCCAGCCGAGCAGAAGCCGCTCACCTGCATCTTGTGCCGGTGCTCCGTGGATCCGCAGCGCCGCACCTTCTCCACCAGCCCCGAGAGCAGGTAGTGGGTGCGAAAAGCCCGGCTGGGGAACTCTCGGCGGCACTGGGGGCAGGAGGGAACGCGGGTGCAGCTCTCCCAGTAGCCCTGGATGCAGGCCTTGCAGAAATGGTGCATGCAGTCCAGCATGACGGGCTCGCTGAAGAGTTCGCAGCAGATGGCACACGTCAGCTCCTCCCGCAGGCTCCGGTCCTGGCTCCTGCCGGCCATCCCTGCTGGCACACGGGAACCACCCTGAGTTTCCTGCCACCGCCATCCCCAAATCCCCTTCCCTCTGAGCTAGAGCAGACTTCTGCCTCCCCTCACGCTGGGCTCTGCTGGGTGCTCTGGGGCAGGGTTTGGTTACCAAACCTTGGGTGAGAGGCACAGGACCTGCCCAGGTGTCCCTCGGGCTGTATCCAGCCCTGGAAAGCCCCAAACGGTGGGAATGAGAGAACAGTCCTGGCAAAGGGTCAGTCCCTTTGCAGAATAACAACTCTCCGCTTCCCATTACTTCAGCAAACCTACTCACAGGGACTGGCCGTGTGTCCCTGACAGGGCCCCAGCGAAGGGGTCACCCGGCCCAAGGGCTGCAAGCAGCCACCCTGCAGCCTGGGGAGCTCCTGAACCCCACAGCCCGGCAGGGCCGTATCCTGCACACCCTCCCCCCCCGCCGCCGCCATTCCGCTGCAAGGGGAGCCCACCTGCACCCCCCGCTGCAGCTTGAGGTGCGCACCCCGGCCTGCACCACGCAACCCCCGCTCCCCGGGTACAGACCCGGGCACCCCGCAGCACCCACCGCCCTCAAGCCCCTCGATGTCCCCCCCGGCGCCCTCCAACCCACGCACCGCACCGCACCGCACCGCACCGCAGCCTCCCAACTTGGAACCTCCGCCCCGCTCCGCCCGCGGACTGACGCCCACCTCGACCAATCACCCTGCGGATGTACCGCCTACCCGTCCGTTCATTGGATGGAAGATGGGGCCGGGAGGGGCTCCGGCACGTGACGTGATCACGTGTGCGGGGGCCGGGGCAGCTGCTGGCGCCTCGCGGGCGCCGCCCGTGGGAGGGCGCGTGCTGTGCGGAGTTGCGTTGCATTGCATTGCGTTGCGTTGCATTGCGTTGCATTGCATTGCATTTCATTGCATTGCATTTCATTGCGTTGCATTGCGTTGCATTGCATTGCATTTCATTGCGTTGCATTGCATTGCGTTGCATTGCATTTCATTGCGTTGCATTGCATTGCGTTGCGTTTCATTGCGTTGAATTTCATTGCGTTGCACTTCATTGCGTTGCACTGCTCCTGTACTGCACTGCCCTTGAACTGCACTGCCCCTGCGCTGCCCCGCTGCTGCATTCAGCAACCAGAGCTTAGAAATAAGCCCCGGGGAAAAGCCTTCCTCTCTCCTCCCCGGTTTCCCTTAGCCAGAGGTCTGGAGCTTGCAGGGACTGACCCAGCTCGCCAAGTCACAGGGCTTTCAGGAGGGCAATTCCAAGCAATGCTTTGGGGTCACGGCTTCAGGTTTTGCCCAGCAATCGCAAGGACTGCAGGCTTGTTAGCAAAAGAAGGAAGGGTTTTCAGCCTTGTGTGGTCACCTGATGGTGGGCCCTGGGATGTTGTGGGAAGTGGCAAACACTGGTGGACATGTGAGAAAAATCACAAGAGCTTTCAATGCTGCAAGAAAAAACAAATAGAACCAAAAGGAGGGGAGGCTCAGCGACAAGCAACAGTTGCACAGGCCATCTATCTTCTAACTGCTGTTAGAATCAGAGCATCCCCCCAAAATCTACCACCCTCCTCCTGCCACTGTTGCTCTGTGTTTTCTCACCATTAGAGCAGTGCAATTAATGCAGAAAATGTTTCCACCCATCTTCATTTGCTTGTCCGAGGGAGTTTCCCAGGCTTTCTCTTGCGCTGTGTGTGCTTGCTCAGTGGCATGGGGCTGCAGTAGCCCTGCTTGCAGGCATCAGCCTCCCCCTTGTCTCCGCCAGCCCCTCGGGCTCACAGGTTCAGCCACAGCCCCACGCTGACGTTTGGACTTTAAGCATCACTGACTACATGAGGAGCAATTGGTCCTGGGGGATGCTGGCCATGGGCAGGCGAGGTGCACCCCAGGCAGCCTCCTGCAACCACCCAGGCGCAAAGCAGTGACGAGCTGAAGCTCCTCTTTGCTCACCATCGCTCTGCAGAGCCCCGGCGTAGGCAGCGTGAATGCTGGGGTGCGTGGGGTGGGGTGGGCTGGGGGTGCCCCCAGGGAAAGCGCTGAGCTCCAAGAGGTGCCATGGACAAGTGGGGAGGATGCGGGCTGCTGTGAAAGTGCCCTGAGGCCTCTGGGTAGCCAAGCAAGTGGCATCTGTGGACACCAACAAGGTCAGGCCATGCCCAAATATGCTGCTGGCCCTAACACAGTTATTCTGGGGGCTCAGGACCTGCTCCAGCTGGTTAAGCAACACAGGGGTTGGCTGCACCCTCCTGCTCTGGTCCCCATGGTGGCAGTGGGACAGAGATGCTCAGCCCCTGCTGCTCACCGAGCGCTGGGGACAAGAAGCACTTGCTGGGCAGGAATTGTTTCCAACAGGCTGAACCGGCTCCCATTGCTGCCCTTTTCTCCTTTCCACTGCACAACTCAGGGGGGTCCCCCTGGGAATGTCACTGGGACAGTGAAACTGGGACCTAGGGATGACACAGGGATGCAGGGATGACTGAACAATCTCCGCTTAGCTGTGACTTAATGCGGCAGAACCTCGCTCCCCACATTTACAGAGATTTGTGCTTCCAGTAGGCTGGATCTCACCGTGCGAACAGGCCAGGACTTGCCGGGAGCAGTGACCGCTGCCAGCCCATCGTGCTGCGGCCGCTGTGCCAGTGGGTAGCGCCTGCGCAGCGGGACAGTGGCAGGCGTTATGTGTCATCCTCCCGCCACGCGCCAGCAATCCCCAAGAAATAGCTGGCTTTGAACTGGTGGATTTTGGATGGGAGCTGAATCATCTGTTTAGCTGCATCCTTTTGAGAGGGAAATAGCTTCATCATCCATGTCCAGCCTCTGATCTCCTGGATTTGCCGCTGTTTCTCCAGGAGGCATTATAGCCTATGCATAGACACACACATTAACACACACACAAACCAGCAGACAAGATGACCAGCCCAGGACACGCAGCCTGGGGTGAGCCAGGGTGCTGTCCCTGACCTGTTGCAGCTTGCAGCACCATGGTCCATTATTTGTGCAGCTCTGCACAGAGGTAAAAGCATCAGTAATTGCTTTGCAGCAGAGCTCTGGAATGTGCTGCAAAAGGTTATGTTCCCCCAGCAGCCCCAGCCATCAGTGCTGGGAGATGTCCCTGTGAATCAGCATCCGCGCTGTGTTTGGAGAGCTCATCCCTCCCCGTGGGGCTGGTTACAGAGCCCAGGGAGGTGACAGCCCCCAGCCTGCACCTCCATACACCCCGGGGCAGCGGCAGGCGTGTTGTTTGGAGAAAGTGAGTCCCTCTGTAGCCAGATAACTGAAGCTTCACCCTTAAACAGCAGAATTTGGGATAGCTCAGCTGATGTTGAGCTCCCCTGTCAGCTCCCCTGTTAGCCCCGGCTGGAGCCTGGTCCTGGGCACTCTGGGCAGCGGGAGCAGCGGGAGCATCCCACTGCTGCGGCACCAGGCTGGGTCCGTGCCAGCGGATACCCTGCCTCTGGGGCTGGCACGGGGCTGCGGGATGCTGCTGTCATGGGAGCGATGCTCTGCACCAGGGCATGGTGCTGCCAGCTGGGTCCAGGTGCTGCAGGACACCCCGCAGCACCCAAGGGAGTCCTGGACCCCCTGATGTCTTGACTCGATTTTCCCAAATAACTCCCCTTGCTGCCGACAGGACCGATCGCCATGTAAAATTGCTCACCTCCACCTTTGCAGGTTCGAGCTGCAAATGCAGGCTTTGGAGCCAAAGGAGGAGCGGCACCATTTTACTATGCACTGCACTAATCCATCAGTCCCAGGAGAAAGTTCTAATACAGGCGGGGATGTCCTCGTCATGGCCATTTCACTTTCTGGGACATCAGCTACGAGGTCTAAAGCAAACGGTGAGTGGCAGTCATTTCCCAATGAACACGTCTCCCATCTGCGGATTGAAAACACACACC
Source organism: Harpia harpyja (assembly GCF_026419915.1). Taxonomy (NCBI): domain Eukaryota; kingdom Metazoa; phylum Chordata; class Aves; order Accipitriformes; family Accipitridae; genus Harpia; species Harpia harpyja. The sequence goes on from NC_068959.1 coordinate 6,845,984, forward strand.
CGAGCGTCCCCTCGGTCTTGAATTCTTGTTTAAGTGCTCCTGGCATCTCCTTCCTTTCAGCACTCGCTTCAGTTGGCAATGTAATATTTTTCTTTCTTTTTTTAGCATATTCCTCTCGGGAGGCTCCAAGCTCTGGGCTGGGACCTGAGAACGCTGTGTTTGGAGAGCCTGATTATGCACTGGGGAGATGAAGGATAACGTGGATCGGGAAGGGTCTGGCTGAAAGCTCATGGATTGGGTCCAAACCCCTTCGTGGTTCTCTGCTCCGTGCAGTAAACATGTATTCTTGGAGACGGGTGGCAGAGGCACTGTTTGGCCTTACAGAAGGAAGGGGATGAAGTGGGAAGTGGCATGGGTCCGGCTGCTGGAGGGCTTCACCGGGGTCCCAGCGATACATGAGTGGAAGGGGAAGAAACTGCTGATCCGCAGTATCAGTCCCTTGTGTCGGCTCTCCAAACGCAGGCAGGAAAGCTCAAGAGGGTTTGAAACACTTTGCATTTCCATTTCCCTGTTTCCCTTTGGTTTGAGTACAAATACACACCGAGGACTTTGGTTCCTCTGGATCCTGCTCTCCCCCACGGCTCTGCCGGAGCGGTGCCCGGCCGCAGGGCAGGGGAGGGGGCAGAGGCGTAAATTGGGGCTGGAGTCCTTGAGTCCTGCAGTGGGGAGGTGCTGGGCAGCCCCTCAGCGGGTGACTCCTGTGCTCGCTGGTCTGTGCCCCCCTGCACCCACCAGCCTGTCCCCTGCAGAGTGGAAACCGGGAGGCAGGGGCTCCTCCAGCCACGGACAGCGGGGCACGGTGGTGGTTTTGGTGCGGCTGTGAGGGAACGAAGAGCAGCAGCACTTGGGTTTGAAGGTCCATGTGTGGGACTTTGTTTTAAACACAGTCGAAAGACTTATCAGTCCTATCCTCTGTCCTTACCCTGAGACCCTTCAGCGGTCCTTATTTCCACATTTCAGACACGGATCTGAATTAAATCTGGTCATTTCCACGTGTTGACCTGGACAAGCCCCAGGGGAAGGACTCTACGGGGGTGAGGATGGGGCAGCCTGGAGCCAGTCCTTCCCGCTGCCCACGGCATCCCTGGCCAGGAGGGAGTGTGGTGCTGCCGGTCCAGGAGAAATCCCCAGACTCCTGACATCCCCAAAAGCAGGCTGCACCCCAGGAGGCTCCGCTTTGGTGGGCTCCTGCCAGCTCTCTCCTGCGCTGAGACCAGACGGAGGAAGAAATGGAAAGGGAAAGCAGCAAACAGAAAGAAAAAAGTGAAAGAAGAAGGGATGAGGTAAATCAAGGTAACAGCTGCGTCACCATTAATGAGGATTACGCGTCCCTCTGTGACCTCAGCTGCAGGGATATGATTTAAAGGCCTCGGTTAGAAAAGCGAGTAGGAAATGAAGCAATGCTCCGAGATATGATATCTTTGGATAAATAGCTGGAGGAGGAGGGTGACCAAAGGGTAGGCCGTTATTTGCCAATATTTTCTTCCCAGGCCCAAATGACACTGCTGTTTTGCTAAGGCCAGAGCCTTGTGCTCTAAAGTTGTCCGACTGGCCCCAAGTACCCCCATGAACTGGCAACCATGGTCCAGATAAGAGCCAGATGGAGATGGTGAGAGGTGTTGAGCAGATTCAAAACATCCCAAACATGCTATGAAAGGACCCAGGTCAAGTAAGGCCAGTGGTCTAAGAGTTTGTGTCATTTTTGTCCCTCGTGTGTCCAGGAGCTTGTGGAGAAGGTTTGGGGATCAGCATGGACAAATCCATCTCCTACTGCATGGAGGGAGGGAGTTTGCACCATGGGACTGGGGTTTTTCTGAGCCCTTGGATGCTGCATGGCTCTGGGGGCAGTGGGGCTGTGGGAGGGTTTAACCCACAGCCCACTGGTGATGGCAGGTAGGAAAAAGGTCGTGGAACAGGCACAGGAGGATAAGCACTGCTTAATCGTGGTTTTTTTTTCCAGGGATGCTCGAATAGCTGAATTCCTAGGGACCAGATTCACATGGCTGCCGAACTTCTCTGCCCAGTCTCCCTCCCCAGGACTCCTCATGTAAACCATCACGAGCCGGCCCACCAGGCAGTCTGACATGCCAAGATGTGAGATTCCCCATGCCGCCCCTCCGGGCAGCCAGGAATCCACATTTGCATTCCACCAGCATCCTTCAGCTCCCCACACCCAGGCGCCAAAACCAGGACATTTCTGCAAATATTAACATTTCTGGCTGCCACTTGTTTGCCTGTTTATTCTGAGCTATGCATGTAACCCCTCTGATATTCCACACACAGCACAGGGCTTGGCCAAAACAGCTTTGTCCTCTCAGCCTTCCACGCGATGGGTCATGCTTCAGCTCCTCAGCCAGCCCATTACCTGGTCCCTGGGTGAAGGATGCCCCGGAATGCTCTTCTCCTGCACTTGGATGCCTGGGTCGTGGTGAGGCTGCTGAGCATTCACAGATGTGTCGAGCTGCCTCTGCAGGGCCTGAAGCACATAGATTTTTGTTGTTGTTGTTGTTTTGTTTGTTTTTTTTGAGGTTTCTGACCTCAGCTCTGTACAGCAGGGATGTGGGGAAGATCTTCATGAGCTAACCCTACAAAAATGGGCTGGACAGGCTTGGCTGCTCAAGGTGCTCGAGTCTTTTGTTGGTTAGTATCCGTATTCCATGGTCAGAACACAGTAGCCAAGAAATCCATCCCTGTGGTCACATCAGATCCCCAGATTGCTTTCCCCTGGCTGGTCTGAGGCTGTTTGCTATATTCATTACTTGCATTAGAGACGGCCACAGAGCCCAGTTCTCTGCAGCACCCCCTGATGCCACATATGAAAGTTTTCAGCCCATTTGGTGGAGATGGAGAGAATTCATTTACCATCATGCAGCCTTCAAAAGCCAAGGGATGTTTCTGTAGAAGACCCCACAAGAACAATATCTCTCAGTGCAGCATTTCACGCAAAGCGCAGGTTATTGGGCATAAATATTCCCCCTTGCTATTTACTTTGGACTTTGCTATCTGAGAAAGATGCAGATGTGCTCTAAAATCTCACTCATTTTGGAGAAACTTAGACTCATCACTGCCTGCAGCTCAGCAGCCTCAGCCTGGAGACACCCTCCTGTGACTCCCAGCAGGATTTAAAAGCAGCTCTTCACACTTAGCTCTACCTTTCCCCCTTCCATTTTCTTACTGCCACATAGTGAAAGCCAGAGCCTGAGCATTACCAAAGTGGCCACGAGAAACAAAATGAAAGTAATTCAGTTGCCATTGAGTAAAATAACCACCTCCTTTGAGGAAAATAATTCAAGTGGCTCTATCTTTGTTAAAAAATCTAGAAGATCTTAAAAAAGATTTTCCTTCTGGAGCTGTCACCATAACAATGGAAGTTTGCAAAGGATGCGATGGGGAGGGAGAGGGCAGAGACGTGCCCTCTGTAAGCACAGGGTGCCATGCCTGGCCACGCAGCTGATGGCTGCAGGCGATGCCGAGGATGAGGAATGCACAGGCATGAAGGAGGCTGCTGGTGATGGGCAGGAGTACAGGAAGGATGAGTGGTCAAACCAGTGCGGTCCTGGGCATATTGCAGAAATCTTCTGACCCGTTCCCAGTGTCCGTACTGGTGAGGCTGTGGTGGTGCTCGGTCGGGCAGCTCGCTGCCACCCAAGCCCTGTGCTGGAGCAGTCCCGAACAGCCCCGGGGCCGGGGCCACCGTGGGAGGCAGCCAGGCTGAAGCCGAGGCCGGAGGCAGGCGGTAGCCTTCAGGCGGCTGCATCTTCTGCCTCCGGTTTTGACAGCACGGTAAACACCGAGAGTGATGATCTTACCACGGGGATGAATGGATCTTTTTCAGAACCCTGGTCTTTGCTCCTCATTCAAGGTTTGCAGACTGATTTAATTTGTAAGAGGAGATAGGCAGGTTCCTTCTCCCTCCTTTTCAAGGGGAATAAGCTGAGGCACTGCCTTGCCCAGGACAGCTGTCAAAACAGGGAACAACCCATTCCGGAGACATGGTGCCAGGGCCCCTGCTACCTTTCCCCTTTCTCCGGCTACCAGGGCTGGCTGCGCTCCTCTACTTTGCTCTGCAAAACGACGATGCACACCGCTCTGGTTCCCGAACGAGGGTGTCATGGGAGGCTGTGCATCTTCTGCCCAGAGTGAATGTCACCCTGAAGGAATGTGGTTTTCCCTGCTGGAAGCTGAGCACCACATGCTGCAGCATTTGAAAGCCCTGAGTGCTCACAGAGGTAATGCTGCGCAAAGCTGTATTTCCCCTGGCACCTTAAATACCTTTAGCACCTGGGGAGAAATAAGTCTCTTCTCCCTCCAGCATGAAATGGCTTTTGAAGTGGATTTGCAGGCTCCAGACTCACCTTCCTCATGTGTCTGGTCTGAGCTCTTCAGTGGAGGCAGAGAGGAAACACTGCTCATCGAATAATAAATTGCAGGCACGCGCTCCCCTGAGCAGTTGTTTGGAAAGTGTCCCACGTGCCTCGTGCCAAATTTGCTGGCCAGGGAAGCTCAGTGGTATTAGCATGTTCCAGTTAATTAGGGTTGTGAGCCGTCCTTTTCATCGCCTGGAAGAGCTGAAAGAAGGACAAACCCGGAGCACTGCCTTTATAAGGCTTTGTGCTTTCCAGCACAGTCTCCGCTCAGCTTGTGCATGCTCTGCTCGTACCCTGGGGATGCTGCTCTTTCTCCTGGAGGACTCGGTGTCATACCTATCTCTCAGTGTCAGATGGTGGCTTCTGAGTCACGTTTCTGGGGAACAGGGAGCCAAATCCCTGGCTTTGTATCGGGAGTGGATCTGACCCTCCTGCCCCGGTGTGAAAAGCCACCAGCAGTGCCCGTGTGCGCCGACACTGCCGCCGGCCCAGCACCACGGAGCTGAGCGTGGCGTGGATAAGCTGCTCCTTGCTGACAGCTAATGTGGGTCTCTACAGGACTGGGAGAGAGGAAGCGAGGTAGTGAAGCAGCAAACGCGATGCTGCTGCCTTTACGGTGGTGCTGAGCACCAGAGCTCAGCTCCTGGCAACCTGGTGCCTTTCGGCAGCATGAAGCCCACAGAAAACACGCCATACCCTCAATTTTTCCCAGGCACTTGCATCGCCTTCGGTATTGACACTTAGGTAGAGTTTAGGCTGGGGCTGCCATCAACGCATCCAGCTCTGCCTGCTCTCACTGCCGCAACCCAACATTTATAGCACTGTTTGTCATCTTGAGAGTGACAGACTGGCCACAGATTTGTAACTTCACCATGGGACTATGAAGCAGGAGTGTCCAGCCTGGGAGAGCAAGACCCTGATCGCAGAACACGCTGCCTAAATGAAATGGGCAACTTAGAAAGAAATCCCTTGGGGTAAAAGTGTCTTCCCTCAGCTGTCCTAGCAAGGCACATCCAAGCACCCAGTCTCCCATAGTGCACGTAGCCCACTGCTCCATGTGTGTCTGTGCCGGAGTGAAGCATTTTTATTACCTCTTTTACTTACAGGGAACTGGAGACATCAAGGGATTTGCCCAAAGTCAGACAAGGAGTCTGTGACAGAGTGGGAAACACGCTCTTACCCAAAAACTCATCCAGATTTCTAGTTTATCTGGACAACTGCTGGTGTACAATGTGTCGTATTTTTGCAATCCCGGCTTCGAAGAGCTTATCTGACTGCAATTATGCTCTTCTGCAGAAGCTGTTTTCTAGCTGGCTCGGTACACAAACAACAAGCAACCCTCTAATAAATTAGCCAAGCTTTGAGCGCGGTGACTTGCAGAAACAGCAACTAAATGCAGGGGCTGGTTCTGGGCTCAGAGGTGCTGGTGTCTGCCTGGAGGAACCCTGCCGAGCTGCCCAGAGTCCTTCTGCCCCGATGTGAGGATGACCAGGGGATTTTGTGTGTTGGAGGGAGATCCAGGGGTGGGAAGGGAGTGGAAGGGGTAAACCCTCATCGGCATTAATCAACTTAATCAAATGAACCCTGTGAGTTTGCCCCGAGTAGAGCCCTGTCCCTACCTGCTCCCAGCTCTGCCAGGAGCTGAAGCGTGGTGATGTGTGTCCTCTTCAGTAGGAAACACACCCCGTTAATCTCTTTCCATACGATCTCTTCTGTCCTGGCTCACTGACCCTCGTCCTGAAGACACACTCAGTGTCCACATCTGCTGCCTGCCCTGAACGAGAGCAGAGCTCCCGCAGTTCCAAGCCGACCCACACAGCTCGTTTCTCCTCCTGCTTCTCCAGTGCCTCTCATTGCAGTATCAGATCGCTCAGGTATTTCAGCAAAACCTTGTCCCTGATGCTATCTCTGCTCCTCCACTAATTCCTGAAATGTTCATATGGGGACAAAAAGCAGTTACGAAATGAGAACCTGCTTTTAAATTCAGAGAGGGTGCAGACAGCTTTTTATCCTCCCTCCCACCTCTGAGCAGCTTTGTGGCTAATTTAGTTCCCAAATGCATCACAGACTCCCAAATCCGCTGCATCCGTGAACTCCGGGGCTCAAATGGAAAAGTGGCTTTAGTGTTACCACAACATGCTGATGCTTCTGAGGCTGCTCAGCAAAACACAGGCCTGACGCTGCAGGAAGGAGCAGTGGAAATATTTTGGTTACATGCAGGTGGAATTAAACAGATGTTTGAAAAATGAAAAGCTGCTTTTTTTAAGTATGTCAGTGTTGCTGCTCCAGATGAAGCAGGATGAACTGGAGCATCTGGAAGCCTTGGTAACAGATTTCTTAGAGATTTCTCCCAGGGAGCGATCAGATAACATGCCTTCCTTATATGACAGAAGTTGAGCTACAGAGTATGGTTTACAGCTGCAGGGTGTTCAGACCGAGGACCTGCCTGCTCTCTGAGGCAGAGCAGATTATGGGCCGATGAAAAGGCAGCCCTCTCCTCTGCCCCGTTTCTCAGCTTTTTGACATGATTTTTGTTCCCTGAAGCACAAAATTCATTGTTGTATTCTCGGAAGAGCCGGTGAGCAGACACGCTTTTGCCTAATCAAAGTCCAACCACTGGGAAAGGCTTTAGGGCTGCAAAGACCCTTTGAATAATCCCATTGTGTTTGAAAGGACATGAGGCTCCCGGGACACCTGTGCAGGCATTTATGTGTACCCAGCCTGAGTGTGCAAATACCCCAGGGTCTGAGGTTACAGTGGTGCACACAGTGGGTCCTGGCACCTCTGCTCAGGGCTGCGCAGCCTTCCACAACCCAGGAGAATGCAGGGGACCATCTTCATATTTCCCCATCCTCGTACTTCAGGGTGTAGTTAGTGCTTGAGGGTAAGAAGACCCTCAGCTGCTTTGGGATCTGTTAGCTGCGTGGGGAGGTCTTTTTGCACCGCGGCGTTCAGGCTGCCACAGCCTGTGCCATGCCTGCTCCTCTCGACCCACCAAGAGTGGGGAGCTCTGCCACAGCAGCCCCGGGCATCCCTTAGCTTTCGGGAAGCCGACGGCCGGGCAGCATCAGGGCTGTGCTGCATGCACTCGCCGCTGGCAGTAATTATGTTGTAGCTGGGTGAGATTAGGCAGGCTGGCAGGCAGCCCACGTCTGCAGTGCCGTGGGAAGAGCCTGGCTCCCGGGGAGAGGGCTGGGGAGCGTGGAGGGAGTGGGGACCAAACCCCAGCCCGGTGGCTGACGGTTGGAGTGACACCCCGGGTGTGCTGAGAGCTCGAACTTCTCTTACTGCACTGCTCCATGTCGCAGGAGGATTGCTTGCAGGGAGATGATTTGTGACCGCATGCTTCACCATGCATCACGGGAGCTCTCCCTTCCCAGGCTCTCTCTGTGCTGCCAAGCACACAGGGGGTCTTCAGCTAAGTTCTCTGGTCGAAGAGGTGAGCTGATGTTTGGGAGCATTGCAGTTTTTGGTGCTAACCTCTCCGCTGGATCCCTGAGACCGTGGGAGAGGACAGTCTTGGGGACTTGCGCTGACTAATCCATGATTTAAGAGTTTGGATTTGCTGTCATCCAGCAAACAACATGTGCCAAAAATGACTGGAATTCACCCCATGGTCCTCTTGAAGGTTCACAGCTTCAGGCTGCAGCGAATTTCTCTCCTGTCAATCACTGCCTTTTCCCCAGGCATCGTATTCCAGCCTGGGGAAGAGAAGAGCTGTAGCAAAGGACTCTGGGGAAGGGGCAAGAAAAATCTTACACTGGAAGAGAAAGGAGGAAAAAAAATACCTCTCCGAGCCCAATTCAACCATCCACTGCTGAGGACTCTGGAGAGGAGGAGTATCCATCCACCAGGAACAGCGGGAATAGCACGCACCACTCAATTCCCATTAGCTGCTCTTTGCCTCTGCCTGTGGACCACTGGGAGACAGCAACAGCCCCTTCCAAGTGGGTTTATCTTGTCCTGCTCCCCTCCACTCTCAGCTTTCCAGAGCAGCTAAATCAAAAGCCTCAGGGAAAACAAAGGGGGAGAAGACACAAAACTCCCACAAAAATCCAGCTAGTGCCGCTGTTGGATTTGCCTGGCTGTCAGCGCCGGTGCGCCGAGCCCTTTCCTTCCTGAAAGGGAGATGGGGAGAGAAGTGAGAAGGATGGGACTCATGAGGACCCTTGTTCGAGTCTTGGGTTCAAATGCCACTTTCTGTGTGACTGACTTCAGGAATGCTCTCATTCTCCTTTTTCTGCTGAGCCATTGGAGCATTTTCTTTTTCCTGGTGTATCGTGACTTTTGCAGCAGAGAAAGTTGGTTGAAAACCCTCCCCGTTTCCATTCTCACAAAGAAAAGGAAACCAAAGTCCGCCATGGGGGTGAAGAGCAAGACTCCTCTGATAAACTTATAGCTGTAGATACTCAAAGCCGAGGAGAAGTGTCCTCCTCCCTAACCTCTGGAACCATCTCCTAGCCCAGGTGAGCTGCAAACTCATACATTGCCTGTGGTGGAAATGCAATGCTGGGAACACACCTAACTTCTCTTTGAAGGCAAAACCTTTGGCCAGCTAGGGAGCTGTGTTTCTCCTGCTTCCCTGTGCTGCCTGCAGGGTGCTTTCCTGGGCTCTGTCGAGCTTGGATTTTACAGATCTGGACATGAGGATGCTGCTTTTGTGCCTCTCCCTTTCTCTTGTTCCAGGTGTTTGGGCAGTGCTGAGCACCCTAAAATAGAAACTCACTTGGGTTCCTAGCTCCACACTGAATCTGGCTCTGGAACAGACCAAGCCATTGCCAAGTGGCTAAAACTTCTCGCCATTACTTTTATTTGCATTTCAAGAGCACCCCAAGGCCTGTCCCACAGCAGCAGCAGCCTGCTCTGTGCAGGGTGCTGTACAAGCGCCGAGGCAGAGGAGGATGGGGTGAGGTCTGTGAAGGCTCTGCTGAGTTGCAGGACCTGCCGACCTCTTGCTGCAGGGGAGATCCACCCCTGGACAAGACCGTGCCAGTCCCAAACGAGTTTAAAGCCTGAGCAGATGGGAGAACTGCGGAGTGAGGGCAGATGGACACTTGCCCAGGTCAGTGGCACAGACGAGGAGCCTGCAGACCTCCAGCTCCCACCACTTCTCCCTGGAGAGGGAACTGGATGGGGTGGAAAAGCTTCTCTCTCCTCGATGCAAGAAGCCCCTCAGTGGCTGAACACTGTATAAACAGCAGCAGCAGGCTCCCTCCCCCTTTCCATTTCTGTTTGTTAAACACACGCTCCCTGCCTTTCTCTCATTCAGGAGCTAACACAGCATCCAGCTTGGTGAGACCGGGGCTGTCAGTCACCCTGCAACAGGGTGCTCTCCAGGTGCTCAGGGTGGGGTACAGAAGATAGCCCCAGCGATGAAGCACCCTCCGGCAGCCCAGATCCTCGCCTGACTTCCTCGCCTTTCCGAGGACAGTTGCAGAAAAGTGCTTTTCACCCCTTTGCCACAGGTTGACTCCCAGAGTGGAGAGGACCAAGCGCTCCGTCCTGGCCAGCAATGGGACGATAACTGGAGGTGAGCGGCTCGGTTCCTGAAGGAGGAGGATGCTCTGGGCTTTGCAGGTGGGTCGGGGAGGGTTCGTCTGAGCAGCAGGGCTGAGATGGGGCCGGGTTTTGGCCATGCCACATGGTTCAAGCAAAAAAGGTCCAAGCATCTTTGGGAAACTGAATTTGGGGACCGACAGCCCTGAGAGCTGGAATAGAGAAAGTGAACAAGAAATACTGGCAGGAGAGTTTCGAAAGGTCCCTGAGCAGAAGCAGGGAATCTGGGAAGCAGGATGCTGAGTGAGAGCAGTCAGGAGAGCAGGTTGCTCCAGGGGGCTGCAAAAACCTGGCACGTACAGCTACAGACCAGCGTACTGCAGGTGTGGGGCTGAGGTGCGCGGCTGTCTGAGAAATCCTGATCTCTCCCACAATCTGCCTCCTCGTGGCTTGGTACAAACCTCCCGTCGGCTCCTCCGTGCTGGGACTGCACACGTTGCTGGCACTCGGCTGGCTGCCAGAGATCAGTGCCCTCAAAGAGAGAGATGCAGAGGGAGATTAGGGGACTGCAGGAGGAAAATTGGTCCTTGCTTTCTTCCTGCACTCACTGCATGTTAATTCTTGAACAGAGAGAGCCTCTTACAGTCCTGTTGTCGCCCACATTTCACCTACAGAGTTTCTGGTCTGTCCCAAAGCAGGATACTGGCTTTTCTCCCTAGTTGTTCTGTTAGTGGGTTGTTATTTCGCTCTCTTCACTTATCTCATCTACCCCAGACTCCCTAAATTTCAGGAGGTAACAGACTCCCCAGGTTAACCAGGATCCTTCCACCAAGCTGTCTTTTCCCTTCTGCAGCCCTGACAACTGATGTGTCTCCATCGCAGCGTCACCCACTGAGCCCTGTCTCCCAGCCAGCCTCGCTCTGCTCCCATAGTGCATCCCACGGGGTAGAGGGCCCTGCACTGTTCCCCCTGCTTTCTGTAGGAGAAATGTCCAGGAGAAAGTGTGTACCCCTGCCAAATGGATCTTTTCTCATCACCTTCTTTTTCATCCTATCCTGAGCTGAGTGACTAAGGCATCCTCCTTGCCTCGTCCCCTTCAGAGTCTTCCATGGCTCCAGCCTAGGCAGGGATGTGCAAATATTTAGAGTGAGGAACCACAAGAAATCCCTGGTGTATCTCCCCCTCCTTGCAGTTTGTCTCCCAGTGCCAGTACTACGCTGGGTTCCCCCGGGAGCAGCTCCGGGGCCCTGGAGCTTTGCAAGTGCAGAGGTAGCAATGTGTGTCTGATGCCATTAGGTTTCTGCACCAATGGGCCTAATCTGGGCATATAATTTACAGAGCTGCAGCAGATGATGGGCAGGTCAGAGGGTCTTCCCTTCTGCCATAGTGTCACAGTAGGGCAATCACTCCTTTACTGGAGATGGAAGGACCTGGGACAATTTCTGTCTGCTCTTTGGCTTCAGGAAATCATCCCAGAGCTGCTGTTTGTCCTGAAACCAGCCCATTGCACAGAGAAGGCAACCCCCCCTCCCTTCCATCACTCACATTTTGCATTTTCATGCAGCTCCTGAAATCTATATTCAGGTTTTAACCTGAGAAATGCAGAGTCCTCTCTGGTGGTGAACGCAGGAGGCTGGAGTTAGCAAACTTGGGCTCTGTTCCCAGCCCTGCTGTGGATGTGCTGTGTGGCCTCTGGCAAGCTGGTTAATGTCCGTATCTCAGTTTATTGTGTTCTCCTCCCTTAAGTGCTGTGTGTGGGGTGCAGGGCTGAACACTGCTGCCTCTTGAGTGCAGTAGGGGAACATGAAGGTGGTAGAAGGTGGCTTGCCCCTGCGTGACAACCAAGTTCTGGTAATGATGGATGGTCTCAGACCTCCTTGCCACCGACACCCAACTGCTGCCAGATATGGGACTGGGGATGAGATGAGTCAGTGCTCCAGACAGCGCTGCTGGAGATGAACGGGTTTCATGGAGTTGAGCTGCTTTGGAGGAAGGACACAGCATGGAATAAATCAGTGAGCCAAGGCATGAACGTATCCATCAGCCTCAGCCCTCACACCCCAGCGCTTCTGTAGAAAGATTGTAGCTGTCATTAGCCAGAGAGCACAGGCTGGCCCAAGTCCCTCCAATCCCTCCTTTCGAATCAATAACCGTGATAGAATCATAATTCCTGGCCATGCTCTGAGCAATCTTTCTCCTTACCTCCCTCTTTTCTGCACTCCTTGTCCCCACACTGCATGCCTGCTGGCTGCAGCAACCCCAGTCTCACTTCTTGGGACAAAAAGAGCAATTTTAATCAACAATCTCTGTTTTCTCCAGCTCTCTGCCCACCCCTGCTTTCTGAACCCTGCCAGGCTTTGCAGATGGCTTTTCCAGGTCTGGATGTGCCCTGACAGATCTGGACCAGGCTGGCTGCATGCCTGGGGCTGCAGCAGGGACATGGAGGGAGCCGGGGCATCCCCAGGAAGCAGAGATGCATGTGAGTCCCAGGGCACCTAGTCTAGGCCCTCTGTAGGAATGGATTTTGGAGCTGTCACAGTGGTCACTGTCCCTCTCAGTCTTCAATAGCAGTGTGCTCAGCGAAGGGCTGAGGTTTCGCAGATCCTCTGTGCTTCTCCCTCCTCTCCCCCTCTTCCCAAGGGCTGAAGCCTGCTGGCACAGGGAACAGCTTTCTGCCTCGTTGGGAGCCATCCCTGGGTCCCAGCCCTGCCTCAGGCTGAACCTCAGCTGGAGGAGAGTGTGAGGGCAGGATCCAGGCAATGCCCTGTTTCTGCATCCCTTCATGGCAGCCCAGCACAGGGGAGAGGGCTTAGGGTAGAATTTCTGCCTCCTCCTGGTCTGCCCTGCTCTTTTGCTCTCCCAAAAGCAGTTGGCTCTCAGCTCCAAGGATTTTTCCATCTAGCCTGGCAGGGCCGCTGGGCATGGGAGCGTGTGCCTGACAGCAGCCTACACATATGCCAGTGCTTCCATTACTTGTTGGAACGGACCTTGGTCCACTCCTAGCAGCAGCCCTGCGACCTCCAGGCAGCCCCTGGAGTGGGAATATTTATTATGACCATTTTGCCTCTTAATTAAAATGCTTTAATTGATTTTTAATAGTCCTCTTTGGAAAAAAACAAAGCAAACCAAATCAAATAATAACTCCATTAAGGCCATTTTGTTAGGAAGCAAAACAGCTCCAATAATCATGATGTTCCTGGCTCCTCTCAGATGGTGGGTAGCTGCCAGTCTCCAGCAAAAGGAAATAGCCTGAGATGTGAACATGGGAACTGGCAGCCAGTTGGTGGGTGAGACGGGGGAAAAAGGGAAGGGAGTGTCCACTGGTGTCATGCCAGCACTTGGGTACTGAAGATAAATGGGACAGGCAAGCCACAGAAATGGGGATAACAAGTGATAGCGATAAAGCAATGCTAGACAATCTGGAAGGTATAAAAACCCAGACAGAGAGCAAGCAGGGAAAGCACAGCCACTGAAAGTGTGCCCAGCCCTTGCTCTGTTTCCTTCACGGACCTTGCTCTTCTGGCAGTAAGGTTTGCTTCGGGGCCAGCTGCAGCACGGTGTCCGAGGGATGCTGCTGCGTGTGGGTCGGGCTCTGTCGAAGAAGCTGCGGCTGTGCCACCTTGCCGGGGCCCTGCCTGTTCCCCTGCTCCGTTTCCCACTGCGTCAGCTGCACGGGGCGGCTTTGAGCTCCTCTCTCCTGCCGTGGAAGTTGGGACCTCCCTTTGGTCTTTGGGGTTACCTTCCCAGGGCTGGGGACAGCTGTGTCGTGGAGGTCTGAGATCACCCTTAAGCAAACCCTCACCCCAGCAAATCCACCCACATTTCCCTCCTGCTGCTTAAAGCTACCTTCCTACCCTCTTAGCGGTAGCTATATGGTCTCCATTATCACAGTATCTGGGCCCAACAACTTCATTTAGAGGAATCATTGGCATAAATCAGCCAGCAGACTTAGACAAGTTGGGCAAGCCAACGGACATGGAGAGGGCAAGAGAAAGCAAGTGTGCAGGCAGGGGTGGTCTACCACAGGCAGCTCTTTTGCTGGGCCTCCGCAGGGGCCCGGGATTTGCAGCCAGATGGGCAGATTCCTAGGAGCAGCTCCCAAGGGGGAATCACAACCCTTGCTCTGAGAAGCGATGAAAGAACAAGCAGCTGTTTATTATTCATTGCAATGTAATTGCTGCCACCTTTACCATCTTGCCGCCATTATTTTACGGTATTTGTTTAAGGAACTAGCTGAAATGCAGGTGTTCTGCACAGAAAGCATTCTCCCTTCCCAAGGACAGGCTGTCCTTAAACATTTGGCTTGCAGGACATGGACCTGCGGAAGCCCACCAGCACCCAGTCAGCAGTGCTCCTGTCTCACCTGGTACAAACTCAGAGCAACTCGCTCCTCAAAGAGTTTGAGAAGGTACCCAGCACTCTGCCTCTAATTCCCAGCTTCGTTTGAGCCCTCTGCCTCCCTCCCTCAGTGGCAGGGCATTATCCCCCCCTCTCTGCAGGTCAGAGAAAACATGACGCTCTGCAGACCACCCTTTTTGGGCAGAGTGATGACTTTTGCTCACTTTCGATCAAGTGTGCGGTGGGAATGAGGGCCACAGACACAGTGCTGGGGAGAAGGCATATGTGAGGGGCCACATCCACCCCTCTCCGCATACCCCAGCAGCAATTCTGAGACATGGAGGCTGAGCAGGAGCCAGTAACAGAGCTGGCTTTTGTCCTGCTGCGTCTGGACCGAATGAAAACCCTGCCGTGACAATACTCTGCTGTTACAATGGCGCCAAACTCCAGCCACGGTTCCCGACTGAGTCAGTTCTGGCTCATCAGTCAGGCTCCCTGCTCCCAAAGCCATATTCACGCGGCAGGACGTTCACCGATGCCGGGGCTTTGGCTCTCGGACCTGTTTGTGCCTGGACGCTCAGCAACTGCTCTGCGGGAGGCTTGTTCACAACTTCAGCAGTTTGCCCCCTGCACGTGCATGTCCTTGCAGGAGCTCCCTCCTCTGCAAAGCCGGCGGATGCCAGGGTGTCACCGACACTGAGGGGACAGGTTCTTTTAGGGATCCTTGGCAGAGTGGCAACGGCACTAAATCGTGGTTACAATTAAAGCTTTATTTCCTTAACAGGGTATTATGATTAGTACAGCACAGAATTTATGATCACAACGGCACAGGATTTCTACAAGCAGAATCAATGTAGTACAATCTACAAGTAGAGTAGTACAGAATTTATAATACAACTTAACTTACAATTTATAATCACCTGGATCCTCTACAGATCGGGTCAAACCCTAATCTATGGTTTGCTGTATCAATATAACAATCATAATCCAGACTCGAAAATCCTATAAAAGAATGTGAGTCACTCAGTGCTTGGAGGAAGCAGAGGACGGTGGGGGTGTCCCTGGCCACAGTGGGTCACGGGTCTCACTGTCCAGCAGTTCCCACTTAGGACTTGTAATTGCTTCATTTTATGGACAGTGCTCTGCGTGCTGTTACGCTTCCCTGTTCTGTGACGGGGTCATCAACAACACCTGGCTGGCTGGGTGCCTGGGACCTTCAAGGCTGGCAAGGAAGGGAGTAATTGGCCTGGCAACCAGGAACCTTGAGGCTGGCGGGGAGGGGAAGAAGAAAGCCATTTGGTTTGTCTAGTTGGTTCACAGGACCTCCAGGGCCTGATAAAGAGGGAAAGGGAACAAATACGTGACCTGCTCGGTCACAGAGAATGGCTGCTTGCCTCATAAAATGGTATTAGTTACGCTAAACACACTACCAGGGCTTGGGAGCAGGGGTTTACCGGTCCTGGTGGTAGCATCACTAACAGGAGCAGTGGTGAGACTCGGGAAGAGACAGGGTGACAGGTATTTTCACCTGGAGAGGTGAGAAATAAGAAACTGAAAAAACCCGGTGTGCAGTCGGGAAATAAATTGTTATGGGGAGGTGGAGAAAAGCACCTTGAATTTGAGAGTGTCCTGTTGTTTTTTCCTTTCCTAGTTTTAAGGAGTTAGGACTCACGGCACTTTTGTAGGCAAGTAAATCTCACCAAAGATGACTGACACTGTCATCGATTTCTTCTGTCAGCCCCAAGAGGTCCCCAAATTTTGGCTTGTTTGAAGCGACTTCCCAGTTTTGCAAAGCCTAGCCTGAAGAAGCAGGAGAGGCAGTGTGCAAAGGGGCTCCATGAGCAGGGGGTATTTCAGGACCTACCAGTCTGGTACTGGCTGGTTGAGAGGTTTTTCCCTCTTCAGTTCAAATAAACAGAATCCCAGAAACTTGTGTGAAAATTTGCATTTTCCCCTGACCCTTCCCTGGGGAATTGGCATTCAACAGATCATAGGCTCTAACAGGAGGTGTAAGAGAGCTGAAAGTATGAGGAAGGATGGGGGGTAATGGAGAAGGAAGGAGGATGTCGCTGCTGCTGCTGTTTAGCCTGAAATGCCATGTGGGACATGCCCTTTGAGTCTCAGTTCTTGCAGATCCTCTGCTGTCTCCCATGCTCTCACTTCTGCTGTGTCTGTGTTCCAGACCTCCTTCTCCTCCTGACGGAAAGTCTCAGGCCAGGCATGGGACTGTTGGAGGAAGCCAACAGCACCCTCACCATGGAGAAGACAGCATTAGATGAGAAGCTGCCACAGGGCTGGCATGCCAAGGACTTTGTCACTCCTAGCCAGGATCTCTCTGGTTCCCGCAGTGTTATGATGGACAGCACCAAGATCCTGGGGGTCCAGGTTGTTCTGATTGCCGCCTACTCCCTCATCATTCTGCTGGGGTTCATTGGCAACTCCTTGGTCATCTACATCATAGTGAAGTACAAGACCATGAGGACTGTCACCAACTTCTTCATAGCTAACCTGGCCCTGGCAGATCTGATGGTGGACACACTCTGTCTGCCTTTCACCCTAGTGTACACGCTGCTGGACGAGTGGAAGTTTGGAGCTGTTCTTTGTCATCTGGTCCCTTATGCTCAAGCTCTGAGTGTCCATGTGTCCACTCTCACCCTAACTGTGATTGCCCTGGATAGGTATCGGTGTATTGTTTTCCATCTGGACAGCAGGATTTCCAAGAAGCTCAGCTTCACTATCATAGCCGTCATGTGGCTAGCAGCAGCTGTCCTAGCAGGTCCTCTGGCCATCTTCAGAGAGTACCGATATGAGGAAATCCCATCCATCAACCTCAAAATGGCTGTCTGCTCAGAAAAATGGCCTTCTGGTAATAACAGAGATGCCACTATCTACAGTCTGTCCATGCTCCTCCTGCAGTATGTTTTTCCTCTTGCAATTATTTGTTATGCCTATACCAGGATCTGGTTCAAGCTCAAAAACCATGTCAGTCCCACTTCTAGGAATGAAAACCAGTGCCGGAGGAGGAAGACAACCAAAATGCTAGTGATGGTAGTTGTGGTATTCGCCGTCTGTTGGCTCCCCTTCCACATATTCCAGCTTGCCATTGATCTTGATCTGGTTCTTATCTTCCATGAGTACAAACTTCTGTACACTGTCTTCCACGTTGGGGCCATGTGCTCCACATTTGTCAACCCCCTGCTCTACGGATGGATGAACAAGAACTACCGGAACGGCTTCCTTATGTTCTTCCGTTGCCAGAACAAGCCAGAAAGCATCCACACTGAAGGCTCGGTTAGAGGGAGGTCGTACATCTTCAGGGCCAACACCCTCAATGGGAGCATCAAACAGACTCCTGGCAACGGACCACTGCCCACAGAGGTTTAGGGATGGGACATCTACCTCCGGGACTGAGGCTGACTGAGCCCAGAGACATTCTTGGGTGAATGCCTTTTTGGGTGGAACATTGTGTAGCAAAAACATTATAGCTACCACAGCCACATAGAAATACCCCCTGTATCTCTCAAATCAATAAATCTGGTGTATTTCTGTCTGACCAAGCAAATTAATTTTTCCTTTCTCTGCATTCAAGTTATGCATGCAAAAGCATGAAAAATTACACACAGAGGCTTTCCTTTAGCCAGCAAAATATGCCCTTTTTGCTATTTTCATTTGCCAAAGTGGGTTGCTAAACCTTTTACTCCCTGACATGTTACACATTACAAATGGAGAACCTTTATTGTTCATCTGTACATCTCCTACCCAAAAGCCTTAATGATCCATCTCTAGCTAAAGCTTCCAAGGGGAGGGAGACCTACACTCTTCTGCAAACACGGGCTGGTTAGTGCCATCACTCTGCAGTCCTGGAAAGGCAGCAGGCTGGTGCAGGTTGAAGCTGGGCAATCCATGACCTCTTGCACAGCATTTACATGAATCTGCATTTGCAACCCATGGGATGAGCTCTCATCCTCAGAAAGCCCAGGAGGTGGCAGTGGCACAATTTACCACAGTTTCCTTTACAAGTGCCAAAGCAAGGCTTTGGGGACACCTCATTAGCCAGGGAGCTTGTGAGCCAGCGCCCTGGATTTAGCAAGGAGAAGAGCAGGCAGAGAACCAGACAGGAAAGGAAAGAGCTGGGACAGCTGACCAAGAGGACTGAAACTGAACCTAGGGGACTGGCAAAGGTGATCTCCTCCAGACCCTAAGATGTGGCTCCTGCCATGCAATAACTCAACGAGTGCCAGCGTGACCAGAGGCAAAACTGCCGACGACACAATTCCCCAAGGCACTCAGAGGGTTTTAAAGCTTTACTATTTCTGGGGTTGGAGGTAGTATGGGTCTGTACATGGGTGCTTCAGTTCAGAAGACAGATGTAACCTGCTTGCATGGGTGTCACAGATGAGGCATTCTCTGGCAGAAGAAGACATGGAGACAAAGGAAGATGTATTCTTTCAAACCAAACTATACGTTCTCCTCCCTAAGGCTGTGTCAGCTGGGGAGCGTATTTTTAGCTCTGCCATCAAAGGAGCCTTGATTGCTAGTGTGATCTCAGCAGCTCGTCATTGGTGGTGTCCCTAAAAGTCAGTGTTCATCAGATTGGAAAGTAACTCCCAGATGCAGGAAAGAGACTCAACGGACCTCCTTATTAAAGATAAAAAGAAAATAAAAACTATGATTTGTAGGTCTTCACTGGAGCAAGGACAAGAGGTAAGAGGACTTGCAGTACTGAGTATGCCAGCCTGGATCAAGCTGCTGGGCTGTCACATCTGGGGTCCTCAGGAGATGAATTGTCAAAGGGCTCTCTGATCCTCTGCTCCATTTTCCTAAATAGGTACAAGAAAGTGGTCTCTGGTTCCTTCCCGAGGGACATCACTGCCAGGCAGGGGCTGCAGACCACACTCCACACTTGGAGGCATGGGCATGCTGATGCCTAACAACTTCCCCAGCACCTGATCCTGCAGATCACAGCCCGTTTTTCTTTTCAGGGAGCTTCAGGATCTATGAAGATCCTGTCAGGAAGTCACTAATGTTCCAGTAAAAGGGTCATCTGCTTCCTGACAGGACAAGACATGATGGGAGAACCGAGACACAAGTAAACCCTCCCCATGTGAAGGGCCGTGGCATGGCGGTGGGGGTTTGCTCTTTCATCCTGATGGAAGGAGGAGGATATTCTCCTCCATGGCACTGGTAAATTCTGTCCCTACCTAATAAGCTGATCATTTGTACAATCCATCCTCCTGAGGAACTCTCCCCATGTTTCCATCAAACTCCAAGATACAAGGAAATGTTTGTGTTGCAAAAGCAGCTTAAATGAGTGGAAAGAATTCAACTATTACCAATAAACACTTCAGAAAGTGATTTAACACTCAATAATATATGTCAGAGTAAAATAACACATTCAGCAATGCTAGCTTGGAAGCCAATCATGCTGCCAGCTGAGATGGATGAGGAGCTAAATTGCTCTTCTAGAGGCCTTGCCAAAGGTTTTGTCCTGTGACACCACACACAGTATCTGACTGTGGAGCAAGGCAGATAATGACATTATGAATGGCTGTTTAATTTTGAGCCCAGACTTTTAAACTAAATATGGATAAATAAATAAATAGACCCAAGCTCTTCACAAATAAATACTGGCAGTGGCATTTATAGGGCAGAGGGATTTTTATGCTGGAGCAAACTGAGAAGGAGAAACTATTTACTTGAAGTGTAACAGCAAATTTCTGTTTGCTTTATTTAATATGCTTGTGCAGCTTTACTGATAGATTTCTGCCTGCAAGCCTGCTGCTTTTTCCTTGCTGTTGGAAAAAGTTACAACCTTCCACACCGACTGCTGCAGGGAAATCAGCTCTCAGTTGTGTGTACACATCCCTGTGGAAAACCACGATGCCTGTATTGATGGAAAGTGGCCCTAGTGTCCACTGCCAAACAGAACAAGAGCAGGTGGAGAGCAAGGAAGCGAAGCTTCTTACCAAAGGTTGATTTGGGCAAATAAATAGTATGTTATAGACTGTCATGACTGCATAGAAGACAGGAATGAATTTGTTTCCATGAAACAGAAATCTGCTGGAGATGAAGGTTCCCCAAATATTAACACTCTGCTAAAGATGGCCTTACTGCCATGATCAGTTCCATGAAACCAAAGACCAGAAGCATTTTAAGTTTTTGAACTATTTAGAGCTCAGGACAGGGTATGACCCTGCTCTATTGGTGTCAAGGGCAGATCCTCTAGTAGTTACAGATATTCTTGGAGTCAAAGGCATCTTCCCACTGCCTGATCCTTGCCAAAGGTGCATCAGTGAATGCCCGCCAAGCTGGGCTCCTCTCTGCAGAGCTGGCCCTGGTGTTACTGATGTGGGACGGAATGACACATGCCAACGGCACAACAGCTGACAGGGATAAGGTATTTCATTGCAGAGTTAGAAACACAGGGACAAAAATGAAAATTAACAAGTGTATCATCAAAGCTTGTCTAGAAGACAGTGTTGTTCCTGGTGACCAAACAAATTTCCTCTAGGGCTTTTCCTGATTCTTGCTGACATCCTTCTCAAAATGCTGCTTCACTGAACCAGCCCAAGGATATTTCACAGCTTTTAGGAGGGGGGTTCTGAATTTCCTGAGAAACACCCTATTTCTTATGCTAGGACACTCTTTCTGGTCACATCATACAAATCTTGTAATATAAAAAGTACCACTGAACAGTTCTTAATTGCCAAGCGATCCCTAGCAGATGATTAACTTTGATTAGACACCACAGGTGGGGATGCCTCCAACTATCCCATGCAACCATTACTCACATGCCAGACAAATACAAGAACAGCTGAGACATGGCAACATCATCATTTAAAAACAGCAGCATCAATAATTATTGTTCCCTATTACAGGCTGCTCTAAGAGATCTCAAGAGTCCCAGAGTCTCTTACAAACTTCCAAGCTTGACAAAGCACATTGAAATTTGCAGAGCAAAGGTTGTGTGTGCTTTGGACACAGGAGGCTCTCCAAGCAGTAGAAATTTTGCCTCTAAAACACTTAGTTTGCTCTGAAAATTCCTTTGCATTTGATTTCCAAAGCATGAATGTCTGTAACAAGCTAATGCGTGTAAAGAGAGCAAAGGTTTGGGCTTTTTACTTTTCCTTGTCTTAAGGCAATACATACAGCCAGCATTTAGATCAATGCTGGGTCCTTCGGTCAGGGCTCTGTTAGAATCAAAGACGTGACACACTCCTGTGTACGCCTGTTCTTCATCCTGCTCCTATAAAGGCCAGATCCATCCCCTCGCGGCCCTCTGCCCTGCAGTAACATGTGCCCTCTCCCATTACCCACGGCAGCCCAAGTGAACAACATCAAATGGCACATGTTTTATTCAATATGCCCACAAATGTATCGGCAGAAACATTGCTCCGAGCTTTTCACAAAGGCTCTGTAGGGAAATACCTACTAGACCAGGAAAGAAGCGGTTCCTCTAACATATGCTAATACAAGAGGGGCTGGAGTGCTATTCTGCTGAAGGAGGTCACAGACAGCTCAGCGTTTCCTTTGATATCAGGTGTTAATCTTATCATTGTTACAGCTAACATGGTCTGAAACCAAATTAGGCTTTGTTTGGGCAGGAGCTGTGGACTTGGCGTTTTCTTTGTGTGTCTTTGTCTTTCGGCTCATTTATTGGGTGATTTTACCAGCGTCTCTGAATGTGCTGGGTTTTAAATAAGGCCTCAGGATCAGCTAACCTGGTGAAAATCAGGAATTACTGCAATAATCCAGAAAAAAGAAAGGATTCTGGGTTCATATGGGTGAGCAGAATTTGGTCCCTTGCAGTTGAAAAAACAGAGCTTTGTCTTCCTTTCAGTTTTCCCTTATCTAGCTTGAGATTCTTCAAGTGCCAAAAATAATATTGCATATTACTGCCAGAACATTTATCTTCTCTTTGAGCTCATTTCAGAGAACGGATTTGTTCAGGAGGGCCTGGGAGGGGAAGAAGCCTAGGTTTTTAAAGCTCATCGTTATCTCTAGTCTCAGTGTTTTGTAAGTTAAAAGACAAATCAGAAAAAGACAAAGTCACTCACACATGCCAAGGGAGGTACCAATTTATCTTCAGACAACAGATTTAATTTTCTACCCAGACACCCCAGCACCCTTTGCTAAAGTGTTGTATGTATATGGGGCTGAATGAGGTTGTGGGAGGAAAGCATTTTTCTGCTGCTAATAGCAATACCTTAGTGTCACTCATGATTTATAGCCAGCAAAGAATGCTTTTTCTGGTCTATGTTCTGCTCAGTGTAATGAGTACAGAAGGAATAGTGTGGATGCCTCATGGAGCTCACAGGAGGAGATCTTCATTAGTTCAGTCCTCTCCAGTGTGGCAGCAAAGACCGTGAACATTAGAGGAGAAACACTTTTGTTTATAACTAGCTTATTGAAGTGCACAAGCATGGAGTTGTCACCGTGTCACTCTGCTAATCTGTCACAAACTTCCAGACACTGTTTGTCTTCAGGATGCGCGGGCAGCTCAGCTACAAGGTGATTCTCCTTGCTGCTGTGTGGAAGGAAGAATGAAAACAGGTCACAGAACAAGATTTCAAGATATTCGGGACAGGATGAGCCCCTGGATGAAATCTGGAGGTTAATACGGTCCTTTATGGAACGTGGGGTAGATTGTTGGCTCTATTGGGAGCAGGATGAGTAACATCAAAAGGGGAATGAACTCTGCCATGGTGCAGGAAGAACAGAGCCTCTATCAGACTAGAGACAAATAAGAAATAACAGCAAACCTGGAGCCATCATGGCCAGTATTCTGCCTTAGATAGAAGCAATAAAAGATACTGTTTAGGGAAAGTATGCTAACTTGGCCACTTTAGTGGTCCATTCCTCTCATACCCCTAGCAGCAGCCACAACTGTTATATTAGAGATGTCTAGACCATTTAGTATCCATTTCTAGACTTTTTGTTTGTGATTTTGTCTAATCCCTCCCTGATTCTGACAATTCTGACTGCTTCCACAGCCTCCTGTGGCAGCCAGTTCGAGAAGTTCTCTCCCCATGGTGTAAAAAAGTACTTTTATCTGTTAAAACCAATCCCCTACTAGTTTCAGCAAATGCCCTCCGGTTCCGGTACTGTGGGACTTGCTGAATAGCAGCTGAACCAGTGCTTACCCAGTGCCTTCTTCATTTTGTAAATCTTGATGCCTGCTCCTTCTCCAGCTTTCTCCTCTCCTAGCTCAAGTCACATCTTCTCCTAAGGCAGCTTCTTCATCCCTGATCATCTTACTTTCTCTTCTGTGGACCTCCTCTAGTTCCACATATATCACAATGGGCTGAATTTTGCTCATAATTCCTGTGAAGGAGTGGGATCTATCTATCAGCTTTGTTCCAACCTTGCTTGAGATCAACCATATGAGTGCTTTTAAGTATGTGTGGGGGAAGGACACCTCTTGATAAAATGTCAGGCTGCCTCTCCCTGGCTGCAGCATCATTGTATTCTTAACGAAATCTCATTACACTGGTCACTGAGTCAGTTCAGTGAATCACAAAATGCGTCCCCAGTTTTGTTTTTGAAGACGAGAGCCACAAGGGCAGTCAGATCCCTACCTCACCTTGAACTCTGTATCTGGCAGATTTATCCAGAGGCAGGACTGGAGTCCAAATGATCCTGATCCCGGACTAGCGTCCTAAATCACAGCTTCATCTGCCCATTCTACAAAACAGAAAAACAAAGAATTGTACATTTCAGGAAAAGAGTGATGAGTTTTTGTTACTTGGCAACTGTCGCTCCCACATATTTTGGAAGAATTTGAGAACACCCTGCGCCTCTCAGAAATTAACCAGCTTAGGTGAGGAGGAAGGGAACTGGCAGCAGGTCCCCAAAACTTTGAGCTGGGAAGATCTCTTGGGGCTCGTGGAAGCAAAAAGTGCTTTATGTCTGCATGCTCCTCAGCTTGTCTCCTCAACGTGACTGTCTGCATCAGTTTCTGGGCTCTTCATGGTGAAATAATCCATTGTTCTGCCATTTCTGTCTCGCAGAAGCATTTCACAGCCATCTGAATGTGCTCTAATCCACCTGCCAGCTGCAATCAGCACACAGCACGGTTGCATTCCTGTCAGCCAAGATTTGAGCACCAGAAACAAAAACCTTCAAAAGAGGAATCAGCAAGAGATCTGTGTGTGAAAACTGTGGAGGGGGCAGTCAAACCTGAGGGCTTGGTGAAAGTACACACAGTGATAGCAAACCAAGGCAATGAGGCCAGAGTAAAATTTGACTTGCTTTCTGCAGTGGCAATTGACTTCAGACAGGAATTCAGACATGATTATTAAAACAATAATTTAGGGCTTCAGTTGCTGGGAGCTAATCTCCAAGGTTGAACTCAGCAGATGGCTGTGTAAGTAGACCCCAGCTAATGCATTTATGCAGTGGTTCAGCATTTTTGGTCCAGTTTTGTTACTGACAACTTTGCTATGTGAAATCCCATTTCTTCTTCCTAGGTTAGATAAAAGAATCTAGTGGTTTCAAAGTGCAGATCTCAACTCTCCGAGACAACCCTGCAGTACCCAATTAAGTAAAGCTAAGAGAGCAAAACTAGCATGGCAAGAACTGATTGAAATTGTCTGTTGCTTCAAGGAGTGCAATAACATGAGATTGCTATGGTGGCAAAGAGGTCTTACTAAAGCATAGGGTTCACTGGTCTTTGTAAGGTCTGCCTGGCACCGCAGTCCTTCGTTGTGTGAAATTCCAATTGGCCTCATGGAAAATCAGTGAGAGTTGGGTCATTAATGCCCAACAGTTTGTTTGGAATCCTGGTCTTTGTAATTATGTCATTAAAAGGACATGAGCTAATCTCACTGCAACCCAAGCAGCTAGAACAGCCTGGCAAGCACTCTCTTTGAAATGCAGCTATTAAAGTACTTCTCATAGATTTCCCAGACAGCAGGGAGATGTTCTGGGTATTTTAATCATATACATGCTGTAAGAATAGTATAAGAAAAGATCATAGGAAATAAATGGGAGTTTATTTATTTGGCTCTGGCTAAACCATTCCTGATTGCAGAGTGTCTCACCTCTTCCAAGGCT
Source organism: Harpia harpyja (assembly GCF_026419915.1). Classification (NCBI taxonomy): domain Eukaryota; kingdom Metazoa; phylum Chordata; class Aves; order Accipitriformes; family Accipitridae; genus Harpia; species Harpia harpyja. The sequence goes on from NC_068959.1 coordinate 6,871,240, forward strand.
CCTGCAATGGAGATTTCATCCGCTCCCTGCAGAGTCTATTCTGAGCCCTTCCTAATGTTTAACCAATAAATCTCTCTTACTGCAATCTCTTACTTCTTGTCTCCTGGCAGACACAGATAATAGTTTATTACCTTCTATACAGCACCTTTACATTTTTAAAGGATATTATTATGCACCTCTTCCCTCCCCTCCAGACTAAGACAAGTCATTTTTTTCTGTCCTTCCTCAAAGGTCTCATTTGCTGTACCTCTGTTTGTTCTTGCTGTTCTCCTCTGGACTTTCTGTGTTCAACAGCCAGTAGTTCTGCAGGTAAACAAAAGGACTGAAGGAGGTAAAAAGGTTCTGCAGAAATGTTAGATTCTCTGAGCAATCACTCCATATATTGGAATACATAATGGGGAACTGCTCTTTTCCAAACACAGTCACTGCCTCTACACTATGGCAGGAGACCAGGGTCTTTGTTTCGCTGTCAGCAGAGCTATTTCCATGTTCTGACTCATTAACAGCTGTTTCTACACGGGTAAAAGCAGCAGCACTTTGCAGTGTTATTCAAGCCCTCACAGGTGAAAACTATAAGGGAAAAGTTTCCCTACAAGTTGCATCAGTCAAGTGGAGTTTCGCACCTCGTGGGTGTTGCCTCGTGTTTGCAGCTCTGGCTGTGTCTATAGCATGACCATGCACGTGGCCCTGTTCTCCAGGACACAGGGACACAAGTGACAGGAGGTCACAGTCATCATGTCCAAACTTGCCTTTCCCAAGGAACCTGGTGCCTCGCAAATGTGTCTCCCTCTGAGTCAACCTCAGAACTATTTCTTGTGCTACTTGGCAGCTGTCTGCACTCCCCATCCCTGCTGTGAGCGCAGCAGTCTCTTCCTTACCCCTTCTAATTTACAAACAGGCCCAGGGAACCTTCAGGCTGTGGCTGGACCTCCAGTCTTGGATCCAGTGGCACTGGTGGAAGAGGTTGCAGTCCCCAGCCCCACCGAGGTGCCTGAGCAAACAGCTTGGCCAGCAGACCAGCAACACAGGGGCAGTGCCGACATCTCACTGTCCCTGGTATCCCCCATTCAGGGGACCTTGAATTGCTACTTCTTCCACTTTGCCTCGAAGAACACCACTTATATCATATTTCCTTGTATTGTGGATAGAAAGTAATATTCTTTTCAGTTAGTTCTCTCTTCCAGCTTTGTCAAATCCTAGATCTTAAACTGCTGAGCCGTGCTTTCCTCTTCTGTGAAACAGGACAAGTGCAGCACCCAGAGGCTTGTAAAACATGTCGTATGTGCCAGCTGAATAGCGCTACTGCAGTAAAAAGCATTATAATTGAACACATCTTACAATAATTATGTTTCCATCAGTCGTGTATTAAGGAGGCAGACCTTACTTGGAAAGTGCTTTAAATACTCAGGGAAAAACAACTTTTGAATTCTCAGGGGTAAATATTTATTCCAGGCTCTCAAAAAAGTAATGATTTGTGAATCCAGGTGTGGGAGGGTTTTTTAATGGCGACAGTGCCTGGAATTTTTAGTAGCAGCATCTACTACTTTCAATGTGGAGTATGAGTATTGACTGAAGGATGACCACAGGCTTTGCTCTACTGCTCATAAGCATTTCTGAATTGTTTGGACAAGAATGATTCTAAAGAAATACCAACACAGTTGTTTTCTGTTCCAAGGAAGCTAATTAAAAAAAGCAATTTTTAGCCAGTTCTTGTTGTCTTGTGCTGTCTCGTGCTTCCCTCCCTGACGATTGCTAAGATGTGCAATTAGAAGAAGGAGCTTCCTCTGCTGAAACCACTTTGGAAGAGTACAAGCTCTGGGCTGCAGCATCAGTGAACAGCCTGAAGAGGAGGATGGGGCACCCTCGCTACAAAGCAAATTTACAACGTTGTGTGCATACCCCAGGAATCAGCAAGACAAAAAATTAAATTTAGGAGCAGCATGGAGGTGACCTCCTGAGGCAGAACATCTATCACAGCCAGACTGGGAAGGTAGAAAGCAACCTGCTGTCATGGCTTTTATGATCAGGTCATTTCTTCATTAATCTGTGATCCATGTTGCATCAATTATTAATGGAGACATTTATTTCTCCTTTTTTTAACATAATACTTCCCCCCCCCCCCCACTTGCAACCCTTTTATTCAGGGGTCTCAAAGTGGCTCACGATCACCAGAGGCTGGAGTCTACCCTGGGAAGTGTTTGAACTGCTCCTTGTGGAAGTGTGAGTTGCACAAATATATTTGCAAGTAGTTCAGTGAGCCACAAAACAAGGACAGCCAGGTTTCCTAATGGCCTTATGCCTGCTGCCTGTCTTTCTGGTGTCTAATAATGTGTCAGCTCACACAAGTGGCACTCTCTACCTGCTGTGTTCTTGCACAAAACTTTTCAAATACAACATTGTGGAGACCTTGACTCCCCTGTCAAGTATTGTTGAAATTCATCAAGTGGTTTAAAAGTTCAATGGGGCTTTCTACCCCATTGGCACTTCATGAATTTTGGAGCCATGGGGCATGAGGGTAATTGGCTTTCTAGGGAACTGTATCTTAAAGTTACCGTTCATCACAGGACACCCCAAAAGATGTCAGTTTTTATGTGAGTGTTAGCAGCCCCTTCTTGTCTTTTTCCTTAGAGGCTCTTGTGTGTACCCCCCTGGAATTTTTAACCTACTTCTCCACTATTAAAGAAAAATCACAAGTCTGAGCTCTGGCTGAGCCTTTTCATTATCAAGCACTAATAGGCATGGCACCAGCCGCACGAGAGTCCTGTCAAATGGAAGAGCTGGGGCAGAATCTCCTTGTTCCCTCCAGTGCACTCGTTACTGTTTTGTCTCTTCAAGTTCTGTTTCAAGTCATGGGTTCCCCTCGGTTCCTTATAGAGCCATTCCATAGATGAATGCATCCTGCTCTGAGAAGGTGCTTGCTATTTCTCAGCATATATCTCCCCTTTGTTACAGTCTTTGTATCAGGTCTGGTCATGCCCCCATGTATTCTGGTATTTCTGGTACCCTGCACCGTCTTAGAAATAAACGAATAATCTCCTTCCTCACATGCGCACCTTTCACTGTGCCCACCCAAAAACCAGAATGCCAGTTCTGTGGCAAGAATTCTTCACTTATGCATTCAGATGACCAGTGATCTATAAAAGCAAGTTAAAAATGAGGTTCCTAAACAGAATTTAATAGATCCTTGTTGTTGCTGTGGTCGTAACTCAGTGCAGATTTGATGTTTTCAATCCAGAGTTGCAAGGATATGCACTCTTTTATCAGTCCATTTTGATTTAAAAATTCTTATCTCTGTTAGGCATTAGGTTAGCTCAACCTGCTGTATTAATAAACTGTCTCTTGGATGTTTGTAGCCCTTTTAGGACTTCTTGAGTTTCATGGTTAGCAGAATGCTATACAGAGCTCATTCCTTCTATTCCCATGTGGTTGTGCTAATAAATGGGAGATAGATGCCTTCTGGCATGAACAAACAGGTGCAGCCCCTACAGTGTGACAAAGAAATGATTTTGGCTGGGACTTTCCTGCGGTATATTATCAGAGGGGATCGTATAAACAAGCCAGCACTTGTTAGAAGGAAGCATGGGGATGTGACTTCATTCCTGGATATCATCCTACTTCACAGTCCACAAAACCTCTGTAAGACACCGGAGCTCTGAAGGCTGGAGGCAGCTTGACTGTGTCTCTGCATGTGAACTGTGCTGCTAAGGGTCTGTTCAGGGACCCTCCAGAGTGATAAATATGCCAAGTCACTCCAAGGTATTATATGAAAAGAGACCCTGGCACCGGGTTCTGCTTGCCAGAGACTTGCAGACATTTAGAAATGCTCTGTCGTGCAAGCTGAGCCACAGCTCAAAGTTCTTTTAATTCTTGTAAACAATAGACAACTGCTAAATGTGATAAGGCAAGGGTTTCAGCTCAAAATGGACTAGGGAACAGGGAAGGGAGGGGCGAGAGACAGTAGCCAGATACCAGGTAGGACGTGCAGATGTTAAAGCTTTGATGTTCTCCCCTTCAGTGGAAAGAGTGGAGACAAGATTAACAGTATTGCACTCACTAATGGTATTATCCTGTTCAAAACACCAGGAGATGCCGTTGTTCTGAATGTCACTGCGAAAACATGAACTATCAGTGTACTTGATTCTCCACTCAGTTGCTCTGTTTGAAACCAGATTAACATCACAGAGTCCAGGATTGCACCTTTTGTATTTGACAGTTGGAGCTGTTTTTTATATTCAAGAAAACTGCCTCCTTGCTGGGGTGTGTGGCACTTCAGTACTTGTCACAGTGTGGTGTAAGCCCTCAGCTACCACTGAAGGGGAAGCTGGAGGATTTCTTTCCTAGTCATGCTGCTGAAGGTCCAGCAGTGGTACACACTGTCAGCACCCCAGACGTACCTCAAACGTAACATGAGAGCAAACCAGATCCTTGTTTTTTCACACACACTGCAGAGCAGGAGAATGAGCAAGAGTCTGGACGGATTCACATGTACTCTACATATCCCAGACTGGCTGTACCACTATCTGAGCTCTTTCCAATATAGCACTAAGTGATTCACATCTCTCCTGTTGTTCTTTCTCCCACTGTATCTCCAGGGGAAGATGTGAGTGCAAGGAGCGTGTTGTTCTGGTGGCTATCTTTTAAAAAAATGTGTATTTAATTATCTTCCAGGAGGCAAGATTAAAAAAAGAGCCTCATTGCTTTGGGACCAGGAATTAGTGCAGTTTATTCCTGAGGGAGCTCATTTTGCAACCCCAGCTCTGCTGTCTCCCACCCAGTCAAGCTTTACTCTTTATTGCAGTCAACCAGCTGTGCCGTGCCAGGAGAGAAGCTGTTGGCTCTTGCTTTCACTCCCGGCACTGTGCTGCCTTTTACTGTATGTCCACGCTTCAGTGAAAAGTGTGGCCATAACTTCTGTCAACCTTTCTGAGTAAGCTTTAATCTAGAAGAGGTGAGGACTGTGACAGTGAGGCTCAGTCTTCCTGAGGAATCTTACCCAGCTCCTTCAGAGGAGCTTGCTGCTGCAGCTACACAGCTACCAAATCCTTACCCATGCCGGCTAATTTACAGCCGTGTGCATGATGTGGGTCTTTTGTCTGCATTGTAGACAAAGACTTTAGATAGTCTCAGCCAGAAAATATGGGCCAAGACCTTGACTCGAAGATTCCCTTTCCTCGCTGGCTGTGCATTTCTGAGAAAGAATTAAGTTACGGTGCTGGGCCACTCTGGAGTCCTGCTGGCTTGGTGACAGCTGTGGTTATGGGCAGCGGTGGTGAGAGGTGCAGTTTCACAGGGATAGGAATAGACATTTTTCTGAATCCAGTTCACTGGTCTTGGGCCAGGAATATTTTAGGGCATCCCAAAAGTCACGCATGGCTGTTCTGAACTCTCAGGGATGCAGGTGTGCAGAAAGACATAGGATACAGGTGGAGAAAGACTACAAATTTCATTATTGTATGGTCATTCCCTGTTTGTTAACCTGGGACTGCTTTTTTTTTCCCCCCAAACTGACTGAGGTGGGGTTAGAGTCAATGATCTGTGTCAACCAGTGAGTGACTTCAGTGGGTTTGTGAGATATCAATCTTCAGGTATTCTTTTCCATCTCTTTGCACTTCAGTTTTTTCATCATTAAAATGGTGAGTGAAAAGCAGTGTTTACCCACCTCACCTCACATACCTAATTACTGCCATCGAGTAGGTTTCACTACTGTTGCTGGTAAAGTGTCATATTAGAGCTGCAACCCCAAATGCCAAGTCTTTGAGTAGCTTTTCCTTCACGAACCACATAGACCAAGTCAAACTTGTCATATTTAACAGGCTTGACACAGAGGACACTAATTTCATAAGGCAATGCTTTCATAAGGGGCAGCTCCTTCCTAGTGAACATATTTACCACTCAGCGAAACACATTTCTGTACTTCACAATCTGTGAAAGGGCCTGAGCAAACACACTGCTTTGGAAACAACAGAAATACCCAACATGGATCAAAATCATTAACATGCTCGTTAAAGAAAGGAGGCAGTTATCTTGATTGATTTCAGAAAAATGTTACATGCTACTTAACAAAACTGTAACAAAATAGAGCAATACATCCTGTTGGAGAGAGCAGCACAGCAGAAATGCTGGAAAAGAATAATACTTCCGCAGCTGCAAACAGCAGGAAGGACAGCATTCATGTGTCTTCTGGGGATGAGCTGTCAGGCTCAGCACACAGCCCTGTGCTGGCTCCATCTTGTACTCTCATTTACTACCACGAAGATAATGACTCCTTCCTCTCATGCAGGCGCTGCTCTTGTCAGAGCGCAGACCCACCATGCCGGCACGGCCTGCCCCTGCGCTAGCTGGCAGTCTTGCCTGCTCTGGAAGGGACTGCAGAGCCGCTGCACATCAGGGACGCCTGCTTTCTGCAAGGCTGGTTCTTCTGCAGCTGCCTCAGGGCCTGGGCACTGTCATGAGTGTGCCACAGAAGGACTGTGCAGCACCTCAGGGCTCCAATGGTTTTTTTCTGCAAGCAAATAGCAAATGCAACTTACACATAGCGGGAAAAAACTCAGAATCTGTTTCTTGAGGCCTCTCTGGGGAAAACTCCTGCAAAAACAGGGACAACGACACATTATTTCTGTTGTTCCTGGGAAAAGAAATGAGTAGGACAGAAATGTTTATTTAAAGAAAATATATTCAGGACCCTATAAAGTGTCAGACCTAGTCAAGACTCTGCCTTTAATAGCCACCAGCACTGTATTCAGCCCTCTCTAATAGACTCTTATGGTTATAAGGGGAGCTTTTCCTAGTCCTTTAGAGAGTGGTGAGTTTGCTCTTTAAACAGGAAGTTGTTTAGCTCCTATTTGTTTATCCTGATGCAGTTTTCTAGATGGGTGCATCATCCATGTGAAGTTTTAGTGGGTTTTGGATACCTGCTGATGTACTGTGCTGGTCTGTGATCAACTGGCAGCAAAACTGGAGGTATTTCTTCCTGTGAGCTTTGAATGGTTATGCTTCAATTTCACTTTCCAAATCTGAATGAAATTAGAATTTTCCATTTCAAAAGCTAACCCCTTTACTTTATCGGCAATAAAGAAGGAATGGGAACGCTTGCCTAGCCTGTTCTGTACTGTTCATTATTTTACACAAATGTATAACTAGGTTTCTCCTCTCCTTCATAAACTCTCTACAGACAGTCTTTTTAACTGTGCCTCTTCTCAAAGCTTTCATTATTTTCATCACATAACATAGAACACTTTTATACCTCATTTAGTAGAAAACCGTGTAGAGATCAAATTTTAGTTTAAAATACGAAGGTCACCTCTAAGCCTTGTTAACAATTTTACTGAAATAACTCGAATAGAGAAGTAATATGAATCATTGCTTCTATTTTATTGTTTAGGAAAAACGGAATAAATATCTTGAAAATGTTTTATGTAACCTTTTTGAAAGAAACGTATTTCACTTACTGTAAAATATGAGCTAGTTTGACTGCTGTTGAATAGATTGTTGGGATGGTTACTCAGAAACCACAGCAATTTCAAAGAGAGGCGGGTTCTGTTTTATAAACACAGAAACCCCAGGTACTAGCTGTGGCTGTAGCAGCCTTGCAGAGAGATTGAAATTTTTATGATCCTGGAAGATTAAATGAGAGGTTGGTACAATAACTCTATTGGTTTAACGGCTGCTTTGTTTTGGATGAAACAAGAAGATACCATTTGCTACCTAAATCAAGTGTATCACTTTTGGTCCCTTTTCTTGTGCGATAATTTCATGCTATGAGTTACCTGTTCAATAAAGATAGCCACATTTAAGAGCCAAAGTTTTGTTGTTTTGTACCCCCCTCACCCCCAGAAACCTGTGTATATAATTAGAAACACTGAAAATGTTAACATTTCAGAGATCCCTGATGTTTGGTCTTGCAAACAGCTCCCAAACATACCAGAATTCATGAGAAATATAACAAATCCCTTCTTGCTTTTCCACTGGTGCCATTTTAAAAATAGTAACATCTTTATTGCAACATTTCTGAGGGAAAAGGGGCTCCTTTACCCTTTTACAGACAGACAGATGCTCCTTCTTTGTCTCCAGTCCTCTGACTGCTGCTCTATCATGCTGTTACAGTTATTATCAGCACAAAGACCACGGATGGCAGGGTGAAATGGGAGCTATAGCAGATGTGTGCAGAGTCACAGAGGAACCAGTTCAGTGTGTTTTTACTCTCAAAGGAAAGCATGACCTCATGATCACCAGTGTAGTGTCCTAGCAAATCTCAGGGAGGTTTAAAATGACTTAGAGGGACTAATTAAAGCTGTCCCTGGTGACTATAGCTGATAATGGGTCCACCTGACTGCTCCTATATCTCCTGCACACCTCCCTCACCAAGGACAAGGCTCTGTAGGTCCCATCGAGGTTTTAAGCCCTCCAGCTTCCCCGTGAAAACGACCCCCCAAAGTTCTTGGCAGTGTTTTCCTCCTTGCTGGTGTGCTGTCTCAATCTCGCATAGCTTTTGTTTCAGGGGCTGGTGTCATGAAAGCCTCTTGGAAACTGGTGCTGTTTGAGGGCTGACACGGGGATGATGTCAAATCACACTCAGAAAAGACGCCTCAGCCCCACGTTACTTGCATGACAACATTGTGTTGATTGAATAGGAGAAGGGATTGCGCCTTGGAAGGCTTTGCAGATGAGGGAGCTGGAGGTGGATGAAACTAGTAATAATCTGCTATGATTTCTCATCTATTTAAGCAGGCTCTGAAGTCAACTCTTCAAAAGAAGACGCTGGTACCTGCTGTAGTTCCGTGTGCCTGGCTGTCTTTTGAACTCCTTCAAAGTTGCCCTTGTACTTTATCAGGGAAATGAAGAGGGAGATCCCTGTGTAATCTCCATCGTTACCTTTCATTTCTTGAGGTAATGATGCATAAAGTGTCCTGGGGGGAGAGTGCCTTTCCCCTCCTGACACAGCAGGTACTCCTTTGTGACTTTCCTCAGGCTTACAATAAGACACCGCTACATAACAGCTTCCCTCATTTCTCAAAGTACTATTACAGCATCGTTAAAATAATTTACATGCTGTTAATATCATTTTTCTGAGATAAAGCCATATGTCCATGGAAGAGTCAAAATGCCCAATTTAGGAAAGAGTTTGAGTTTTTAACGCCATCGACAGCATGCACGCTGTGAGAAACTCCTCCATGAATGACAAGGGAAACACAGCTGCTTTCCTTCAAGTTTTTTTCTTTTGAATTATTTTTTCAGTTGTTCATTAGTCCTGTAAAGCCAATCAGCCTTTTTCTTCCAAATATTTGGCTAGGTAATAAATCCAACAAAATTCTAGCAGTTGTATATTGATCCGAATAAAAGTATGGCGCTTCGGAAAAGTACATGGGTTGCGTGAAGCCGCACAGCGTTTGACACAGAACAGACAGTTTGCCACCAATTATTGCGCATAAACACTAGCAGAGCACATAAATGGCTGCAGGACTTCAGGAGAATAAATAACGGGTTGCAGATTTAATACTGGCTGTCGTATCACTGCTTTGTGGGTTTTATTAATGACTTACTAGACAAGAGGAGCCCTTATTCTGCTCCTCCGAGATCTGAGAAGACACAAGATAGATGTGGTTTACATTTCTCTAAACTTAGAAGTCATGATGTAAAACACAGAAATAGACATGAATAGAAAAAAAAAAAGCCAAAATGTGTAATTTGAAAAACGTGTTAAAGCAATAGCTGCACAATATACCCCTTTCCAAGAGGTTCAAAGGAAGAGGGTTACGGGTAGAGAGCCCTATGGGGCTATTTGTTCCCTCAGGAGCAAAACGCTAATTTTTAGAATTTGTGAAAACTGAGAAAACAATTACTTTGTTGTGTATGGATACCTTTATTCTTCAAAACTCAGAGAGGAATGTTGATAAAGAAATGCTGGGACCCAAAGATCCCATTAATACTTGGCGTGGCTATTTCGCCCGGGGCGATACCATGTTTCCTGACAAAAGGTCTCCGGTGTCTCTCATGCCGAGGTGGTGGCACAGCGCTGGCCTTACAACCAGCTGGCTGTGGAACCACCACCACCTTAGTGGAGTCGCAGTGAGCTTTCTTGCATTTTGAGCTGGATCTGGATTTCAGGCTGCCACTTCATCTGCCTCATCACCGGGAATGGGAAGCAGGACCGACCGCATCAGTGGGCCGACGTTTATCGGAGCAAAGGAGCAAAGCTTCGCCCTGGCGCCTCCGCACTTCATGAGGGGAAGGCCTGTACCTGCGGCTCCGAGGAGACCAGGAGGGAGAAAACCTGTGGAAAGGCAGACCAAAAGTCTGCCTAGCACCCCCGAAGAACGCAAGAATACGGTGCTACTCCTGCAGAGAGCACCCCCCGCTTCCAGCGGCCTGAGCCCTTCGCTAATTGCGCTCTAATTGTGCTGCGCTCCCCCCTGACCAGCTCCCGCCTCCCCGCGCCCCCCTGAGGAGAATTGGCGGGAACAGCGGCCGCGTGCGCCTCCCCGCCCCAACGCGAGGGGACGCCGCCCACACGCAGGAAGCCTGACCCCTCCCGGCCACCGTCCCGCCCCGGCCCCGCCCTTCCCACCGGCGGCGCCCCGCCCCCTCCAGCCGTGACGCCACGACCCGGATGCTGTTGCCGCGAGCACTTCCGGCGGTGGCCGTGGCGGTGGCGGCGGCGGCGAGGGGCCGCCGAGGCGGAGGGTCCGGTGCTGGCCCGTCCCGACCCGCGGCCCGGGCCCGGCCTGGCAGCCGGCCCAGCATGCCGGGGCGGCCCGCCCCGCCTAGCCCGTCCGCCCGCTCTTCTCTATGCGGCTGGCCCGTAGCTCCGGCGCTGCCTCCTCCGCGCCGCTGCCCCCCGGCTGGGACGTGACCACAGCTCGCTGCCTGTCCGGCCGCTCGTCCCCGGTGCTGCCCAGTGAGTGGCCGAGGCGCCAGGGCCTTTCCTCGGGGGGCACCTGGGAGGGGGCCGGGGGGGGGCAGGTTCACCAGGGCACGAAGGGGACCCCTCTCCTCTCCTCCCCGCTCCGCTTCGCCTCGGCCGCTGTGGAGGAGATGGGGCCTCGGTTTAACGGGCTTTGGCGTGCCCGGGATTAGTGACGGCGTGGGGTCGAGGCGCGGGTCATGCGTGGGCTGCCCCTGAGCCCAGATAGCGTTGCCCTTTATCTCCTGAGGCTTCTCGTGTCCTCTCTGCCTCCCAGCGCCCTGGAGGCTGGAGCCATCATCGGTGTTAAGCGAGGAGCCCCGGAGATCTTGTGGTGGGTGAGAGGATTATGAGGCTTCCGTGCTTATGCAGGCTCTGGCCTTGCTTTTTGTGAGCGTGGCCGTGACATCTTGTAGCTGGACACCTGCTTGCTGGGCGTAAGGCTCGTTCTAGGTTACCAAACTTACCCAAGAGGTTCCTGGGGAATTGCAGCTTTTAAGTGCAGGTGCAGTGTGTCTGCGCTGAACTGATGGTATTGAGGTCATAGTGATAGAGGTGTTTTCTTCTAAAAATAGATGAATAGCTAACATGTAGTTATCTTGGTTAATTAAAGTCAAACTTACATGCCAGTGATGCCGTCAGCTTGCAGAGGTGATTAGGAGTGGTTTTTGTTGGGAGAAATGTTGTATACCTTGACAAGTGCATAACATAAAATATGTATTTTTAGCAATGGAGGCTCCATATGATGGCACTGAAGTAACTGTGGTAATGGAGGAAATAGAGGGCACTTACGCTTATGCATCACCAGTGCCGTCTAAGAAGAAAAAGAAATATAAGAGTACTGGTGATCATGGAGAAAAAGCCAAGAAGCCTAGGTAAGTTCTTTCTGTCTTCATCTGTCTAGGGTATGGGAGCAGTTTTCCTTGTTTCTGACAAGAGTGAACTTTGCAGTACTCTTGGAACACTTCATAGTGTAAAACATCATGTGTAAAACATTAGCCTGGCATTTTGGGCCCACTCTGACGTCGTCGTCTTTACGGGTGCTACCATTGCTTGACCTAAAGTTTTTCTACCCCAGAATAATTTACCTTAGGCTGTTTCTCCTTACTGCAGAGATTCTCCTCAGAATCTTAGTTTTCATTTGGTTAAAAAATGCACTTACAAGTAGAATTGAATGTAACATGCTTGTCATTTGACACTGAGACAAACGTAAACCTTGTGGATTTCTTTTTCCAAAGGAATTTATGTAGAATGATGTTAACATTTCAGTCTTTGGTTGTGTTTCAGATCTGCTTACCTTCTCTACTATTATGATATTTACTTGAAAGTACAGCAAGAGCTCCCCCACCTCCCTCAATCTGAAATCAACAAAAAGATCAGTGAGAGCTGGAGGTTGCTCAGTGTGGCTGAAAAAAGCTATTACTTGGAGAAGGCCAAGCTAGAGAAAGAGGGATTGGACCCGGTAAGTCATCTTTCTGGCAGTTCTTTGCCACGTGAAGAGAGAAGCACTTAACTGCTTACACAGTACTGTGTGTGGGAGAATCATTTAACTGCAGATTCCAGTTTGTATTTCTGCTTAGGACAGCCTATAAAGAAGTGGTGTGTGAGGCCACTGTCTCTTGCTTTTGCCTTCTGTTCAGTCAAGGGATAATTTCAAGACAGATATGTCTAGTACCTGCTGACGGGGATGGTAGTTATTTTTGTGTCATGTTGTCAGGGTGATTGATGGTAAAGTGGATGATAAAACCAGGGCTGAGAGGGATTCTGCAGGCTCTGTCATGTGGAGAAATTCCCAGCAAAGTACTTCAGGAAGCCATTTAAACTTTAGGCATTAAAATAGCAGGACTGAGAATTCAATCTTTTTCTTTTCTCATATTCATTTATTCCATACTCTGTTTTTGCCAACAGAACTCCAAGGTGTCCACTCGAACTGCAGTAGTTCCAGACATTCCAGGTTTCCGTAAGATTCTTCCTCGCTCAGATTATATAATTATTCCTAAAACCACTCTTCAAGAAGACAGGAGCAGGCAGTCGCTGGAACTGTGTGTGACACAGGGTCAGGCACCGTCCGAAGGGTTAACGGCTTCCACTAATATCACAAATGTCTCCCGTGATGCTGTGCAAAACATCCTTTCTGTGGACTCCAGCCATGTTGGCATTGCTGAGCAGTGCATTGCCATTGAAGGACTAGCAGAAGAGACTGCTTCCTTTGGTCAGTCCGATGCTGTGGAAGAAGTGGTTGCATCAGAGGTCCTCTCTCACTATGTTGGGCCTGTGACAGAGAAAGTGGCTGGAGATATCCTCTTGGATGAGGCTTCCTTGGAAATAGAAGGGCAACCGTATCAGACAGCTCGGGTGGTTATTGAAGAGACTCTAGTTAGCAGCTCCACAGACATCTCCAACGGGAGCATCGCTGTGGCCCGTCCTCAGGTTTCAGATGGTGTGTCTGTGGTGACCGTGGTGACTGGGAGGGTAAGTTGTTCTAGTGACACTTGGACTCCTGCCAGAGTCTCACCTGAAATGTCTGAGTGCTGTTTAACACATTTTTCTTAAGAACCTTGGTGGCTGCAGGAGAACCTGTATTGCCCAGTGTGCTTACACTCAGTGGTGAGGGAAACAGCAACTTTTGTAACTCAGTGATTACAGCGTCTCTGCTTGCAGATTGACTCTGCCATATGCTGATAGCGCTTGTGTCTTAAGATGACTGCTTGAGTTTTTTTAATTGTTTCTTATAACGATACTTGGGGTGGGTTCCGCAGTTGGACTACAAGATTTTGGGGAGAAGAAAATGTTACCTCTGTGCTCCTGGTAGCTGTTTTCTTGGTTGCAGAGAGGTAGAAGGGAGTACTTTTAAGTTGAGGTGTTAGGGATTGGTTATAGAAGATCCAATTCTTCACAGAATAAGGTTTGCTGTTTTCAATTTCAAGCTATGAAGAGTTTGGTAATTTCCAGAGTAGAGCTGGTAAGGCCATTGCTTTTGAAATGATTGCTCTTCTTTCCTGCTTTCTGGTTTCATCAGTCCTTAAGACCTATGTTCAATGGTAGTGTTCATTAGAGGGTGGGACACAGGTCACCATGTCTCTTGTTTTCTGCATGTATCTTCCCTTTGACTTCATTTTAGGATGCTGAAGAGAGTAGCTCCTCCACACCTGCTACACAGTTTATTATGTTACCTTTGCCAGCTCATTCTGTTGTGGAGAACCCAGCGTCAATTAAATTGGTAAGAAATTCAGAGTCTTGTATGGTATTTTAAGGTATGGATATATTACCATAGGTTTGTCTTAAAGGTGTTGGAGTAGGAAGGGTTTGATCATGGTTCAGTTCTTAAAGATAATCCAGTTTGGAGTCATCATGTCAGTTGATACATTTCTTGTCCCTGGTTTTATGCCTTATGCATGTTAATGGGGGTCTCTGACTTCCTAGAGTGTCTTATAGGGGCCTGTTTCTGCGGCCTTCTTCCTCAAGGAGTTCTTGGAAACGGATGGAGTAGATAACACTATCACAACACATCTGGCCAATGGCAGTTTCTGTGTTGCCCTTTTCAGGGTCTGTGTAGCCATCTACGTCTGCTACTTGGATGCATATTTATCTTCATAAAATGCCAGTGTCCATCCCTTTAAGGGCAAGAATCTGCCCTTGTGACAGGAAAACATGAGCTCCTCAGTCTCGTGGATGGCTGTCGCTTTGGCCATGTGACAGGAGAGGAGCAGTGACATAAGGTTTTGAGAACCCATGTAAAAGGTTGTGTGGCCTGTTGCATAAGGAAGAATAGTATTATTTCTCTAATCTAACTACTCCAGCCACCTGTATTTCTGTGATGGGTTGACCCTGCCTGGACACCAGATGCCCACCAAAGCCGCTCTATCACTCCCCTCCTCAGCTAGACAGGGAAGAGAAAATACAGTGAAGGGCTCGTGGGTTGAGATAAGGACAGGGAGCGATCACTCAACCAATTACTGTCATGGGCAAAACAGGCTCGACTTAGGGAAAATTAACTTAATTTGTTGCCAGTCAAACCAGAGTAGGGTAATGAGAAATAAAACCAAATCTTAAAACACCTACCCACCCCCACCGCCCCTTCTTCCGGGTCACAGCTTCACTCCCGAATTCTCTACCTACCCCCCGCAGCAGCGCTGGGGAATGGGGGTTACTGTCAGTTCATCATGCGTTGTCTCTGCTGCTCCTTCCTCTTCAGGGGCAGGACTCCTCACACTCTTCCCCTGCTCCAGTGTGGGGTCCTTCCCATGGGAGACAATCCTCCACAAACTTCTCCAACGTGGGTCCTTCCCATGGGCTGCAGTTCTTCACAAACTTCTCCAGCATGGGTCCCTTCCACGGTGTGCAGTCCTTCAGGAGCACACTGCTCCAGTGTGGGTCCCCCGCAGGGTCACAAGTCCTGCCAGAAAATGTGCTTCATGGGCTCCTCTCTCCACAGATCTGCAGGTCCTGCCAGGAGCCTGCTCCAGTGTGGGCTTCCCACGGGGTCACAGCCTCCTTCGGGCATCCCCCTGCTCTGGCATGGGGTCCTCCCCGGGCTGCAGGTGGATATCTGCTCCACTGTGGACCTCCCTGGGCTGCAGGGGGACAGCCTGCCTCACCATGGTCTTCCCCACGGGCTGCAGGGGAATCTCTGCTCCGGTGCCTGGAGCACCTCCTCCCCCTCCTTCTTCACTGACCTGGGGGTCTGCAGGGTTGTTTCTCTTGCATGTTCTCACTCCTCTCTCTGGCTGCAGTTTCTGTGCCGCAGCAACCTTTTTTCCCTTCTTAAATATGTTATCCCAGAGGCGCTACCACTATTGCTGATGGGCTCAGCCTTGGCCAACAGCGGGTCCGTCTTGGAGCCGGCTGGCATTGGCTCTGTCAGACATAGGGGAAGCTTCTAGCAGCTTCTCACAGAAGCCACCCCTGTAACCTCCCAGCTACCAAAACCTTGCCACGCAGACCTAATACACATTGTAGGACCTCATTGTACAGTCAGCACTGCAGCTCCTGTGTTGTATAAGCTAGCATCAACTCTTTTTTTCCAGGTTCTCTATGCTTCCAGCTGGTGGAACACTGCTGATATTTATAGTGGTGCATGGTGTGATATTCTTCCAGGTGTCTTGGGGGAATGGAAATACCTCAGGTTTTTGTTCCTGAGAAGTACCTAGCTTAAATTGTCTCATTTCTTTGACAGCAACATTTGCATTTCTAGAAAAAAATGTACATAGTTAGGGACTTACGGCACAACAGCTCTCTTGGGAGTGTTGAGTACAGAATATTGAGAAGTGCTGTGCTGATAAAAACTCAACGTGTTGATGCAGTTGTCCTGGCAAAGATGACAGGTTCTGCTTTAGTTGTCTTTATCAATAGTGCCTGGTGGTACTGCTGGAGTTAGTTTATAGCAAGTTACAGTAAAGCACCAGGGAGTACTTGACCACTGCATACAACAACAAATTACTGATGACAACTGCCTCTACATCATGAGTGCTTGTCTTCAAGTCTTGTCACCCTGTTGACACGAGTCTGTTAATCACATCTTGCCTCACTGTGGACTGCTGTTTGAATCATTTTTATACCATCTTATTATGACTTTTTCATATTCATAAGAGAACTGTTACATCACTGTCAATGCAAGGTTAGCTTCTCCAGTAGGTTATAGGCATGGTTCAGCTCTGCTCTGCAGTTTGATCTAAATTCTGGTAATACTGAAGGCTCTTGTATAGACTGAGCATTCAGACTCAGAGTAGTTATGGTGCTGACTCACTCTGATCCAGCTGTGTGGTGGTTGATCAGTAAAAGGAATAATAGTGGAGGGCGGGTGATTTGCTGAATAACGTTTGTAAAGTGCTTAGGAGGAAAAAGGGAGTGATGAGCACAGCTTTGTGTTTTTCAGCTCTGTAAAGAAATTCTTGACAACTCTCGTTTCAGACAACCACCTATACTCGCAGGGGACATGGAAATTGCACCAATCCTGGCTGTTCCTTCACTTACGTCACGAGGCATAAGCCACCAAAATGCCCGACATGTGGGAACTTCCTGGGAGGGAAATGGATCCCAAAGGTAAATTTGCCTTTCCTTCCCTGATTTTCAGACAAAAAGTGCTGTTTTAGTGATGCCTGTGATATTTCTAGACCTGTAGGTCTAGCGCAGGAGGTCAGATATGCCAGAATTGATCCCTGCACTTGTGTTCCAGTGCTTGTGCTGGAGCAAGTCACCATTGCAGAGGACACTTGGCCAAGGTGAGACAGACCTGAAATCAGCACACCTTGGGTAAAGATGCCACTTGTAATGGTGTCAGCTAGAATAGATGGGGCTGCATTTGGTAACTCTCTCTCACTGAGAGGATACACATTCTTCTGGCCCTCTGCCTGCATTATAGTTCCTGGAAGGCATTGCCTGTTCTTCCTGCTACAGCCCTAGCTAAGCTCAGGAATTTGATTGAACCATTTGTTTTGTGGTAACTTATCTGTGTTTGAAGTTCTTTTATGAATTGAGGTTTTCTGTGGTTTTTCAACATCGTTTTTTCAACAGAAAGGAGGAACAAGTCTCAACTATAGTAGGTATATGATCCTTTGGGAGCTAGCTAATAAAGTTGATCTAGTGGAAGCTGAAGTGCTGTTGGGTAGTGTTGACTCATGGCCTTTTGTCTGATCATTCATGATGTTCTGATCTTTGGCTGGAAGGAAATTCATGAGTGTTGGTGGAGTTGAGAAGTTTGAGCGGAAAAGTCTTTCTCCAGGTGATACCTACTCTGCTTAAGTTATTGGCATCTCTACTAGCTATATACAGCAAAAAACACTTGCTCCTTAAACCTTGGCAATGTCATGGTAATTAGTCAGCTCTGAACAGATGTGAGTTCATTAAATTTCTGTCTGAAACAAGGCTCCTCGGGCACAAGTTAAAGGATGTTCTCTGTGAAAATTTGCATTGACATTCAGCGGCTCTATGTGGATTTGTTCTGAACCTCCTTTGTTTTGTGTCTAGATCCATTAAACATTTAGGGGCAAGAACTTTTTTAGGCAGCTTACAAGCTCTGTAGCGTGTGAGCTGATGGCTGGGCTTCCTACGTGGTAGGATACAAATAGTGTTGATGGTGTCTTAGTTTTTGTTCTGTAAACCTGCTGAAGTAGATAGATGGCCAGCTGCAAAAGTGTATTTCTGCCTGAATATGGTGTGCCTGCTTCTGTGAAATCCTACATTGATTAAAACTGAAAGGTTTTAGAGGGAGTTTTCTTCCTGTCTTGCAGTTTTATTCTGCTCTTCTGGGAACATGTTTGCATAAACAGTTCCACCTGTTTTTATGGTGTCATGCCTTGGGAGAAGCATACACCAGCAGGTTTTTTTTACCCGGTAATAACATCAGTAGAACTGAAACTATATATACATACATTCCTGTTCCTTAGAAAGGAAAGGGACTAGGTTGTAAGATGTCTGTTTTTAAAAACCTAGATTATCCTTCCGAGTATGAACTCTGTAGAGAGCTTAGAATTAATGTGTTTATCGTGCCAGAAACTCTTGATTCCATTTCTGATATCTTTTTGCATATTACCAATTCAGTGTTCCATCATACCTTTGTTGACCCCAATACATGGCTCCTGTAGCCTTAGTCTTGAAGGTAATGTTTTTCTTAAAGTCAAAAAACCTTCCTAATTAATTTTCTGTTTCCTGACTTGCTCATATGCATGCTTTTCTGAATACACGTATCCAAAAGATAACAAGTTCTCTATCTAGCTTCTTTTGGTTCCTCAATAGCATGGAAGAACAGACAGTGTCAGAGCGCTGAAGCTAGGAAAGGGGAGCGTAGGAGATGGGTCCTTGTTACAGAGGGTGGTGGGTGAGTTTGTGGTGTTGATGCTAATAGTGATATTTGAGGGAGTTTAAGAAAGATTGATTCTTCAAAGTAAACAGTGTCTAAAAATAATACATGGAGGGCCAGGAGGCTAGATAAAATGTTAACAGGGACTTTGCTGTCGTAGGAGATGATGTCTTTCTGCTCTTGTACAATTCACTGCTTAAACACTTAGGATTTTGCTGTTTTGATCCAGCATTAAATAGGCCATGGAAAACCTGGCATATGTGAAAGGAACTTAGTTATCTGTGAAAGTCTAAAGCTCTGAAGTGTGACTATCTTTTTGTTTCCAGGAAAAGCAACCAAAAAGCAAATCTGAGCCAAATTCAGGCACCTCTGTTAAAACTCCGGCAGCTAAAAGAGGTCAACAGACAGTGTTCACAGAACCGGCAGCTGTTAGTGAGAGTACCTCCAAGTCTGCTTTGGAAAGCTCTGAAGCTGTCAGCCAGCTGCTGAATGCTGTGCCTGTTGGAGGGCAAATGCAGGAGACGGAGTGGGAGGAAGTGATCATCTCTGAGGCTCACATTCTTGCAAACAATGTGCTTGCTGAAGACAGAGGGAGTGCTGTTGGAGTGATGCTGGGTCAAGAGAGCCAACGGCAAGGAGATTCTTCTTCAGAGCAGGCAGAAAAAGATAGCGTAGGGCTGGGGATGCCACTGTCTTCTGAGGTGCCGAGTTCAAGTGCCTCTGCAAAAAAGCCAATGGGGTGAGTCAGTTTTCCATATGTTATGGGAGTATATGATGTCTGTTGTGTGCTGATGGGACGAATCCAAGAAATTGAAGGCTGTTGGCAGTGCTTCCTGTAAGACCTATTGTGTTTGCTGTCTGTTTTGTGCCAGTTCAGGATTGTTCCTTTGAGATTTTGTCCATCAGAGCTAATTTTTTTTTAAAAAGTGACAATTAAATTGTAGTCACAGGGCAGATGTATCCTTAGTGCTATTTCTCCTTTCTACTGCAATAGCTGTGATTATTATGCTAATAAAGCACAGTTCAGGGAAGAGGAGAAAGTTGAGGCTGAGGGGGAATTGATGGAATTTTTTTCCAGTTTTAGCTCTTGTCTTTCAGAATTGATGCTCCAGCTGCTATACACAAAGGACAAGAAGTAAAGAGTAAGCCAAGACCCAAGCCCTCCTTGCTGGCTGCAGCAAGACCCATGCGAGCCATTCTGCCTGCACCAGCCAGTGTGGGGAGAGAAGCCAGCACCGAGCAGCCTAGCAACAGACAAGCCTTTGCAAATACCGGTAAAAGCAGTATTCTCTGGTATGCTTTGGGAGCGGTTGTCTTTCTTCACCACATTGAAGTGGTCTCTGTCAAATAATAAGATATATCTGAAGGGAGATAGTGACCTACACTAGAAAAAACCATTCTCTTTCTCTCTGAGAGTGCAGTAAATGGGCCATGAAACACCTGCTTGGGTCATTTCAAGTTTAGAGGAAAAATCTCACATGACTATGGTGGCATTTACCAAAGATGTCAGAATGAAACAGGACCTGTTTTCTCATATCTAACCTGCTGCAATCCCTTTCCTCCTTCAAGACAACCATTCCCCTGTGAGAACATCAGGCTTGAAGCCAAGTACGCTGAAACAATTGGGCCAGTCAATTCTGCAGCCACCAAGTGCCGAGGAGCGAAAGGTACCTATGGTTTGTTCTTCAAATGCATATTATTTTCCTGCTTTTTTTTTCCTCGGGTGAGGGATATGACCTGAGTGGTGAGAAATAGAACACAAAAATGTAGCAGCCTTATGATGATGAGATCTGTGACTGGCAGTTTTTATGGTTTGGCTTGGAAGCAGCATGAATGCTAGATGGCTGAGTGTAGGAACTGAACTGAGAGATGCTGTTGGACAATCTTTCTATTGGCTGCTTGGAGAACCTCCCAGTTACTTCCAGAAGACGTTTTGAGGATCTGCTAGTGCTTTGATAATCTGACGTGCAATACTGAGTATGGAGTCTTTCACCTGTGAAATGTGACTGAGTATGCCAAGATGCTGGAATACTTCTGTTTGAATTGTAATGCCTTAGTATGCAAAACAGTGTGTTGTAGTCCCCTGATATTAAATGAACGTTAATTGATTTCTTTAGGGGGGAAAAATGCTAATAGGTATTGCTTACAGGATATATGTATTCAGTAGTAGGTGTCTCACGAGTGTGGTTTTTTTCTCCTTTCAATCTCTAGCTCCACAGTGCTTTGACCAGCAGGGCATCTCAGGTTAAGGTAGTGGAGGTTAAACCGGACATATTCCCTTCCTACAAGTACAGCTGCACCGTAACTTTGGTGAGGATTTTTCAGATGGTCTGACTTATACTGTGGGGAGTGTCACCTCTGGGATGAGACCATTCTGTGACTTTTGTTTTACTGACTTGCAGAAATGCCTCTCGTGTTTAATGTGAGACAATCTGTACTTCTTATGTCATGTGTTGACCTAATCCAGGGTGACTGTACTCTGTTGCAGTCGTGTTTGGGATCTTGTTAAGAAATGGATTTTTCTTCATGTCCTAGCATATTCCCCATCCCCTCCTTGAGTTCAGCAGGGAGGATCAGTGGTTTCTGAATGAATTTAATGTGCAAGTGTTTGTGGTCTGGGGAACTGGCCCCAAAATGTTTGAGTGCCAGTTAAAGTATTCTGTGCAAAGTGACAGGGCCTGCTATTTGACCTTTAAACGAGGTGTTATGAAGTGGGGAAAAAACGTATGATATTCAAGCACACTTTTCTAGAATCTTGCTGGCATAGAATCATTTAGGTTGGAAAGGACCTTTAAGGTCATCAAGTCCAAATGCTAAAAGTCTAATGCATCTAAAAGTCAAGGTGAGCAAACATCTTTTTTATGTCATTCAGGATTTGGGATTGGCAACATCACGTGGCAGAGGGAAATGCAAGAACCCCTCTTGTAATTACGTGTATACAAACAGGCACAAACCACGAATCTGTCCAAGCTGTGGATACAATCTTGCCAAAGACAGAGCTGAGAAAACAGCAAAATCCCTGGTAAGGTTCAGAATAGTTTGTCTTATCAAATGGCTATTGTGGGGTGGGCAGGGAAGTACCTTAGTTTGCAGGTGCCCATGGGAACATGTTAATTTTTTTTTCATTATGGTAAGCTTTTCTAACAGAATAATGTCCTATTGAAAATACTTGTGATGATGTTTGTACTGTCCAACTCCTGCAACAATGGTGCTTCAGGCTGAGAATGAGACTGAGTGAACTCAGTTCTACCACTGGATGTCTCTGTAGCTTAAAAATGCTTATGACGTGTTGGTACATGCTGGGGAAATCACCCCTGAAGTCACATTTGTTGTGTCAGCTTTGTTGAACTTCAGACTTCATCAAGAAACTCCCAAGTATGCTCTGCTTTGTGACCAGTTTGTGGCTAATGTCAGTTAAGTTAGTACATCTTGTATTAGAGCTTCCTATTTTTAGGGGTTTGTAGTGCAACTTTACTTCCAGCCTGAATTTATTTCTGGATTTAGTATTTTTTTCTGTTATACATGGATGTAAATAATGAATTCTGGGGTTTGGTTTTTGGGGGTTTTTTTTGCGTTTGAAATTTCAAAGATTAGCTTTTCTTGTACAGAATTGTTTTATTTAAAATAAAAAATAAAAAAAAGGAGCTGCTCTGTTCTTAGCTGAAATGCCTACTCAGCATATAGACAGACTACATTTTAGTCTGTGTGGTAATATGACTCTTCCACATGTTTTTTTTTATTTTGAAGAATATAACTCTGTGTAGTGTTTATTAAAACAACAAACAAACTGATATGGCCTGTGTGAAACTCACACATAAGCAGCTAGCTGTCTGAGGAACAGCAGTGTGCTTAGTTCAGCTTGCATTTTGAGAGGCATGTGGCTTGTCTCTTCCTCATTTAGTTTTTTTTCTTATTTTTTGGATCTCGATGTGTTTAACATTCCTGTCACACAGTTCATTGTTGTCTCTGGGCTTTGGACTGATCATTTATCTCATTGCTAGACTAGACAGAAAAACAGGTTGAAAAGTTGGCAGAAGAGTTTAAGTGATTAAACAGATTAGCCTGTTTGCGTTCTCGCTGTTCTGAGCCACCTAGAGTTTAGTTCTCCTGTGCTTGTGCATTTTGTCTTGATAGTGTATGTGTGTTGGGCGGGTGTGTGTGTCTAAGGACTAAAGTTGATCAATTGTAATTGATTAGTGTATTCTGTATATCACAGCCCCTAGCTCTCATTTAGTGCTTGTCCCCTCTAGCTTCTGGAGTGGTGTGCAGACTGCTGTGGCTCTCTGAGCATGATATACAGGAGAATGTGCCTGATAACCTATGGAGAAAGGCAGTGATGATTGCCAGGATTATTGAAGTGTTTATATACCTCTTGGTGCTTGTCCTTACCCTCTTGATCCTCAATCCCTGCACTAACACTTCAGTTTAATGGCAAATCTGTGATGGTCTAGCAGTATTATAGGAGTTCCTGAAAGGCTGGGCTGTAATAAAGTATTTTTGGTGAAGTAACTTAGGCTTGGAGCTACTGTCTGGAGTCAATGATTGAGCAGTGGAGTAGAAGTCAAGTCTACTGGGTACAAAGGTTACTGTGTTTCTGCTATCTTTTATGACTTCTTTGGGCTTCTTAATATTTCATCCCCATGCTTGCCTAGTTGAATATGTGAGCGTTTGACTTGCTTTCTAGGAGGTCAGTCCAGGTCAGTCTGATGTGCTGAATACCAGTGAGCCCCTAACCCCATCCCAGAAAGAGATCCAGCGTCAATCCACCCTGCAGTTGCTGCGCAAGGTAATGCAGATCCCAGAGAATGAGTCAGAACTGGCTGAGGTCTTCGCGCTGATCCATGAACTCAACAGCTCGCGGCTCATCCTGTCCAACGTGAGTGAGGAGACAGTCACCATAGAGCAGACCTCCTGGTCAAACTACTATGAGTCTCCATCTGCGCAGTGCCTCCTCTGTAACAGCCCATTGTTCAAAGGGGGACAGAAGTAAGATTCTGTTTTAGACTTGTGACTCTTTCAACCTCATGCTGATATTCTATGTTGCAAGCGTGCCTGAAATAATATTTGCTTGAGCCCCTGGTACTGGAGCTGGTGTAAGTGGCGCTGAATAAGCTACAAGTGTGTGGAAAGGCGTTAGGTGGTTAGCAATAAGCTATTTCTGTTTCTCCTGTGCAATGTAGTTTGTCATACTTACCGTTTCCATACAGCAGGAGAGCTTGATCAAAGAGTGACGGCTAAGTGTAGATGTAATTTTTTTCTTCTTGAAACAGAATCTTTTCATTAGTCATCCTTTCTTTGTTTCCCAGTCTGATGTTTTGAGGCTGACAGAGGCAAAATTGTGGGATTATAGATGTGCATTATGTGATTTCCCTTTTCTCTCTCTTCCTGATCTGAATATTTCCTGTGTGGATCTTTTTCCTTATGATGTTTTCATTCTTTTCATGGCTTAGTGTGGTCTTGAGTGAATCCTTTTTTGGAATAAATACCCAAATTGAAACCTGAAGGACTTTCAGAAATTACCAGTGTATAGGCTTACCTTAACTAGATTTGTGTAAAAGCCTGTAAGATATCTCCTCACTGAGTCTGCCAAACATCCTCCTGAAGCTGAAAGCATGAGCCAAAACATTTTGCACAGCAAAATGTTGGGTAGTTTACTGTTGTGTTTCTTCAACCAAAAAGATATTCTTGATACCAGTTAAGGATGTTTGCTTTGGTCAGGCTAGTACTAATTGAGATTTTTCCAGCAGAGGTACTTTTTATACTCGTTAATTTTTGCAGAACAGCGCTATCTTGCACCCTGTCCCTCACCTTGTGACTTTACCAACCTGTGCTTTGTAAATACTTGCTTCAATGCTGGGCTGCTTTGCCAATGCTCTGAAGGCAATGCTCTGAGTGTGGGACTCTCACATGTACCTGTGTAGGCTTTAATTAAACCCCTGCCAGTGGGAGGGAGCCAGCTTTGACTTTGATTCCTATTTTCTTAGGTGGACAGCTGTATTTCTGCCACAAGGGCACAACTGGCATTTTCCTGTCTGAACTTCCTCCTCAGCAGCTGTACTGTAGAGGAGCAGGCCTTTCTGAATCTGTGTGTGCAGGGACAGGCTGTCCAGTAGAGTGTGTTACTAGTCACCATTTGTTGCCCCACAGTAATAGGGCTGATGCTTCTCCCAGGGCAGCTGGGGCCGTAGATTTTCTCCACCTCTCAAATACTGTGCACCCGATGTACGGAGCTGGAGAGATGCTGTAGTGCTGTTAAAAGATTGTGAGCAGTGACCTGACTCTGCCAGGGGAATCCATTTTAAAATGTAACATTTTTTCTTTGCTGGTGTGAAATGATGTGAACTGGCTTAGACTGACATACTAATGAACTGATCTCAACAAGAACATTTTAAGTTACTGCAGGACTGGACTGAAAAACCTGATGGCTTGACTCTGAGTTGTGTTTTGTTGTCTGTTACAGTTCCCTTGCTGGTCCTCAGGAGTGCTGGCTGCTGACAGCTAATAGATTACAGGTGGTTACAGCTCAGGTCAAAGTGTGCTTGAACCTGCAGTGTCTGGCCCTCCATAGCTTCACTGATATTTACACAGGTAGGAAAAATGTAAGCATACCAACTTACAGCATGACTACGGTCTAAACCCTTCAGAAGCCTTGGGAGTGTGTGAGGGCATTGTCTTTGCACAGAAAAGTCTATTCCCTGCCCCAATGTATTAAACTTGAATTATTTTTTACTTGCACTATTCTTCTGCTTCTTCTGCAAGTAAATCTATATTTGTGAGGAAAAACATGTATGAATGCTTTGATGAGGAATACCATGCCTTGCTTCATGGGTGTAGGTCTCCTCTGTGTAAGTGGTAAATGTTGAGTTCTGCAAGGCAACCCCTGAGATCTTAGGCAAAGATATCTCTGCAGAGTGTTGTTTCTCAGTGTTACTGGTGAGACTCAGTGGCAGTCTCTGTGGGCCTCCTGCAAGGCAGCATGGAGCTGAGGAGATGGATAGGCTGCTGTTCCTTGTAGCCTTTTCAATTTAAAGGCAAGTCTGTGAAAGGAGCTAGTCTCACTAATGTGCAAAGGAAACAGTCCCAGAAGCACTATCCATGTTTGCATTATCCTCTGAACCGTACTTGTATGAGTATTTTGCGTATCAGTAAGGCATATATTTCTTTGTGAGGAAGATCTGGAACCCTACAGACAATAACTGTCTTGTTTTAACTGCAGGCCTTTTCAATGTGGGTAACAAGTTGCTAGTGAGCTTGGATCTTCTGTTTGCAATCCGAAACCACATTAAACTTGGAGAGGATCCCAGAGTGGCTGTTGGCAATATTCTGGACTCTGTTCAGGAGCAAACTGGTGGGTTTTCTTACTTGTTTTTTTACTGTAACACTTAGACCAACTGTGATCTGCTGCTGATTGTTAGGTTATAAAAAGACAAAACTCACCTCTTCTGCTGTGGTATGTTTCTATTAAATCACTTCCTAAACCCAACAGTACCTCTGTTCTTTGTAACAATTCTCTGGAGGACAGCTTTGTTTTTATTCTGCATAGCAGAGTTCTACTATCTCTCCACTGACTTCAGGAAGTGAAAGCTGTTACAGTGGCATGTTCTCTTTTCAGAAAAAAGCCTGCGCCCTGATGAGCAGATTCAGCTCCAGGAACTGCTGTGCAATGGCTACTGGGCCTTTGAGTGCCTAACAGTCCGGGATTACAATGATATGATCTGTGGAATCTGTGGCATAACCCCCAAGGTGGAAATAGCCCAGAGGAATGCGGAAAATGTCCTGGCACTGAAAAATATAGAGGTAGGCTTTTCACAAACTTCACATCCTGTTCGTGTTCAAAGCAGATCATAATAACTTTTGCTGACTCTGGTCTTTGTAATGCACGATAATTACATGAGACCTTTGTGAGCAGTTTTCTGCTGATGCCTGGCAAGAGGATGTGGCTGGAGTGGTGATGCCTGCACTTCCTCTTAGAGGTGTTGATGTATTGTTTGGGGAAAACAAGATCCTCTGTCCCTGGACCACAGCTTTTGTCCAGTGGCCACTGACAGTAGGGACCTTGGATGAAAGTTGCTGAACTTGGCCTTCTTCCTTTGACATGAAGGCATTCTTTTTTTTCCCTAACAGCAGTTTCCTTGAGGTGCTGTCTTCTCCAATGGGGAAAAAAGCCCTACTAGTAGTATGCAGCATGTTTGGCTTTTATGTCAAATAAATGGTTTTGACTCTCCCCCAATGAAAAGTGATTGTGGGGAGCTCTATAGCCTGAAGTCATCTTATTATATTTGGGCTGAGCACTCTCCTGGGTAGTCCTCATGCCTTGAGTGAGGCTGACACAAAACTGTCAAATGAACTACGGTTATTTGTATTTGACCAGTGTGTTTCTTGCTCTTTCTAGTTTACTTGGCCAGAATTCTTGCCATCAAGTGAAGTGAATGTAGAAGACTTCTGGTCCACGATGGAGACAGAGGTGATTGAGCAGGTGGCTTTTCCTTCTAGCATCCCCATCACAAAGTTTGATGCCTCTATTGTTGCTCCTTTCTTCCCTCCACTGATGAGAGGAGCGATGGTGATCAATACTGAGAAGGACAAGAACCTGGATGCACAACCAGTGCCAGGTAACTGCTGAGGTTGTGCTTATTAATGGAGTGCTTTACGTGGCGGTGACTTCAGTCTTTTGGTGACATTTAGAGTTGAGAATTGATGATTGCATGACTCTAAAAGTTACATCTGCTGAGAGAAGGCAAGAATGCTGGGGTGAGTTCAGCTGTTCTCAGGATACTTAGCAGCTTGAGCTTTGGCCTGTCCAGTGAAGCTTGAATGCACTGGTGTGCTCTGATGCATCTGAGGCATGGGGGACATGAGAGCACTGCACACCAAATGAGATACGGTCTGATTGCAGAGGGTTGCATGCACAACTTGAATGCCAGTCAGTATTTGTTTCATGTTAGACTGATGCTTGGATTTTGAAAGCTGCAGGCAGTGCTTGGTGTCTCGTTATCATGATGTCAATAAAGGGTGAGTAAGTTTTTACAGAACTTGAAAAAAGACTAGGAGATGGATGTGCTAGTCCTGATCAGTGTTGTCAGCATTCAGTATATTGAGGGCATTGACTGCATGTAACAAGAAACCATGAGATGAATAAGCTCAGATGTATGAGAGCTAAATTTAGTTAGCACCTGTTTCCCATAACAGTTTAGGTATTAGGTGTAAGAAGGAAAACTGGCTTTGCAAGCTTAACAGGTATATGAGTTGGCTTTGCACACAGTGCTGCAGCTGTTTTAGAGAGCTGAGCTGCAGAAGGGCTACATGGGCTTTTGTAGGAGTGGAGCTCCAGAGAAAGAACCAGGGAGGAGATGTGAAGGGTGAGCCTGGAGCTGCTCAGTCCAAAGGCTGCAATCACATTTCTCTGTGCTCTTCTGTCACTTGTTTATCCTCATGTCAGTCCAACCAGGCATTTAAAGGTTGCAAGCGACACGATAGACAAGTGCTTAAGGAGTCTGCAACTCTGCTGGGCTCAGTCTGGTGACCTCACTCGCAAAGGGTTCAAGAGAAGTGTGGGCTGTGACATGCTTTGGAAATAGGACTATTCGTGGGTTTTGCTTGCTGGCAGATGGTTGTGCAGTCTCCACTTCTGTAGTCTTCAGAAGAAATTTTTTTGGTGACTTCCCTTCCTGAGAATGAGTGCTGAGACTTGTTTCCTGCCTTTGCAGGTAATGGGAGTGCCTTGGTGAGGCTCCTTCAGGAAGAAGTCTTCAGGCTTGAGCTGATAAGCTCTTACAGTGAGGAAGAGCTGCAGAGCTTTCTGACACAGTGTGGCATCCCCTGGGAGGCTTCCGATACAAAGGTAATGGCTTGTTTGCCAACATACAAGCTTCCAGGAGTGGAGCTGTTCTTCACTGTCTTTGCCTCATTCACACTTGCCATCCTAGATAATTAACTTCTCATCTGACTGCACTAAGGGCAGGGGTGGTTTAGAAGTGAGTGCCTGCAGATTATAGGATAACTTACACATGGTGAAATAAATTGAACCTTTGTGGGCTAGAAGAAAGGAAGCCTGTAATTACCTTGTCACAGGCTCAGCGTTGTGTAATTGCTTGTCTTCCTCCCAGTGCTGAGTGTGGGATTAGGAAGTTACTGGATGAAGTGCAAATTAAGATTTGGGAGACCTTGCCTGCAGCCTTCTCCCTCTCTGGAGGAGTCCTTTAATTTTAGCCACATACAGACTTTCTCTGGGGCCTGTCTTTTCTAGGAGCAGCTCTGCTACTCCCTCCTGGCTCTCTATGAGTTTGTACAGAATGGGACAAGCGTCGCACAAGCCTCTGCTCATCACACGGGAGGGAAAATCTACAAAGTGTGTCCACATCAGGTAAGGAAGGCTGGAGTCAGCAATGTTTTTTCTTACCTTGCTATTCACTATTATCTGACTTACCAGTGTGGAACTCCCTCATTAAATAGAAGCAATGGAGTGGGCCTCTTTGTGCCTTGGGAATGAAATACAGTGCCTCAGGGGCTTGGAGTATGAGCAGTCTTGCAGGAGATTTCAAGATTGACTAGTGATCTGAAGACTGGTTTTGATTTTGCTGCTGAGGTGGAGTTGAAAATCACCTCTTCCTGAACAAGATGAAGTGAATGTGTATGAGGAGGAAACAGAATATCTTTAGAGAAAGTAGCTGTCTGGTTACTGTATTGTCTGGAATACCTGAAAGGAATCTTAATTTTTTTTAAGACTATATCTTTTTTTTCCATAAGTTTTCAGGTTTTTTTGTGCTGTTTGGTGTTAATCCTTTTCTTTCCAGGTTGTATGTGGCTCAAAGTACATAGTAAGAGGAGAAAATGCCCGGGATCATGTGGACTTGTTGGTTTCCTCACGTCACTGGCCTCCAGTGTATGTCGTTGATACAGCCTCTTCAGTGGCGCTGTGTGCAGACGTCTGCTGTCCTGGCCTGACTTCCCAGATGTGGGGGAAAAAACAGGGCTGCTTCTCTGACCCCATGGATCCTCCAACGGTTAGTTGTGTCCACCTTTGCACTCTGCTATGCCACTCCAATGTGGAAAAGTTTCAAGTGAGATTTAAAATTAAAAAAAAAAAAAAAATTTCAAAAAGTATATGTAGCCTGCATTGTGCCTCAAGATAATTTGACCTGATAAGTGTCTCCTGACTCACAGCTTTGCAAGCGCATAGCTTCTGAGCATAGCAGAAAGCATTACATGTTGCTTTGGGCATTGTGTTAGGTCCATGCTCCTTAATAGGAAGAGCTGTGCTGAAAGTGCATTGTAACAGTTCAAATCATGAACTTTGGAGCATGTTGGTTATTTTGACGTGGCAACTCATTTTTCCCAAACTACTGCGATTACTTGAGAAATGGGAGAGGAAGAGGGTTGCTAGTGCCTTGGGATTATCTCTGTGGCCATATGAGTGAGGAGGGAGCGTACAGAACCACCTTTGTGGCATTTAGGGGAAGCCTGAATTAGTTAGCCCTCCCTCTGTCCTGGGTCATAGTGCTGGCTGGAGTTCAGCCAAATGGTACTTTTGTCTTGTTCCTCTTAGCTGTGGGGAAGTTACTTCTTGTTCTACCTGATGCATGTCTCTCTCTTTCCCAGTATGTGTCCTGCCCTGAACTGCTAGACCAGCACTACAGCGTAGACATGACTGTGGCTGAGCACTCTGTTCAGCACCCAATCACCAAGTCGTCGGCACGCCGAATTGTTCACACGGGTTCAGAGCAGAACAGCAACCAAGATCCAACGGCTCGGCATCACTGCATCTCCCTGTGCCGAGAGCTGGAGCCATACAGCGCCATCATCGCTGCTATCAACGACAGCAAAACTAGCAACATCCGCCAAAGGCCCATCACCTTCGAGAACGCCACGCACTATTACCTCTACAACCGCCTCATGGACTTCCTCACCAGCAGGGAAATTGTGAATCGGCAGATCCAGGAGATCGTACAGAGCTGCCAGCCTGGGGAGGTGGTAATTCGCGATGCTCTCTACCGGCTCGGAGTGGCCCAGATTAAAACAGAAACAGAAGAGGATGAAGAGGGGAAGCAGGAGGATGATAGAGGTTGCTGAGTAACAAAACAGCTTGTTGGTTTCTCTCTCTGGTTGTGTGGATGGGTGGGCTGGGCCAGCTTCTGCGAGGTTTGGGCAGCTGTCTGGCTTGAGAGTTTATTTTTGCGGGTTGGAGATGTGATGCCAGTGGCTTTGACTGCTGTTAATGACCAAAGAGCTGTGTGCTTCCATAGTGTCATGGTAGCTGCTGCAAGCATGGGTCTGTCACCCCCCTTGCTGAAGGCTGCAACTGCCTCCCGAGGTGTGCGATGGACCTGCTGTTCAGTGCCGTGAAATGTTGCCCTCCCTGCAGTTGGCAAGTGGAGAAGGGAGAGGCATTTCTGGTAGTGGGGAGTATGCATGGTCAAGCACACAGGTTTTTTAATTCTGAATCTTGC
Source organism: Harpia harpyja (assembly GCF_026419915.1). NCBI lineage: Eukaryota > Metazoa > Chordata > Aves > Accipitriformes > Accipitridae > Harpia > Harpia harpyja. The sequence continues at coordinate 6,902,384 of NC_068959.1, forward strand.
TTGCTGACTTCTTTGTGCATACTGGTGGCAGGGCTGGGGGTGTGGGAGCAGGCATGAAAGGCAGACAGCTAAGATGATTTCCCCCCAAATATTTTGAATAGATTAGTTTAGGACACTGACTCCTGCTTGGAAATCCTGCATAGCTCTCATGCATTGGCTGCAAGGAGTCTTTAGACAAGGAGGAGGAGGAGCCATGTGGCTTTAACACTCTGTATCTGGGGAGCTTCCCTGGAGGCTGCACTCCTGGGTCCAGGACTGTGGGTGCTTTGGCTGCAGAAAGTTTCTAGAATTGTTTGTCCCCTCACATGAGCACTAATAATTTAGAATCTGAAACATACAGTGAGTGAAAAGTGTTCTGTATGTTAAGATAAGAATTGACTGGGTGAGCCCCAGGGGAATCAAGCTCGTTGGAGGGCTGTATGAGCGCTCTGTAGGGTGGTGGCTGTGGAAAGGGGAAGGACACTCAAAATTTTTGTGCTGTCCCTCTGGACGCTTTTTTTTTTTTTTTTTAGCAGTTTCATTCTGTTCAACGACTTGCATTTCTGTTGTCCTGCCCTTAGAACAGAATCACAGAGACTGTCTGTGGGATCAAGGAGAAACGATGAGCGCAGTGTCACCAGGGGGAGCAGGGTTCGGTATTCCACCCTCAGAGGAAGCGCTGGGAGAGCTGCATCCATGCGTGCAATCTCAGCACTCTGTCAGGTGTCATATTTGCCCTGCCCATGTCCAGACAGCGCTGTGTGGGTTAGAGAAGTCTCACGCTGCCCAGGTTGCTTTATCAGCTCCTTGAGGGGAGTGGGGCTGAGACCTCTGCCCCTACAGCATGTCTGGAGAACACCTTGGGCTGTGGTTGTAAAGCTGTATGCGCTGTCTGCTGCCAGCTCCCTCTGCTATTGCTGGTGGTGAAGGTGGATAGGTGTTGCTGTGACCTGCAGAGGAGAGGAGCGGGATGCTAGACTGCTAAGTTGCCATCCAGGAAGTTTTTTGTCTGAGTGAGCAGTGGGGAAGATTCAGAGGCTTGCGGTGTGGTTGAAAACTCCCTTCTGTGAAGGGGAACCTATTGAGTACCATACTGTTAAAGTAAATGTATTAAGTCTGAGCAAATGCAGTAATTATGGCTTGGGGTTTTTCTGTTAAGAACATTAACTTATTATAATGAGACATTAGTGACTTTTTTCAGTCAGTGATAAAGTTTAATAAATTGTCTCCAATTTTGGGGGTGAAACTGCAGGCAAGTGACTTGTTTTTTGTGTATAAGACCTGGAGGACTGCAGTGGGAAAGGGCACAAACACTATGTGCACATATACCATGTGTCAAATAAAATTATCCTGCTAAATATAGCTAAGGTATAGTTCTTAAAAGTGGCAAGAAAGTAGCTTCTGCAGATGGCTGACTTCTGTAGTCTACCTGCTCTTGTTCTGCATTCCCCTGCACAGGGCAGCAGCTTGTGAGGTGACTTACTTTCATAGGAGAGAGTCTGCAGCAGGTGACAGTAACTTCTCTTCAGGGAGTGTTTAATAGCCTGGGCTGGAGCTATTGCTAGAGGAGGTTCTGCTGCAGTAAGCTCAAGTCTCTGGTCACCAGGGTCCTTCTGCCTCGACCCTGCCCTTGCACTGCCTTTCCCATGCAGACTGCTGCTGTGTGCCTGTCTCAAACACAGTGACTGTTGTCAGGCATCCCATCATCACAATTGAAATTACTCATTCCCCCATTATATCCATGCATGGATACTACTTAATTTTTCCCAATTACAGACAGGCCAGTCAGAGCAAAGTGCTTTAAAACCTTGCTTTTAATAAGTTTTTGCAATTACACAAGATTGAATGGTTTTGAAAACTGGTAATGAGGAACTGGAGCAGAGTTGCAGGGTGTGAGAGGATGAGCCAGTGCATCACCCATGTTCTGATCCATTCCCCTCTGAGAACAGTCCTTAAACCTCTGGAGGAGACTTGTTTTCTTAAACATCTTACTTTATTCTTTATAATGCTGACAGATAGAAATACATTAGCTTTTTCTTTAGTAAGAAGAATTAATCACTTTTGGTGTTAGCATAAAACCAGGTTTAATATAATCAATCAGAAGTAGCCCACAACATAATTGCTCACAGTATGACAAAGGGCACCTGCTATACAGTAGCTTGCCTGAGCCCTGTCAGTGCTTGTACCTGGGATACTGATCCTTTACCCACTGAGTCAGGTGAAGCCAAGAAGGTACTTTAGCTACTTCCAGCTACACAGGACTGGGTGGCTGTGGCATTAGTAATGCTGAACAAGAGCTAGATGAGAAATAAGTTTAAGGGCATTAGGCCCTAGCTTATGAAAAAAATTCTCAGCTGTACTATTAAAAATACACTCAGGAAAATACATACAAGAGCATATCTTTAATCATAACAAAGGCAGTGATTGCTACATGTTTAAGTCAGAAGTTTTGTAGGATATGTGTTATGATCATTTCCGGATGTGTTTAAGCTGCCATTCTTTCCTGGATTGGAGTTGTGTTCAGTGCTCACATGGAAGAGCACTGGTTACCTCTGTATTTTAACTGAGGAATAACTGCCCCTCTGTCCTGTTACTGGGGCACAAGTTCACATAACCCTGGGGTTGTCTCCTTAGCTTGCTTCACCCAAACCCTCCCTGCATAAGCATCAGCTGCAGAGAGGTAGATTACATAAGGAAATGTAGAGGTTAATGCATTAATTAATTAATGCTAAGTAGAGGCTTTACCTATATCTAAACACTCACTCTGCAACATCCAGGGTCAGACTGACAAAAGGAAGAGAGCAGGACCACCAAGAAGAGAGGGCTGTTTCTGGTGTGTGGAGCAGTTCTGGCTTCAGGACTTAGTTCAAGATGTGCTCATAAAACACAAGGGTTCAGTCATGTGAGTGACTTTTGGAAATGTCTTACATGGCTGCAACTTGTATTTAAAAAAAACTACAACCCCCACCCCCCACCCCACAGCCTTCTCCAGGGGGTGGGGAATCAGGTAACAAGGACCTCTCTGTACCTTGTAGAGATGGAGCATGTTATCATCCCAACAACTCTATGCTATGATTGAGATAAGACCTTAGGGACCCCATGGTGAGTCTTGGTTTTGAGTCACTCCAGCACTATCCTTTCAGTGAGAGAGTCAGTAACACTCATACTTCAGAAAGCACAGAGAGGAGAGCCAAAGCAGAAGGCGCCTGTGTCCTAGGGCAGAGCAGAACCATGTGCTCTGCAAAGCAGGGAGGACAGGGATCTACCCCGGGGCAATGGTACCAGCTAACAGAACTGATAGTTGTTGCTCTTGAGAAGGGGCTGGCCACTCTCCTCTTGCTCGCAGGACTCCTCACAGCAGCCAGAGGTATCACAGCCACTGTCTTCCTCAGCAGTGGAGGGGAGGTTGGTGTAGTCCTTGAAAGCAAAAAAAAAAAAAACAAACAACCTCAACCAACCCCACCCCAAGTGTATTTTCAGTCCCTTCAATGGTGTACGACATCTGTTTCTGCACAGATGACCAGCTGGGGATGCTAACTCAACACTACCCTTTGCTGTGCCCACAAGGCAGGGCTAGCTGGCAGGACAGGCATACCCATGCTTTTGTGGAGCTGCAGGACAGCTAATCACAAGGCAGCACGCCTTTTGTCCAGCTGCACACCAAATCCAGGGGAATGGGGCAGGGCTGCTGCTGCATTGGTAGTTGTATCACTACCTGTATTGCTGCCCATAGAGGTTGCTGCAAGGCAGCTGTATTTCTTTGTCCAACTTCCTTTGGTCATGGTAGGGAGTGACTTAACCCTTCAGCATGGGGAAATCTGGATGCCTCTCTGCACTTTCCACCAACACTAAACCGCTCCCATCAGTTAAAGGTAAGGGACATCATCAGGAAAGTTGTCCAGGAGCTAGGCTTCTGTAGGGGGAAAGCACATCTCCCTTCCCCCTTCTCCTCTCCAAAGGTCCTCACCTGTTCCTTATGCACCTCCAGCTCTTTCTGGATGAAGCAGACGATCTGGTCAAAGGTAGGTCTCTGTGTGGGCTCCAGGCTCCAGCATGCCTGCATGATGCTGTACCTGCAGAGCCGGACAGGGTGGTTGCACTGTGCTGCTGCAAAGCTGCTGGAGGGTCTGCACCCCCAGGCTCTTCCCTGCAGCACTTTGTATTTCAGGTACAAGTACTGAGCAGTCCCTTGCCTTCCTGACTATAAAACCTGTGGTCAGTGCATGTGCAGTGCTCTAGGGAAAATGAGCACAAAAGTGGATAGAGCAAAGTTCTAGTCTATCAACAAGGGGCTTTATGCCTCCAGTACATTTTTCTTTAGGCTTAAACTCATCCCTCTCCTGTAACCTACTCAGGCTTGCCTTCTCACAATCCTAGGGTCAAAAGTAGCTGACAAAAAAGAAAAATCCACCAAGTTCAGGAATGTAGACCTATAACATAAGCTCTCCCTTCTTCCTGTCCATAAACAGGGGAAATACTGGATGGAACATCATAACTGACTGCCCCAGGTCTTGCTTTCCTACAGAGGCAAGGAGCAGCCTAGTAGGAATCCAACTTGAACCTCAAGGGCAGACACACCTGGGAGCAGCAGGCAGACCTATGACCAAGGTTCCTGTGCCATCATCTCCCAGCCCACTCCCCATGAAGCAGCTCCAGCCACCCTGTCACCCATTGTGTGCATCTCAGCACATCCACTCACATTTCCAAGGGAGCGAAGTCGGGCCTGGCCATCTGGTATCCCTGCTTCACCATGCTATAGAACTTGCTGTTCACCACCATACCAGGATATGGACTTTTACCTATGACAGTAACAGGAGCAGAGGTGGCTCTCAGATCAGAGGCTTTAACACTCCAGCCTTGTGGCATGGGAAGAGGCAGCCTGGAGCATTGCCTGAGCCAGCGCTACACATTCTCAGGGAGTTCTCAGCTAGAGCAAATCATCCAGGATCCATTGTTTTTAATGGTCCCTCTGGAAGCATAATACAGTGTTTTATAGCCCTGATAAAACCTAGATTTTTGTCAACCTTCTTTCTTGGAAACTTTTCTGCAGAGACATTAGGGCAGTGGTAAGCCATGGAAAACAAAAGAGGTTTGCAAGCTCACTTCTTTCTTACCAAGGGAGAAGATCTCCCAGAGAAGGATGCCGTAAGACCACACATCGCTCTGCACTGTGTAAATGCAGTCAAAGATGCTCTCTGGGGCCATCCATTTCACGGGCAGGCGGGCCTGGAAGAGCAGAGAGTCCTGCAGACTGGGACAAGCTGGCAGCTTACACTACACCCTGTCCTTTGTGCTCCAGCTGCACCCTACCCTTGTACTTTCTCTTGTCCCCATTTTAATTACTTACATTGCCTTTTACAACATAGTTTGAGTCATTCATGATATCGCGGGCCAGGCCGAAGTCACAGATCTTGGCTACCCGTCCATCTGATATGAGCACATTCCTGGCTGCTAAGTCACGGTGGATGCACTGGGGAGAAGAGAGCACAACTGAGACCCAGCCAACATCCCCAACTAATTCCCTACAGGCCAGGCCTGTCACCGAAACAGCACTTGTAGGGGCAAGGGGAACATGCACTGCTTGAAAAGCCCCTGTAAGAGGCACTGTGTCACATACAAGGACCCAACCACTTCATTTGCAGTGCTAAGACATTGTGACATTTCATGCCATGTCCTTTAATCACTCATGGAGCAGTCATCTTCCCATGGGAGGAGGCTCAGAGCCAGGGGCTGTTGCCCCTGTGTCCTCATCTCTGAAACAGTCATACAGTTACTCTCTAATGCTCTAAATGAGCCAGCTCTGGCAGACAGCTCAACGGCCACTTTCAGTTCCTTGTCCCTGGGGCAGCAGTGAAGCTGCCAATATGAGAAAGCTTCACATCAGAGTTCCTGACCTCATGTAAAAGCTGGGGAGAAAACATTGAGATTAGCACGATGCACAGCCCTGGGTTCCCACCCTCCCCATAACACTGCCCTGCTGTGATGGCCTGCCCAGAGCCCATGGGAGACAAAGGCTTTGAAGGAAACACCAGTCACCATAGCCCAGCATGTCTGGACCCAACAAATGGAGCAGAGGCCCATTTCCAGCAGCACCTTGCTGAGCTTGGCCACCCCATCCAAAAACATCCTGAGCCTTGTGCAGACAGGATGGCTGGTGCCTGCTGGCTGGACTGGTGTTTCCCAGTTGGGGTGTGGTGGCAGTTTTCCTCTTGGCACTCACATTCTTTGATGAAAGGAATGCCATGCCCTGGGCCACCTGGCTGGAGAACTGTAGCAGGTCAGAGAGATTGAGGGGACGGAGGTCCTCCCTGGTTTCATCTTCTTCCCCTGAGCTTTTCCCTGAAATTCGAAGCAAAGTTTTAGAGATGCTGCAAACCTGGTGAATAATGCAAGCTATGGTGCATCCTGGTTCCCTGGGGATAAACCAGACAGGATCACCAGAATAAAGAAATCATAAAAATACAGAAATGACCCTTTAACTCACCCCTGGCTTGCGCAGAATCTGATGACGCTGAAGATGATGATGACGACACAGGCCTCATTTCAACATATGTTTCCAAACCCTGGCTCGAAAAGCCACTGTCACTGAGTCAGAAGCAAGAGATGGAGGCAGGCTGTTAGCAACCCTCCAGCAGTACCTTCTGCCCTTCTCCACATCCACTGAGAGAAGAAACCACATCCCTGCCTGCAGGAAGTGGCTTAGCTAGAGGCTTAAGGGCAAAAGGAAAGTCAACATTGAAGCTGATTTGGAAAGGGGACCTAGGTGCCCTGTGGTATTGGGCTCCAAGTACTGCTCCTCTTTTGTCAAGGGACTGCCCTTGGCTGATGGGGAACAGTCAGCCTCTTGTCCTACAAAACCCACGTGCTCAATAGTGCAAGAAGCAAAAAAGTTTTGATTCCAGATTGTGGGAGGGCAGACTGGATCGAAACCTGGATTTGTTGTGGGATATTCAACAACTGCTGTCAAATACTTTGGAAAACTTGGAACAGTAACCAAGTCTAAGCACACACAACCCCAGTGGGTTTTACATCCTGGTATTCTGCAAGTCCCCAAACCTTTGGCCTTAATCTCTCCCTAGCACAGCTCTCTGCACACTTCTTCCAGCAAGCATCCAGGCCCTGCATTGCTCAGCCCCGCAGCCACCTAAGCTCTGCTCTTACCTCCGGATGTATTTCTTCTCTAGATCAATGTTTTTGTAATCAGCAGCACTATCTAAAGAGGTGTCCAGGGCAGAATCCTGGATAATTATGGTTTCAGCCTTCTTCCTCAGGAAATTCAGCAGATCTCCATAGCGACAGTACTCAGTGATGACAAGGATTGGGCCTGGGAGAGAGGCAGAAAGGGTTCATTAAGAAATGACATTACTGTGACCTGTCCTGAGGATTGCTTTCCCTGGGAGGGGCAGCAGAACCCATACTGCACATCAGCATGTCTGGAAACAGCCAGTCCACAGGCCCTTGCAAAGTTACAGGTCCAAAAAAGACCGCCAAGCTCATCAGCTGTCTCTGTTGTGAGACTGAGGAGAATAAGAGCCTCAGAGAAGCAGGCTATGGGAGGGCTCCATGGGGGAAGAAGGGGCATGGGGTCCTACCTCCATAGGTACATGCTCCCAGCAGGTTAACAATATTCTCGTGGTGTCCCAAGTGACTCATGATCTTCAGCTCAGACATGAGAGCCTCCTGCTCATCTGTGTCTGCCGATGCTGCAAGATGAGAGGAGAAAGGCTGTGTGAAGGAGCAAGGGAGGGACAAGGAAGAGATTAAGGGGGAAGACAGAAAAAGGTGTAGACACAGATATGGAACAAAAGGAAGAGACACACTCAGAGAGGAAGTTGTGTCCTCTGTCTGGGCCTCCAGCCATGCGTGTCCACAAAAATGATGGCAGTGTAATTCCAGCACCCAGTACTTGTCACAGAAACAACTAAAAAAGCAGGTGTTGCAGCCTGGGAGCACCAACACACATGGTGAACACGCACTGCATCCTGCCCAAAGGAGCTTGGGGGATTTCAGCCTTTGCAAGTTGCTCTGGGCTTACACTTTAGCATCTTCACAGCCACTTTGAGGACTGAATCTTCTTTGCCCAGACCAAAAG